>NC_083347.1:29727500-30087485 GCF_019175385.1 Lycium barbarum
TACACAAGACTGTCTTTTTTTTTTAAGGAAAGTAGAAGCTATCTTTCAAAAGTTGGAAAAAAGTATTTCTTTTTTCTCGGAAGCACTTTTGACCAAGCACAAATTGCTATTCTGATATCGGAAAAAGTGATTTTCAAAATAATTAGACAAACACAAACTGCTTCCCCCCAAAAATACTTTTTGAAAAATCCCTTCTAACAAACAACACTTTTCTAGACACAGATTTTAGAAGCTTGGATTAACAGGTTATAAGTCTTTTTTTTTAAATTAAAAAGCCTATGACATGGCTATAGATAATTTTGTAAAAGAAGGAAATGTCAAGAACACCAATTGAGATACTTAGAAACCTTTAGATGAGTAATAGAAAAAATGACTAGAGATAACTAACAGGCAGCAGGAGCATAGCTGTTTTACACGTTGCATCAAGATACATCTTGAAAAAGATCTTGGAGGGATGCTTTCTGGTCTTCCATCTACAGATCAAAATATATAAAATTATGGTATTCCCCTAAAAGTGAAACGAAAATTACCTAAATAATGTCACTCCTTATTCAACACTTTGGGAACTTTGATGTAAGGCTCCTCAAAGCTTGGCACAGTAGAAATCAATGCTTCCTTAATAGAGGAAAATGCATACGAGAATCATTTGTTTGCTCTGAACACCGTAGGGCCAAAATAACATAAAATAAAATAGATGGAGGATAACAAGATTACCTGTTCTCAATACTTTTCAGGTAAGTCGTCATGCAAATTATCACCCTCAGACCCTCAGTATCTGAAGATCAAGAAAGAATTGCCAAAAGGATAAAATTTAATGTTGCATCAAATGTTTTGATGCTCAAAAGCCTTGCACTCTTACTAGTTATTAATACTGAAGTCATCAAAGAAAATCCAACAAAATATTCTGATTCTTACAATCTATTTCAACTTTCAAAAGATTTTTAAATCCAAGAAAGATCCAGATACGAAAAGGCAGTAACCTTTGACTATTTAATTTATTGTTTGTCAACCTAGCATGATTAATTTCTTCCAGGAATCCAATCCTAAAGATACTGTCAAAGGTTAACACTAGTAAACTAGAACACGAGAGGAGAACAAAAGAATGAGGAAGGTGTTAATTGTTGTTCTATTTAATTTAATTGATTGTTTGTCACTTTATTACTTGTACGAAACAACAGCGTATGCTTGACTGTGCGTTTGGCAACTAGTGTCGTGAAGAAACCATGTAATGTGTTGCTCCCAAACGCACACACAAGTATACGCTGTCGTACAAGTAATATAGGATTTAAGTCTAGCTATCGTACCCACAAGGACTTATGATTAACTATTTACTAAATTAAACTAATGCTAATTATATAAACAAGAAATAAAATCCAAATTCATATTTATAAACTAAATAAAAATAAAAGAAAACAAATAATGAACTTCAACCAAGAAAGACGAATTTTTATCAGAGAAGAAATAGATCTAAGGCTATGACCACTAACAATCCAGTTGAGTCTTCAAATCGTTATACCTATGGGTTACTAGTTGACGGGTTAATTATAACTTTATGAGTATCTTCCGAGTTGCTCACAAGCCTGTAGATGCTACTATAACGCCTATATTCCTATGGTCACCAGAGGTAACAAGAACGCATTTACTTCTCCGTATTCAACTAAATAAGGCTAAAGGGTATATTCCTATCCTCAGTAGCGAAACGATTAATCGAACAAGCTCTATTTATTCTTATTACGCATGCAAATTCCCTATCCCTAGTTCAATTCACACGCCACAGATAGTATCTAATTAGTGATCAAGTAATTAAACAATTAAGCACAAGAATAAATAAGCAACCCAAAAATATGAAAATTTAATAGATAGAAACGATAATCAAACGTCAACTTTCATGTTTGTATCAAAACCCTAGAACTAAAGAGTTTAGCTCCACATAGACATGGAGGAAAAACAACAAATCATCCGAATAAAAACGTAAAAAATGAGTAATACAAAGAAGAGAAGATAAAACCCTGTAACTACGGCCTCCACAGCAGCTCCAAGTTCTCTCTAGATCCAAAGTTCTGAACTAAGGGTTTTAAGTTATCCAAAGTTGTGTAAAAACCGTGTAGAATATGTATTTATAGGATACTAAAAGGCCTAGGCTTTTAAAAATTAAATCCAAATCGGATCGGGAAACACAGCGAAAAAATGGATTGGTGCGCCGCCCTGGACATCGCCCCAGGCGGCGCCCCAAGAGGATTTAACAGGGACTCGGGATGGACAGACACAACTGAAGCCTCAACCTCTTTTTGTTCCACAAATTTTGTTGCCTTCATCTTGTGCCACGTTTACACTTCAGCCAATTATTGCACCTTTAATATTTCAATCATTACACCATGAATTGAGGTCTCAATTTTGTCTTCTATTGTTACTGCTCCATTTGTTGCTCCCATCATTTAATTCTTCACGTAGAAAACTTCAGCTCCTTCCTTTCTTCATTAACATCATTAATAATGATCGTCACAAATTGTTTTTGCTCCTTTTCCAATTACCACTTCACGTTTTTTATCTAATTTTCTTGCTCCAAAATTCTAAATCTTCATACCATGTTAATTCTACACATTGAAAATATAATATTAAGCATGAAGCAATATAATAATGCTCAAAAGACGATTAAAAGTACTAGAATGTGAGGCAACTTGATTAAATATATGCATTTTTGTCCGAACATCATAATGGTTTATGGTACCATGGAGAAGGGGCCCAAGATGAAACGTGTCGTAATACATGAAAGAATTTTGGAAAATACGGTTGTTAGTCCAGTTACTTAAAAGACAGAGAAGAAACGAGTTCAATAGGGTCGTTGGTCAATGGAAAAAATTAGCCCCGGGGCTGCAACAATAAATTTGCAACACTCAGCTAATCAGTCTCAAATTCCCAAAGAAGCTGAGAACCACATAGCATGGCTCAAACCTCTTCTAACAATGGCAGAACCGATGAGGTTTTGGTAGAGGAGAGAACAAGTGTTAGAACATTCATATTAAATAGGCCTAAGTAGTTGAATGCACTTTCTTATCAAATGATATCTCGACTGTTGGAACTTTTCCATGCAAGTGCAGGAGATTCAAATGCGAAGATGATTATATTGAAGGGAAATGGAAGGGCTTTCTGTGCTGGTGGTGATGTTACAGCAATTGTTCGTAATATTCGCCAAGGTAACTGGAAATAGGGTGTTGATTATATGCGGGAAGAGTACACTCTTAACTATGTGGTGGCAACATATTGTAAACCCCAGGTTTCCATCCTTAATGGGATTGTCATGGGAGGTGGACTTGGTGCCTCTGTACATGGTACATTTCGAGTTGCAACAGCGAAGTCGGTTTGTGCTATGCCTGAAACAGTTTTGGGGCTCTTTCCTGATGCAGGTGCTTCTTACTTTTATTCGAGGCTTCCAGGATTCTTGGGGGAATACGCTGGCCTTACTGGTGCCAGGTTGGATGGTGCTGATATGCTTGTTTGTGGTCTAGCAACTCATTTTGTACCCTCGGAGAGGTTGCCATATTTAGAACAAGCACTAGCTAAAGTCAATACGAGTGATCCAAATGTTATTTCTGCCATCATTAATCGCTTCTCTAACATACTAAAGCTGAAAGCAGAAAGTCCTTATCACAAGATGAAGATTATTGACCATTGCTTCTCTCGGAGAACCATCGAAGAAATCATATCTTCTCTTGAAAATTATGAGGCTTTAAACAAGAAGGATGAGTACTGGTTCTCTTCAACCATCCAATCACTGAAGAAAGCATCCCCAACAAGTCTTAAGATTTCATTGAGATCAATAAGAGGGGGGAGGCTGCAAGGTGTTGGTAGTTGCCTTATTCGAGAGTATAGGATAGCTTGTTATGTGTTTAGGGGAGAATTCAGTAAAGATTTTTTCGAGGGATGCAGAGCCATACTCATCGACAAGGATAGAAATCCCAAATGAGAGCCCACCAGACTGGAACTAATTAGATGATGATGTTGATCGTTACTTCTCCAAGATAGATGATGAAGATTGGCAGGACATAAAGCTTCCTCCAAGATCAAACTTGCCTCCATATGCAATTGCCAAACTTTAAAGTTCACTTCTCTACAGCATGTTGCCTCTTCACTACATCATTTTAAAACTTTTATTTTTATTAGGAAGTGGTACACCAAATAAATGCACGTCACTCCAATGTATGAAACTCCAAAAATCAAGCCTAAGGAAAGATATAGTGCTATACAATACTTGCCAGAGTTGTGTATACAATTATGCACATCATTTAATTGAATTGTGATGACCTCCCTCAAGCACAATGGTAGATTGTACTACTAAATAATTTGCCATGTAGTTTCTGTAATTAGAGATAATGTATCGATCTTAATTTATTGCAATGCGAGAACCTACGTACTAGTCTTGGCTGAGAAAAATAAGTTGGATTCTTCATATGATCTTGGACAATTCTCATCTTATGGATTTAACTTGGATTGACTTAAGCACAAAAGTTTCTCATCTCTTGAGTTAGCTTTGGAATTGGATTAGGCAAAAAATCTTTTTTTTTTTAAATATATGATATGTGAATTGTGATCCATCTTCATAATTATTTTTGGAAGGAAAAGTAGATGCTTCATGGGTTCGAGCCGTGGGAACAACCTCTAGCAGAAATGCATGGTAAGGCGCGTTCAATAGACCCTTGTGGTCCGACCCTTCGCTTGACCCCGCGCATAATGGAAGCTTAGTGCACCGGACTGCTCTTTCCTTTTCTTTTTTTTTTCTTTTTTTTAAGGAAAGTAGAAGCTATTTTTCATAAGTTGGAAGAAAATAGATTTTTCTCGGAAGCACTTTTGACCAAGCAAAAATTGCTACTCTGATATCAGAAAAAGTGATTTTCAAATTGGTTAGCCAAACACAAACTGCTTTTCCCCAAAAATACTTTTTGAAAAAGCACTTCTAACAAACAACACTTTTCTAAACACAGATTCTAGAAGCTCGGTTAAACAGGTTATAAGTCTTTTTTTTTTAATTAAAAAGTCTATGACATGGCTATTGATAATTTTGTAAAAGAAAGGAAATGTCAAGAACACCAATTCAGATACTTGAAACCTTTAGATGAGTAATAGAAAAAATGACTAGAGATAACTAACAGGCAGCAGGAGCATAGCTGTTTTACGCGTTGCATCAAGATACATCTTGAAAAAGACTTTGGAGGGATGATTTTTGTTCTTCCATCTACTGATCAAAATATAAAAATTATGGTCTTCCCGTAGAAGTGAAACGAAAATGACCTAAATAATGTCACTCCTTATTCAACACTTTGGGAACGTTGATGTAAGGCTCCTCAAAGCTTGGCACAGCAGAAATCAGTGCTTCCCTAATAGAGCAAAATGCATACAAGAATCATTTGTTTGCTCTGAACACCGTAAGGCAAAAATAACATAAAATAAAGTAGATGAAGGATAACAAGATTACCTATTCTCAAACTTTTCAGGTATGTCGTCGCGCAAAATTATCTCCCTTAGTATCTGCAGATCAAGAAAGAATTGCCAAAAGGATAAAATTTAATGTTGCATCAAATGTTTTGATGTTCAAAAGTCTTGCACTCTTACTAGTTATTAATACTCAAATCATCAAAGAAAATCCAACAAAATATTCCGATTCTTACAATCTGTTTCAACTTTCAAAAGATTTTAAATCCAAGAAAGGTCTAGATGCAAAAAGAATAGAAATCTTTGACTGTTTTATTTATTGTTTGTCAACCCTAGCATGGTTAGCTTCTTCCAGGAATCCAATCCTAAAGATACTGTCATAGGTTAACACTAGTAAACTAGGACACGAGAGAAGAGAACAAAAGGATGAGGAAGGCGTTAATGGTTGTTCTATTTTAATGTATTACAATTTGCAAGGAGATATATTTCTTCATTGTTAGGTCACCCCAATCTGTTTTGGTGCTTATGGTTGCAGATGAAAAGACAGGCATTCTTATAGCATTTTCTCATTTTGATGCCAAATGAAGCGAACACTATTTCAAGAACCATATGACATTATCTTCAAGAAAATAAATTACAGTAGAACTTTAAAAGAAAAAAAGAAGTCAAAGAGAAGTATTCAATTAAGTTGAAGTTGAAGTATTCACCTGCCCTTATGGCTGGTTCGATACTCTGCAGGTCGACAGCTTGAAGTTGTCCAAACCTGTTTCACCAGTGAAGGCGAGCATCACAACACTATAAAAAAAGGGCATCCCGGTGCACTTAGCTCCCGCTATGCGCGGGGTTCTAGGAAGGGCTGGACCTAGGGGTGGGCATGGTACGGTATGGTACGGTATTTGAAACTTCGGTTCGGTAACTTCGGTATTCGGTTTTTAAAAATACGATACCATTACCATACCAAATTAATTCGGTATGGTTCGGTATTTTTAAGTTCGGTTTCGGTATTTCACGGTACGGTAATTCGGTAACCATAGTTTATTTGACTTCGACTTACGTATATACTCATGTAATAAAGGATTATGACTTCGAGATTTCTCAATTATATTAAACTAACACCATACACAAATAGACGTATTTAAAAGAAAGTACAAGCAATTTTCTTCGTTAATCAATTGCACAACGGACATTTGAATCACGATAGAGTAGTCAAAGTTTCAAAGTCTAAACAACATTAGCCAAAATTAAGTATAATCTTCGGTCCTAAACAATTTTACACCAAAAATTTCATTCAGCAGTAGAGAGAATAGGCCATTTCCACCATTTCAAGTCTTAATGTATTGGAAAAATAGCAGAGACAAATTAAAGGCTGCTTCTAGGCCTCAGCATATGTGAAAGACTAAAAGCATGAAAATATTGGATAAAAAGTTAGCTTTGATGGTACAATTTTCTATTAGATACAAATTGGCATTAAATGAGATGTGATGTAATTTTTTATACGAAAACTAGTCTATATATTTAGCAGTAGTAAATATAATATATATGGATTGTATATATGTAGTATAAACTTCGGTATGGTATACGGTATTTCGGTATCCATTTTATAAATACCAAATACCATACCGAATACCAAAGAAAATTTAAATTCATACCAAATACCATACCAAATACCATAATACTAAAACCGCGGTATTAAAAACTTCGGTATCGGTATGGTATTCGGTATATACCATACTGTGCCCACCCCTAGCTGGACCACAGCGTCTATTGCCTTACCCGAGATTTCTGCAAGAGGCATCACAACACTAAAAGTAGATAATGCACCATAAGAAAATTTACAAAAAGTACCAACACTAAAAGTATATGCAATTTTCGATTGAGACTTTTAGTCTTCGGTCATCTTGGACAGACAAATACTTAAAGTTTCCACCAAGTTCTTGGACGAATACCTCAAGCAAGCTTCAAAGGTTCCACACTATTTGGTCCCATAACCTTAGCTAAATGGTTTAGCTACTCATCTTCATTAAATGCAAAACAAAGATAAAGAAAGTATTCATAATGCTTACATTGGTTTAATGTAGAAGATGACAAAAAGAGTGTGAGAATCTTCACCAACCAACAAAGTTTGCCTTTAATGCTAATGGAAGACAAAAAGTGAAAGTGGAGAGAATATTCAATGAAAGTGCACAAAAACCTAAAACTAGTATTTATAAAAGGGGGACAAAAAGTGCATGTTTGGCATTAAATGACGCAATGCGGACAGAGTATGCGGTCCAGGAGTACGCGACCGCATACTGGCCGCATCCTCTTCCGTGAAACTTCGTCATGCGGCAGCAAGTTGAGTTTGCGGTGCCGCATGTTCTTCGCAACTTTGTGCATTTTTCTCCAATCATTGGTTGTTCTGAGGTGGAGTATGCGACCGCATAGCTGAGTTTACGGTACCGCATACACGACGCATACTGCTGCATTTTGACAACCTCTCTGGAAATTCTTTGTCTTTAGTATGCGGCTCAACTCGCACTTGCGGCGCCGCATACTGGTCGCATATTAAGCTCTTTTCCTTTTTTTCTGCCATTTTGTCCTTTTTGTGCCCTTGACTCAAAAAAACCTAAAAACACACAACAACCTAATAGAAATACAGAAAAATGCTTGAAAAGACTCCGAAAACAGTATAAGTAGTGGGAGTAAAAAACCTAAAATCCACAACTTATCAAGTAGCATATAGAAAAATCTACAGGTATAATACGGGCTTTGTTGTATCCTGAAGGGAATTGCTTGTGTTTTCTCTAATATGTATACGGGCAATATCTCTTTAAGGAAAGTCGATTTATCCACGCTTCAAAGCCATTTCTTCCTCAATTATATTTACCTGTTTTTCTAACAATTTTAAAGAGATATTCTATAAATATTTTACTGTAATGGCGAATCCAGAGAATAAAAAGGGGATGATGAACTCAAAATTATACATCGCCTGTACAGAGAGAGTGCATTGATAAAAAATTGTTAACAACCTACAACGTTGATAAATTGTGAATATTTAAGTTTGTGAATCGGTGGATAAATGGATGTCATTGTGAGATGGTGTATAACATTCATCAAACAAGTGTTGGGGCTTTCAAGTTTCAACCGTGCAGCACCAAAAGCACTTCACTGGTGGAATTTGGTTTCACCAAATTTTAAAATCTACGGCTTGCAATCTTCAAACTTGCATCAAAGTATGCATTTACTACGGGCAACAACTTCAATCAAGTCAACGAATCAAGAAAAAAGCGGCAAATATCGGGTTCTGCTTTTTTAACTTTACTTATTTTTTATTATGAATTTCTATCCTTTGTGTTTTTGATGAAACACAATTGATATAAGTGTCAGGGTAGATAATTTGTTTTGTGATATCTTGAAAAACATTCTACAGTTAGGCATAACATACATGACATAATTGTTGTTTAGTTATTTATTGCCAAAGCAAATGATTATGGCATAACTATATTGCATAAAGATCATGTGAAGTTTACTTTCAAGTTATAAGATGATGATATATATGAATTATTTTATTTGAATGGATAACATATATACTTGAAGTTTTTGTTGAAGATTTTTTATTAATATCTCAAAAAGAATTGTTGGTAAAACAATTCCGACATTATCAAATTGTTTGCATCTTTAACATATCATTAACTATTCCAATAGCTGGTCATTTGACTTGATTAGCATTAAACCCCTTTATTAGCCAATATTACTCCTCCTTAAAACCAAAAACCGTTACTCTTTGACAATGGTAATTTGACCATTGAATTGTCATTATATCCTACTCTTCTGACCGTTGCTGGCCTTTCATCCAATTCCCATGAGATGGTTTCTTAACCCTATATATATTATATATCTTATGTATTTTCCAGATGAGAGAAAAACGAAGAAAACAAACTTTCCTCTTCTCATTTCTTTTGTAGTGCTGGGTTTTTCATTTGATTAATCTTTGTTAGATTCTAGCTCCTAGTTTTGTACTAGAAGAACTTGTTGAATCATGTGGATACACCTATACCAGGTGAAATATCTTTAAAGACAGTGTCTTAATTGAGACGCCTCAAGCTATGAGATTGTTCAAGAATTCCCTACAATGTTCGTGATCGAGTATTTTCCGGAAGATTTCCAACAATTTTAACCATCTTGAGATCATGGAAGTAATGTTTTATAAAATTGGTTCACCAAAACCATCTAGAATTGTCTAATTGGGGAAAGGAAAAAGATCAATTTCTTTTTTATGTAAGGGAAAAGAAAGACTTTTTTAACTTAAAGAAACAGAAATTGCAGTTATATTACTACTGCTAGTAATGGCATCAATTTATGGTAATCTGTTTCTAAAATTATGGGTCAAATGATTTTAGTCATCTTTTTAAACATGTGCAAAGTAATTCTGCTTTGTAGTTGAACATGGAAGATGATATAGGCGACGATTTAGGATAACTTATTACTAGTTCGTTTCAGTCCAATTCCTTCGGTGTGCAAAAACATAATTATTTTGATGTTATTATTTAACTTTGAGTTCTCCATATGATTATCGGGGAAATAATTACAATATTTAAAGTGTGAGGGTATATGGCTTACGACTAAAGACAATATTGAATTTAATGTTTAATATAATTTTGAAGAACTTGGGATATAAATTAATTAAAATTTATAGTTCTTCAACTCCCACGAATCCTTGATGGACAATACATGGCAGTGAATGAATTCATAATTTGGTAGGTCTTTGTGATGATTAGTTGATGTAATAACTAATTTAAAATTTGAATATGGTTTGCCATGAATCTTTTCAGAAAAATTGTGTTCTTTCGTGAAAGGGAAAGATTGTGACTTTTCATAATAAGATGTGTTGTGTTTGTTGAAAGACAAGTATTCGGAAAGACAAGAAGTTTCATGATTCTTGATCTATAAAGTGAAGAACCAACTATGATAATGATAAAATATCCATATAAGTTGGATTTGTTATACAAGTGAAGGTGCTATAATTTGAGCATCAAAATAAACTTGTATTCCACAATGGAATAAGAATATAATTACCATACAAATGCTTGAAAAGTATAATGGATTGAGAAATATGATATTAAAATGTTGTGACCACAACAGATGCAATCATTCTAAGCTATTTATATATGTAATGAAGCTACGGAAAGAGTAGTCATATGCATTGAAAATTTTAGGCATATGTGTTGCAGCATGCCTGTGTAAAAGATATCTTTTCAATCTGTCATGAAGATAATTTATGTTGATCTTGCAAGACTTATTGAGAAGAAATACAATACAAATAAATTGTCAAGAAATAAGGCTAAAATCCTTAAATTATAACACAAGTGATGGGAACCCAACTTTGAGTTAGTATACACTTTTACAATACAAGTTCAACGGGTAATAACAAGTCACTTGTGTTGCTAAAGCACGAGTCTCCTCATTTGAAGCCTTGATTCCAGTGTACTGGATACTGTTATGTGAGCAGTTAAGTAGTTGTTAAATGCCTGAAATAACATGAGCATAGTGACAAACTCCATAGTGCAAACTGTTACGAGAAGAGTTTGAATTAATCTTAATGAAATTAGTAAATGTCTGCAGCTACAGGGACAGAGTAACTAATTTCACCTATATGAATATTGAAGTGGTGTCGCTTCAAAGCAAGACTTAAAAGGGTTGGTCTTGTAAGTATTCATGGTATCAGGATGAGCACATGGTCATAAACGTGCTAAAGCAAATACTGAGTTTTCTAAACTACTAAATAATATTATGTGTGTGATATTTTCGGTTTTGACACATGGAGTTGTAGTTCAAATCTTTAAAGATACCAATAACTTCGTCAAAACTTTAAAATATTTACACTAATGGAATGTTCAAATCTATTACAGTATAAGTTACTCTCCGGTATGCATAATATTATAAGAAACATTACAAACTAGTGAGGGATTATTAGATATTTTGTAATATAAGAGGTCTTAAATTGAATAGACACATCTGTTCATGAAAAGACATATTTATTTTAAAAAGTCATCTCTCAAATTCTATAAATATAAGGACACTTTTGAAGTAGCATATAAAAAAATCTGCAGGTATAACACGGGCTTTATTGTATCCTGAAGGAAATTGCTTGTATTTTTCCCAATATGTATACGGGCAATATCTCCTTAAGGAAAATCGATTTATTCACGCCTCAAAGTCATTTCTTCTTCAATTATATTTACCAGCTTTTCTAACATATTGGAGATGAAATTTGAAGCAAAACTTACGAATTTAAAGGAAGGAAAATGGATCCAATCATCAAATAGTGATTACTTGCAATCATTAGTTGATATTGGATGAAGTAATGATTGCAGAAAAGAAGGAACAATTGAAGTAGCTCTTTGATCTTAGCAATTGGAATTTGTAAGGAAACGAAGGAAGCACGTTGAAAGCAAAAGTTAGGCAGAAAATCATTGAAGTTAAATGAGTCACCTACGGAACTTCAATATGCCAAGAAAAAGCATTGGTCGCTATGTCCCAAGCCGATTTTAGGAGCTCAATTTTTCCCAATTCTTTTTGAACTCGGTTACTTCGTCTAGGACTTTTCCTACCCCTATAAATAGTTTCTAAATACGTTTTGAAGAAAGCTTTTGATTTGGAGAGAGCTAAGAGCCATTGTGAAAGTTGAAATTCATTGAGTTTTATCCTTTCTTCTTCAACTGTTTTATTTTTATTTTTAGTTAGTTGATAATAATAACTTTGAGTTTTATTTCTTGTTTAGATAATTAACATAAGTTTAATTTAGTGGATGATTAATCACACATCTTTGCAGGACGATATTCGATAATCTTATCACCTTATTAAATTGTACACCGCATATGCGTGCGTGTGCTTCAGAAACAACAAAGTGTCGTGGAGAAACCATGTAATGGGTAATGGTCCCATGGAGAAGGGGCTAAGATGAAACGTGTCGTAATACACGAAATAATTTTGGAACATACAACTGTTAGTCCACTTAATTAAAAGATCGAGAAGGAACGTATTCAATAGGGTCATAGTTAGCCCCGTGGTTGTAGCAATAAATAAACTTGCAGCACTCGGCTAGTCAATCTCAAATTCCCAAACAAGCTGAGAACCACATACCATGGCTCAAACATTTTCTAACAATGGCAGAACCAATGAGGTTTTGGTGGAGGAGAGAGCAAGTGTTCGAACATTCATATTAAATAGGTCTAAGCAGTTGAATGCACTTTCTTATCAAATGATATCTTGGTTGTTGGAACTTTTCCATGCAAGTGAAGGAGATTCAAATGTGAAGATGATAATATTGAAGGGAAATGGAAGGGCTTTCTATGCTGGTGGTGATGTTACATCTGTCATTCGTAATATTCGCTAGAGTAACTGGAAATAGGGTGCTGATTATATCCGCGAAGAGTACACTCTTAACTATGTGATGGCAACATATAGTAAACCCTAGGTTTCCATCCTTGATGGAATTGTGATGGGAGGTGGACTTGGTGCCTCTGTACATGGTACATTTCGAGTTGCAACAGAGAAGTCGGTTTGTGCTATGCCTGAAACAGCTTTGGGACTCTTTCCTGATGTAGGTGCTTCTTACTTTTATTCTAGGCTTCCAGGATTCTTCGGGGAATATGCTGGTCTTACTGGTGCTAGGTTAGATGGTGCTGAAATGCTTGCTTGTGGTCTAGCAACTCATTTTGTACACTCGGAGAGATTGCCATTTTTAGAACAAGCACTAATTAAAGTCAGTACGAGTGATCCAGATGTTATTTCTGCCATCATTAGTCGCTTCTCTAACATACCAAAGCTGAAAGCAAAAAGTCTTATCACAAGATGAAGATTATTGACTATTGCTTCTCTCGGAGAACAATCGAAGAAATCATATCTTCTCTTGAAAATTATGAGGCTTTGAACAAGAAGGATGAGTACTGGATCTCTTCAACCATCCAATCGCTGAAGAAAGCATCCCCGACAAGTCTAAAGATTTCATTGAGATCAATAAGAGAGGGGAGGTTGCAGGGTGTTGGTAGTTGCCTTATTCGAGAGTATAGGATGGCTTGTCATGTGTTTAGGGGAGAATTCAGCAAAGATTTTTTATAGGGATGCAGAGCCATACTCATCGACAAGGATAGAAATCCTAAGTGGGAGCCCTCCAGACCGGAACTAATTACAGATGATGATGTTGATCGTTACTTCTCCAAGATAAATGATGAAGATTGGCAAGACCTAAAGCTGCCTCCAAGATCAAACTTACCTCCATATGCAATTGCCAAACTTTAAAATTCACTTCTCTACAGCCTGTTGTCTCTGATCACTACATCATTTTAAAACTTTTATTTTTATTGGGAAGTGTTACACCAAATAAATGCACATCACTCAATTGTATGAAATGCCAAAAATCAAGCCTAAGGAAAGGTACATGGCTATACAATACTTGTAAGAGTTGTGTATACAGCTATGCACATCATTTGAATGAATTGCGATGTCAACCCTCAAGCACAACAGTAGATTGTACTATTAAAATAATTTGCCATGTAGTTTCTGTATTCAAAAATAATGTATCGATCTTAATTTATTGCAATGTGAGAACCTGCGTACTAGTCTTGCTCTGGAAAAAAAATTGAACTCTTTATATGATCTTGGACAATTCTTATCTTATGAATTTAACTCTTGGGATTGAGTTACGCACAAAAGTTTCTCATCTCTTGAGTAAGCTTTTGGAATTGAATTAGGCAAAAAAAAATCCAATTATATGATATGTGATCCATCTTCATAATAATTTTTGGAAGGAAAGTAGAAGTTATTTTCAGAAGTTGAAAAAAAGTGGCTCTCTCATAAGCACTTTTGACCAAGCACAAATTGCTACTCTAATATCGGAAAAGTGATTTTCAAATTGATTAGCCAAACACAAACTACTTCTCCCCAAAAATACTTTTTAAAAAGCACTTCTAACAAACAACACCTTTTTCAAAAAAAAAAAAAAAACAACAACAACAACAACACTTCTCAAAACGCAGATTTTAGCTCGGTTAAACAGGTTATAAGTCTGGAATCTATGACATGGATATAGATAATTTTGTAAAAGAAGGAAATGTCAAGAACACCAATTCAGATACTTGGAAACCTTTAGATGAGTAATAGAAAAAATGACTAGAGATAACTAACAGGCAGCAGAAGCATGGCTGTTTTACACGTTGCATCAAGATACATCTTGAAAAAGATCTTGGAGCTATGATTTCTAGCCTTCCATCTACTGATCAAAATATATAAAATTATGGTCTTCCCCTAGAAGTGAAACGAAAATTACCTAAATAATGTCACTCCTTATTCAACCCTTTGGGAACTTTGATGTAAGGCTCCTCCAAGCTTGGCACAGCAGAAATCAATGCTTCCCTAATAGAGGAAAATGCATACAAGAATCATTTGTTTGCTCTGAACACCGCAGGGCCAAAATAACGTAAAAGAAAGTAGACGGAAGATAACAAGATTACCTATTCTCAAACTTTTCAGGTATGTCGTCGCGCAAATTATCTCCCTCAGTATCTGCAGATCAGGAAAGAATTGCCAAAAGGATAAAATTTAATGTTGCATCAAATGTTTTGATGTTCAAAAGTCTTGCACTCTTACATGTTATTAGCAACCAAGTCATCAAAGAAAATCCAACAAAATATTTCGATTCTTACAATCTGTTTCAACTTTCAAAAGGTTTTTAAATCCAAGAAAGATCCAGATGCAAAAAGAACGGTAACCTTTGACTGTTTAATTTATTGTTTGTTAACCTTAGCATGGTTAGCTTCTTCCAGGAATCCATCCTAAAGATACTGTCCCATGTTAACACTAGTAAACTAGAACATGAGAGAAGAGAACAAAAGGATGAGGAAGGCATTAATTGCTGTTCATTACAATTTGCAAGGAGATAAATTTCGTCATTGTTGGGTGTCCAATGGCTGACACTAAGGATCAGTCAACGAAATCTTTTAGCATGGCATATCTGGTGGCGGGTCACCCCAATCTGTTTTGGTGCTTATGCTTAGAGATGAAAAGACAGGCATTCTTATACCATTTTCTTATTTTTGATGCTGAATGAAGCAAAAACCATTTCGAGAACCATATGACCTTATCTTCAAGAAAATAAATTACAGTAGAACTTTAAAAGAAAAAAAAATCAAAGAGAAGTATTCAATTAAGTTGAAGTTGAAGTATTCACCTGCCCTTATGGCTAGTGCGATACTCTCCAGATCGATAGCTTGAAGTTGTCCAAACCTGTTTCACCAGTGAAGGCGAGCATCACAACACTATAAAAAAAAAAAAAAAAAAGGGCAGCCCAGTGCA
The DNA here is from genome assembly GCF_019175385.1 of Lycium barbarum. Classification (NCBI taxonomy): domain Eukaryota; kingdom Viridiplantae; phylum Streptophyta; class Magnoliopsida; order Solanales; family Solanaceae; genus Lycium; species Lycium barbarum. Next base: position 29,743,260 of record NC_083347.1, read on the forward strand.
CTAAGCTCCCGCTATGTGTGGAGTCCGGGGAAGGGTCGGACCACAATGGTCTATTGTACGCAGCCTTACCCGACATTTCTGCAAAAGGCATCACAACACTAAAAGTAGATAATGCACTATAAGAAAAATTACAAAAAGTACCAACACTAAAAGTATATGGAATTATCGATTGAGGCTTTTTTCAGCCTTCGGTCAGCTTGGACAGACAAATACTTAAAGTTTCCACCAAGTTCTTGGACGAATGCCTCAAGCATGATTCAAAGGTTCCACACTATTTAAAGTTCTAGCACAGCTGGAATTCTGACTTGAAATAAAAACTCTGAACGTTGTTTTTCGGAACTTGAAGGCAAATTTAGGTGATTAGTTAGACAAAAACTCGGTAAATTACCCCATTCCCCTAGGCAAAGTGGGGAAAAGAAAAAGACACATTTTAAGATATAACTCTACACTATCTTTAGCATAGCTAAACTGAAATAAAAGTAAATAACAACATCTCTAAGGTATTAAATAAGTAAACATACAACCTTTAATATTCAATCAATGCCCATTCCAAATCAATAAAATTTCTGTTCACATTACTTTGCAAATTCTGATGTTTCAGTGTCTCAACTTCCATTTTACCAAACACTTAGCATAAAAGAAATCAGAACTGCGATAGCAACGTAATCGAGGGGACGCACTTGAATTAAGAGCAAGATATAAATCAACTCTTGAATTTGAAGAATTTTAACAAACATAACCCTAATAATCTTAATATCAATAAATAACTAAAGAAGATTAAAATGTCAACAACTTTTCAATCATTAGAACACTATCTTAATTCTTTTTTCAATATAAACCAATGAGAAAAATGCAGAGAAAGAGAGGTACCAATCTATAACTTGTCGAATTTTGGGAGCGAATTCTTCAACCTGCATACAAATAAATCAAGACCCAATAAAACAAACCATAATTACTTGTTGAAAAATGAGTGAAATAACAATAAACTTAAAGATGAAATGGGTATTAATTACTTCTTGAGGGGTTAGCGAAATTCGAGCTTTTTCAGCCAAACGAGGAATATCAGGAGGCTCTAAAGCACTCGATTTCACAGAGTAACTTCGCTAAGCTATCCAATGCTTAGGCTTAATTGCCAGTGGGAATGAGGAAGTACCATTTTTAGTGACACTGAAGAAGAAAGAATCAGTCACAATTCTTGCTGGTTTTAGCAAATGCAAAGTTTTGATACTCGCCATGGATAGTGTTTGTTTGTTTGCTTGATGAGGATGACGATGATACTACTTTAGTAGGAATATAACATTTCAATAGTTTTTTTTCGAAAAAAAAAAATCTTTTTTCAATAAGCTTTTTTTGTTTCCCGCCGATGTGTAGTACCTACGTTAGAGCCCCGATTATATCCGGATTCGCGCAGTGTAGGACCTCATTTGGGGATGTGCGTCCTACCAAAGATTTTTTCATAACCAGGACTCGAATTCGAAACCTCTAATAAAGAGAAGAGCAGCCTGCTGCAACACATCCTTTGGTGTTTTTTTTTCAATAAGTCAATCATGCCTCTACTAATAATAGCAATGCAAATAAAATCAATATTGAGAATCCCTTCTATTAAAAAAAAATTATATAGGTAAAATTAAAATTTTAAATAGAAAACAATGTATATAATTAATAATATATTCTATTTTCAGTATGTTATTTATTAAAAAAAAAATTATTATCCTCTCGAACATAATCAAATAAATATTAAAAAAATAAGTAAAAGTAGATAACAAGAATTTCTAAAAATAAAATTAAGAAATTCATGTTATCTCTATACATATATTCATATTATGTTTTGATCCAAAAGTTTTAAATCGAATTCAATAAAATAAAAAGTTTTTTTTTTTTAATGTAATAAGCAATAGACACAAACATTTAATTTGATCCCTTTCAAAATTCCACATTTAACTTAGAAGATGGAAGATTTATAATTTTGATTGAGAGTTATAAATTTCATTTGTAAGATTTTGAATGTTTGGGGATCATTTGATACAAGGATAAGAAATTATAATTGTTGGATAAATTGTAAGATTATTTAATCATGTATTTAGCTGAATTCTTACTTTAATGTAAATAATTTTAAGATAAGTTAAATAAAATGACATATTTTCCTTCTCTAAATCACTTTCCCTAAAATCTTTTAAGAATAACAAGATTAAAATAAAAAAAGTTAAAATTTTATCCAAAATAATCTAGTGTAAATCAAACACATATTTTAAATACACTAGTCTCTATAAACATGTCTCACACATTATTCCCTGTCAACCTCAATCACCGCAAAAAATATTAGATAATTATTTATAATTATATATATATATATATATAGATATAGATTATGAGGTACAAAAATGTTACTGTAATATAAGATTATATACACTTAATACTTCTTTGAAGAAGATGTTCCTGCTATATATTTTTTGTTTTATTTTTCCCATATGAGAAACATGTTACGACTAGGATAATCCAATATTAAGGATTGAGTGATCACATATTTATTTATCGTCATTTACAAATATAAAAGTGTTGAATACCATTACTAACCAAAATTAAAGTATAAGAATATCTTACGGTGTTAAGAATATTTAGTAATTTATTTTTAAAAAAAATAAATTGATCAAAAAAGTAAGATACAATATTTAAACAAAAAAAAAAAGTCCTCCCATCATCGTAAAATTTTATTATTTCATGGTAGTTTTTATGATGAATTGCTTATACGTAGAAATAATTTCAACTATTTTATTTTCTTTCAACATAAAAATTTATATCTATTGACATACAAAAGATAATCAATCAACTTTAGATAGATAATTTCTTTTTCTTATTCTCCTATTTTATTTAAGCATATCTAGTTGATTCCCCTAATTATATCCTAACTAATAGTCATCCAATTTTGATTTTATCATACAAAAATCACTTTTTAATTTTTTGTACATAAAAGTCATCAAGCTTAAAGTTTACCACACAAAAATTCTTTTCTGTGTTTAGTAAAAGAAGCGATATTATCTTTCATACATAGAAATCATCCAACTTAACTAAAGTTTATCACACAAAATTATTTTTTGTTACATAAAAATCATCCAATTTAACTAAAGTTTATCACACAAATTATTTTTGTATTTTCTTTTTTACATAAAACGCAGTCAATTTTGGCCAAGTTAACCAATGTGTAATTCTCACCTGAATTCTTATAGTTTGTACAGAAAATATGTCATGACACTCTAAATAGCTAGTTAGCTCGACAAAATATATTATTTGTAATGGATTAATTACGTAGACCTTTACCCATATTTCTCTTCTTAACACTAATCATTTGTGATTTATGAAATTATGTTTATCTCCTTATTTTAATTTTTTTGTAGCAATTCGAAGCCATGAAACATATCAACCTCGTAGATTTTGTGTTTGTCATTGAACTTATTTGATGCTCTAACAACAAATATTATGCTAATTAAAGAAAGATTTATAAAATTCACTATATAAAAGAGTATATTAGTAAGGGTATTTATAAAATTCACTAAACTGAATTCAAAGAAAGGTATTTATAAAAATCATTAAACAAAGAATTAGGCTAATTCGTATTTTTTTCTAATTCCTTTTTTAACCTAAATTTTACTTCTAATTCTGTAACTAACTAATTTGCTCCTTCCTTTGGATTTAGTACAATTATTATGACCAAATTCTATACGTACCAACCTGCCTATGATCAATCAAATTCGATTAGTTAATATAGAAAGTCAATCCTACTTGAATTGAGAGTCCTAAAAAGGTTTCCTTTACTGATATGAATCTTTTACATTCGTTATAGTGTCGTTATGATTAAATTCAAAGTTCTAATAGGTCTTTAACATGACAATTATATCCAACGTCGAATAGAATTATTTATTTGAAAAAGTTATTTTGAAGGGTATAAAAGTCGTTCAATACTTTAAGGATATTTTGGTTAACCGACATTTATATTCATGCTTTTGAAATAGTATAGATAGATGTTGTTATGCAGAACAAGGCGGTCTCTTATTTGCTAATTAAAGATGTGTCTCATTTGGAAAAAACATTTTCTGGAAAATCAGCAAGATTACTTAAGTTTATGATATTTACTAAATACTAGTGTCACTTGCCCCAAACCGACATTAAAAATTCAATTATTTGATATTTTTTAATTTTTTTCTGCTCTTGGTTCTTTATTCTTGTAACATCAGTTTGATATTTTCGAAAGACTTCTAAAATATCAAAGTATAAAAACGTATGTTAACGAAAAACATTTTTCTTAGTTTATATAAGATTTTTTAGGAAAAAAAATCAATAATTGAAAGCTCTTCTAATTTTAATTTTTTGAGATTAGGTCCCCGATGATCCACATTGAGCTTTTTTATATGTTAAATCAATTTCGTTTGAGTTCTTTGAATTGAACTCATATTGGCTAACTTATTTTTTACCAAAACATATTTTGCAAAATACCGGATAGTTAATATGTTATATAATTTAGGACAAAAAATTTAAGTTTAATTTGAAAAAATTATTACTCCTAAATTATATAAAATATATTATCCTGTTTTTTACAAAATATTTTAATAGTAAAAAATGTAAAAAATATACTTTTTGCAATTGTCTAGTATTATTACTGCATCGAGATCAAATTATATTTCTTTAAATACATTGTTTTTTCAAACATTTTAGAATATATATATATATATATATATATATATATATATATATATATATATATAATAGTTTCTCTTTTAATATAGTAGTTTATTAGATAATCTTATGTTAAAAGTTTGCGCATGTAAAATTAGATTAATTAACCACCATACTTCGGAATACATTTTTCGATTGACACGAAAGGGCTATTATTTACATTTTTGATAAATTTTTAAAGTATTTAACAATGATATATTTTAACAAGTTTAATAATATTTTCACATAAAAAACTCAAATAGGTATGAGTATGCTTTATGGGGGCCATTATAACATTTTCTATGACATCATCTTTTTTTAGTGCATAAAAAAGCCCTAAAAGCTCTTAAAATTTACCAAAATGTGTGACAATTTATAAAGTCATAAAAATTTTAAGTAAAGGTAAAAAAAGGATAAAAAAATTCATGTGAAGACTATAAAAAATGAAAATTCTCCCTTGTATATGGTGGTAAAGTAGAAAATATTATTTTAAAAATATTTATATATAATACACCATGATCCCGTTGTATAAAAACAAGTGGGATATCCAGAATTGCAACAACTATAGAAGTATCAAGCTGTTGAGCCATACGATGAAAGTTTGGGAGAGAGTGCTGGAAGCGAGGATGAGGAAGTTAGTTTCGATTTCGGAGAACCAGTTCGGATTCATGCCGGGGCGTTCGACTACAGAAGTCATTCACCTTGTGAGGAGGTTGGTGGAGCAGTATAGGGACAAGAAGACTGACTTGCACATGGTGTTTGTTGACCTTGAGAAGGCTTAGGACAAAGTCCCAAGCGAGGTGTTGTGGAGATGTCTGGAAGTCAGAGGTGTTCCTGTAGCATACATTAGAGCGATTAAGAACATGTATGATGGAGCCAAGACCTGAGTGAAGACGGTTGGAGGTGACTCGAAACACTTTCCAGTCACGATGGGCCTGCACCAGGGTCCGCACTTAGCCCGTTTTTGTTTGCTGTGTGGCAATAGATGCTCTGACAAGCCACATTTAATGAGAGATACTGTGGTGCATGTTGTTTGCAGATGACATTGTGCTTATTGCCGAGTCGCGGAGCGGTGTTAACGCGAGACTGGAGGTTTGGCGACAGACTCTGGAGTCGAAGGGTTTCAAGTTGAGCAGGACTAAGACACAGTACTTAGAGTGCAAGTTCAGTGATGGGAAGCAGGTAGAGGACGAGGACGTGCAGCTGAATACTTAAGTCATCCCGAAGAAAGAAAGTTTCAAGTACCTGGGGTCGATCATCCAAGGGACCGGTGAGATTGATGACGATGTCACACATCGTATTGGAGCGGGATGGATGAAATGGAAGCTCGCATCGGGGGTGTTGTGCGATAAGAAAGTGCCGCCTATTCTAAAAGGAAAGTTCTACAAAACGGTGGTTAGACCGACTATGTTGTATGAGACGGAATGTTGGCCAGTTAAGAAAGCTCATGTCCAGAAGATGAAGGTAGCTGAGATGCGGATGTTGAGGTGGATGTGCGGGCATACCAGGAGAGATAGGATTCAGAATGAAATGATTCAGGATAAGGTGGGTGTGGCCCCTGTGGTGGATAAGATGCGGGAAAGGAGGTTGAGGTGGTTCGGCCATGTGCAGCGGAGATGCGCTGATGCGCTAGTGAGGAGATGTGAGAGGATAGCAGTGGTGGGCCTGAAGAGAGGGAGGGGTGGGCCAAAGAAGGCCTGGGGAGAGGTGATTCAGCAAGACACAGCGCTACTTCAGCTTACCGAGGACATGACCGGTGATAGGAGGGGGTGAAGGTCGAGTATCAGGGTGGAGGGCTAGTGGGAGGCCGCGAGGTTTCCTTTCTCGTATTAGGAGTATTTTTACCTTACTTCTATGTGTTGGGTCTTGTCTATCTTTGTTGTTTTATCATGACTTCCTTGCTCTTGCTATTTCTCATTTTCGCATTATTTTGATTTGCTTGTTCGTATCTGACTCTTTTCCCTTATTTTTTTCTTTTGAGCCGAGGGTCTTTCGGAAACAGCCTCCCTAACTTCTAAAGTGGGCGTAAGGTCTGCGTACAGTTTACCCTCTCCAAACCTCACATTGTGAGATTCAATTGGGTATCATGCTGTTGTAATACACTATTGGAATTGGCATGAAGAACTAAGGGCATCGGGATGCGGGCTGTTGGGTTGGGTAAGGGTGTAACCCAACAGCCCTTACCCGCTAAGTTAACGGCAACCGCCCGCACGCCCGCCGCCATCATTAGGCTGTAGAAAAAGAAAGAAAAGACAGAATAAGAGTTTGGGCTTTGAGCAACATATCAAACCTGTGCACCAACTCCCTCTCTCATTAAGCCTGCTTTGATATTTATTTAAGTTAATAAATATCAGAAAAACTCTAACAAATTTATTATACAGAAATCTTTGCTAGCCCTTAAGGAGATGTCGCAGAAATTCTCTGCCACACTTAGAATTGGGGATTTGAATGATTACATAGCTCCTTCCCAAGGCTGTGTCGTTTCCCTCAATGCTAATTCTTCTAAATCCCTTAAGGTACATATCTTTCTTTTTTTTTTTCATAGACAGATTTTCTAGTGGAAGTACCCTTGCCTATGTAATGTAATTCTTTGATTTCTGAGCTTTTCACTGTTGCAAAATCTCAGATAGAAAGTATTTTGATTGGAAAATTATCCATTTTTCTCTCAGACAAAAAGGATCCATACCAACAGTAATCCAAATACTAAAATTGATATTAATAATTATCAAATAATTGAGAAAAAAGGCTTTGGAATTTTGTTCATGCTTATTTGAATTTAGACTTGTAGGATTTGGGGAAAAGTCAAACCTTTATGGTTAAAAAAACATGTATTTTGCCTAAGGGTGGAATTGAAAATTTGACTTGTATTTCTTAGGGCTGCAATTAGTTTTGATGATATTGAAGAATAGATGCTCCTACTTAGTATTATACTGTTGCTATAACTGATGTGGTTAATGTTTTTCTTTGGTGGATCAACAGAATGTGGGAAAAGCTGGAGCTTTGAGCAAACCAGTACAAAAAGAAGAACCTGTCAAAATTTCCCTCAAAGATTGCTTGGCATGCAGGTATTACCTCTTTTCTCTTGCTCAGATATATTGTTCTAAGCAACCATGCCCTGAATTGGCTGGTCGTTAAATAGGAATATGATTGAAGCAAAGAAAATGTTGACTCACTAATCTCGGGATAACCTTTGTTTATGGAAAATGAGATCATCATAGGCCGAGCAAACAAAAACAAGTTATGTCATAGTTAGCTATTATATTCCGTCCAGAATGGATAACTTGAAGAAATAAAAAACAGTGGAGCAGCTTATGAGACTCTTAGATTACAACAACAACAGCAACATACCCAGTGAAATCCCACAAAGTGGAGTCTGGGGAGGGTAGAGTGTACACGGACCTTACCCACCCCTACCTTGGATAGAGAGTCTTAGATTCTTGGAATTTTTATGCCTGAGATGGATGTTGAGCTGAGTAGAGAGAGATAGAGAGAGGTGAGATAGTGAGGATGTAGAGGTATGCACCCGATTTATAGTGTCGTGCAGAATCTGGGTAGGAGTGGAGTAACAGATCGTTGGACAAGATATACAGTGATTTTAATGCAACGACTGTAGTATGGGGAATAATAATCAACGGACTATTGTATTTATTTAACTGATGTTTGGTTCTTTGTATTAAATCTAGATAGGTAGTGTATATCATGTTCTCCAATCTCGATATTTGTTAATCATCACACGTCAATAAAAACAACTAGGAGTCCTTTATAGAGTAATAATCAACGTTTTTTTATTTATATCAGATACAGAACATTTTATGAGGGATATTAAAATGTAGCATGCTAAACAATCAAAAAAATTGTCGCATATTAAGAAAAAAATGTATGGCATTACGCTTTTAAACATGAAAATGTTACTATAGAACTTGTAATTTTAATAACATTAGAAACAAATGAGATATAATAAGTAGGAGATGATTAACAAAACAATGTAATAGTTAAAGGTCATTTTTCTCAAGTCATGTAATCTCTAATACAGTGTGTTCCTAATACGTGAGCCACATTGAGCTATGTTAAAATAATATGTCAATTGTAAATAACTAATGCTGAGATTATGCAGGTTTTAAATTTAGCAACCAGTCAGGTATAATTTCCAGTATTACATTCAAGCAAATGCCCTAACCAGAATAGTCAAAAAGCAAAGTTGCAAAAGCACTAGAGTTGAACAGATTAGAGGATGTGAACGGCCCTTCCCCGGACCCCGCGCATAGCGGGAGCTTAGTGCACCGGGCTGCCCTTTTAATCATTACTTTTATTTAATCGTTACTTTGTATTTGAATTTTCTTGCTTGGTCTATTAAAAGCAAAAATACCTATCTCTATATATAAGATTTAACATCGGTGAGCAACTAAGCTTGATCCTAATTGCAGTGGGTGCATTACGTCAGCAGAAACAGTCATGCTTGAGAAGCAGAGTTTAGATGAGTTCCTTTCCAATTTGGAAAAGGGAAGGACAGTTATTGTCTCTATCTCTCCCCAGTCCAGGGCCTCTCTCGCTGTTCATTATGGACTTTCTTCACTTCAGGTTGGTTTTGATGTTGATATTTTCATTTTGTAGTTTCACTTTTTGCAGCATATCTTCTCACCTGATATGACCGCTGTAATTCTTCCATCTTTTTGCATTTGCATTTGTTTGAAAATAATATGAGCCTGTACTTCTTATGTCAGGTCTTCAGGAAGCTCACAACACTATTTAAGTCTCTGGGTGTGAAAGCTATATTTGATACCAGCTGCAGTAGAGACTTGACCCTAATAGAATCTTGTAACGAGTTTATGGTGAGATATAAACAATCCCAAGGTACAAGTAGTGGGGAGTCGAAGCCACCTTTGCCTATGATTTCTTCCGCATGTCCAGGTAATGGCTTCATTTACTTGTTTATCTTAATAATATCTTACTTGATGTTCTACGATATGTTCTAACTCTACTGGCATTGAAATTACAGGTTGGATATGCTATGCTGAAAAGACCCTTGGTTCTTACATTCTTCCATACATTTCTTCAGTCAAGAGCCCCCAACAAACTATTGGAACAGTTGTCAAGAATTATACATGCCAAATGCTAAGTGTAAGGTAGTTTGTTGTCATCTCGTCTTTTAAGCACTACGCATCAGCTGTAAACTGTAATCTTTCATTTCTGGTGTTGTTGGTTGTAATGCTTGGACTCTACGTGTCTACCTTTTAGAAGAATCAGTCATAAGTTGCTGTATTGCAAAATTTCCTGCACATTCAGTCATAAATTGCTGTATTGCAAAATTTCCTGCACATTCTTAGTGCTGTTATAAATACAAACTTACCATTTCAAAAAAAATGTTGCTGTATTGCAAATATGTGCTAAGCAATCACCTTTTTCTGCCTGCTGTTCTTTCCATCCATTTTATGCATCCTACATACAATTTTCAGAAAAACCTTTCCTTTATTCATTTACGAAGCAAATCAATTGCTGGCAGATTGATATTTCAGCATGTATGATTTCGATGTATGTTGGTAAAAAGTTAAAAGGTTTTATATTGTTCCTAAAATCGAGTTGTTAGTTTTTGGATTTGATCAGAGTCACTGGTTGACTGATAGATCTTTCTTTTGTTCTGTGAACAGACCAGAGGATGTATACCATGTGACTGTAATGCCATGTTATGACAAGAAGCTCGAGGCTGCTCGTGAGGACTTTGTGTTTCAAGTAGACACAGATAGTGAAAATATTACGGAGGTTGATTCAGTTCTAACAACAGGAGAGGTTTTGGATTTGATACAGGTAAAGAAAGTTTTCTGCTTCTCAGTATCCCTTATGCACTGAGGAATAATGTGAGAGAGCTTGCATTTGGATACTTGCAATTGTTCTCCTTTTCTATCTTTTGTTTCACCCTTTTAAGGATTTGTTCTTTAAAAAGGGTGCATTGTTGTTTACTCAAAGTCAAACTCTCTCCTCTTTGATGTAGTTAAAAGCAGTTGATTTTAAATCCATGGAAGAGTCACCCCTAGATAAACTGTAAGCACTTTTATACACCTTACCGTGATACTTCCATTTCTTGATTCAAATTTTTACAATTGAGTGCTTATATGTTCTCTATAGGTTTGCAAATATCGATGAGGAAGGCCATCTTTATGGGGTTCACGGAAGCTCTGGAGGATATGCAGAGACCATTTACCGTCATGTTGCTAAAGTGCTTTTAGATCAGGAAGTTAAAGGCCCTATAGCATTCAAGACCATAAGGAACTCTGATTTCCAAGAAGTGAGCCTAGAAGTAAGTTCGCTTCAGTTTTATCCTGCTAGCATGATTTTATAGAATGTTTGAACATGCCCCTATAATCTTTATTGAATTAAGTGCCTGTAGGCTGGCATGATATCTTCTTTTGAGTAGACAATTGCATCCATTTTTTAAGAGTTTCTATCTGTTAAAAAGGATATGATTTGGTTTTTGTCATTTTTGTGGAGCCGCTAATTTGATGGCTCATGTCAAGCTTTATTGTTCTTGGTGGCGGGTGTTATAGCTCAACTCAAGTCGTCAAAGGCTAAGCAGTCGATTGCAAATATAATCGGATGTGAGTCCTAGTCGAATCCGACAAGGATCAAATATGAAGTGTCTGGCTGATTACTTGTTAGTGAGAAAAGATCTTCAGTTGAAGCCCAACTGCAATATTTGTTTGGTTTTGAATTTAACTAAAAATAGCAATGGAATTGAAATCATCCAAATAACTAACAAGAGTTTAAATCAAAGTGATAAAAGGCACTCCGGTTGTAGCCCCTAGTTTATTTGCTTTAGCTAATGGGAATCTCTTATCTTGTTTAATCGCTCGGTTTGTTGATTATGGTTTAGTTATAATTTACCCAATAATTTCTCCTAAAAGTAATGGGCGTACCCCAGTTAAGTCCCTCCCAAACCTAATAGAATGCTTGTAAGTTCTACTGAATGAACACCCAAGTAAGAATCTAGCTATTCCTAGCTTGATTCTATCAATTGAGTTATATAATCCCTTATTAAACCCAATTCCTTGCTAATTGATTGTTATCTAGTCTTACTCCCAGCTTCCCAAGACAGAACTAAGATAATTAGGGCTTTAACTATATGTATGTAGTTGAAAGTTTTTAGCAATTGCCACAAGAGTAGTTCTCCATTGACAGCCACTGACAAGATGTCTATGACCCAGGTGAATGATAAATCTGTCCTGAAATTTGCATTATGTTACGGTTTCCGCAACCTGCAGAATGTTGTTAGGAAATTGAAAATGGGTAAGTGTGACTACCATTTCTTGGAGATCATGGCATGCCCTTCAGGTCATATTCGAGATCTTTCTATTTTGTGAATAATAACTCTGAACCTTCTTGCATCAATTTTAACGGTTTGTTTGGCTTTAATTGCCTCCCTCTTGATTATAGGATGCTTAAATGGTGGCGGACAAATAAAGCCACAACCTGGGCAGTCTGGTAAAGAGTTGATTCAGCTGTTGGAGATGGCTTATGTAGAAAATGTAAGTCATGTCATAATTGGATTCTTTGGCTTGTATAGCTAGTTGATGATTGGCGCAGTGTCATATTACAACCATCTTAGACTCTAGAAATATCCTCTCCAGCTTGAAGGCTTTGCTTGTATTTGTGCCAAGTCAAGGAACTATACTATGTAACTTGAATTGCAGAGCTTGGGAGATTCATCTCTGACTACTCCCTAGTAGTCAAACATGAAATGGAAGTTCTCTTTTGTGCTGATTTATTTGAGTGTTTCCCCGACTGTGCCTTTTTTCTTCCTGTTATACAGACCTGCTTGTTTTGGCTTATATATTTTCTCCTTCTTTACGAGATGAAGTTTATGAACATTCATCTCTGAAGCAGATTCAAATTAAAGAAAATGGTGAACTCTTTAGAAGTTGCAAAGCATGATTGGCATGAGAACTATTTGTTTTCCTTACGCTTAAACTTTCTGATCTTATGAAAACTGAATTGCCTCTGCGTGCTCTTTGTTAATGATTCAGGTTGTCGTTGCTGATCCTTTCAACAATCCTATCATAAAAGGCCTATATTCTGAGTGGCTTGAGCAACCTGGTTCAGAGAAAGCAAAGAAGTACTTGCATACTGAATATCATCCTGTAGTGAAAAGTATCACTTCACAGTTGCAGAACTGGTGAAAAATGCAAAATATCAGCTTTTAACCGGTTGGCTAGGTTCCTAGTGTTCCCTTCTGGTGTTTTTCTGCAAGACCATCCAAAGAGGGTTTTGATATTACACTGCATTGATCCAAAGTGCTCGCGATATATGGTCATGAGGCCATGCACCACAATTTTGAGAGTCCAATTTTGGCAGGGGACGTGTTTCACACTTTCACCCCATACTGTAAATATATTGTGTTTGTACTTGTGTTGCAAATTACACAATAGTTTAGGTCGCAATGCTAACATTATTCCCCATCTGGATTGGGAATAGTTGTATTGTACGTGTCTTATCCTACAACCCTCAATCGTATTTATTTGGTCACGCTTTATTTGTACCGTTAGAAAAGGCGGCAACTTTTTTTATGCCGATGGTAAATAATATCACCAGTCTTAGTGTAATCGTATTTGTTTTCATAGGCTGCCTTTCTTAGTTCTGCTTTCCATTATGGCGCAACAAGCACATACATGTTAAAGAGTCTTGTTGGCCTTTTGTAATAATTTTCTTTGAGAAGGTATATAGCCTTTTGGTAATATTAAGCTAGACAATAAACTTTTCATTTTGATGTTTGCAGACGAGCTGAAGCTCTCATATCAAATATTAGTACCGACCAATATCTTCTTAACGTACAAAAGAGTAAATATAGAGCTTAGGGATTGAGATAAATCTCACCCAAAATTGCACTTGAAAGTTGAAACTTGAAAGAACCTTAGGTTTCTTCAATCACTGTACATTTTCTGGGATTATCATATCTGAAGAAACTGAAGGGTAAAGTGGTGATCGTTGGTAGGTATAATAATGAGTATATGTTCAGGATGATTCACTGAACTACTGAAAAGTGTATTTTGTGAGAAGATCTAGGATCTATTTCCATTTTTCTAACACTTCAAAATCCAACATAGACGCTTTGGATTCCAAAACTTTGACCTCAGTGCTTCCTTGCTAGATTTGTTTTCCAAGGATAAAACAGTGAGCTGAATCGATTATTTTATTTTTCGGGTCATGTCCTTGTGAAGGTTTTTTAACGGGTCGTTTGTTACGATGGATAAGGAATAAATAGTCCTGAGATAAGAATTTAGTATGATCATATCCCTTGTTTGGTCACTAATTCTAGGATAAGATAAAAATAATACTGGGACAAATTATCCCTGACAGAGAGTGGAATAACAATCCAAGGACTAGTTATCCCGGGATAAAATAACAAAAATGACAAAAATAGCCCTGAGATCGCTCAAACTCTTTTTCTACTAAATAAGGTGGTGCATATTTTTGTAAATAAACCACTTTTTCTTAAAAAATTTAAACATGTTAATTTTAATACAACAAACCAAACAATCAATACAAAATAATATTAGTATAACTAATCCTAGTATAACTAATCCCAACATAACTAATCCAATAAGTTGTCTTCAAACTAAGGAGATAAATTGCCGGTACACTTGCTACGGCATTAAGGTCCTGCTCCTAGACCAGTCACCAAAGAGGCTTATGTTTCTTCATTTTGTTCCTAAAACACATGGCTCTCATAATCAATGCCCCATTAGTTCTCACTCTGAAGGTGAAAAGAAGAAAGAATCAGCTACCAGTAGTGCAATTTCAATACCAATTAACATCAAAATTGGTGCTGATTCTAGGAAGGAGTCTTTGAATGACTGATTGCTTAGGAATTTTTACTCATTGTAGCTTCTTTTAAGACCTAGTTATTAATATTAACTACCCTTTTATTTAATTATATTTAGTAGCTAATTAACTTTTCTAAATTACAATTGGTAGTTATATCAAAAGTACGTACCCAAATATATATATATATCTTTCTTTTTTTCCAATCACTATCCATTTTAGATTTTCATTTCTCAAAACCCTAAAAAATCTCTCTTCCCTTCTCTCAACCACCACTACCACGACCGCGCCGACCCTTTCTCTTCTCTCTCTCCCTCTGTGCTCACACCTCTCTCTCTTTTCACTCTATCCGGTGATCGGCGGGCGGGTGTTTGAGTGGCCTGAGATGGCACACGATGCAGACGGCGACAATGAAGACTCGGCGAGGAAGAAGAAGAAAATGCAGATGGCGATGGCACAGATCTGGCCGTGTGTATTTTTGGTGGCGGCGATGGCACTGATTTGAGATGGCGGCGAAGAAGAAGATGACGTGGAGGTGGAGAGATTAGGTTTTTTTATGGTGGTGGTGTCTTAGATTAGGGTTTTGATGGTGGTGGTGGTGTCTCAGATCTAGCCGTGTGTATTTTCTGTATTTTTGTGTGTATTTATTAAAAGCCAAATACAAATACATTCAAAAAATCTACATCTCACAAATACACTGTTTTTTAATGTATTTGTCTTTGTATTTTTTGAGTGTAGTTTTTAGTGTATTTTGTTAATAGTCAAACACACTATTTTTGAATGTATTTGTCATGTATTTGAATTTTTTTGTCTTGTATCTGAATGTATTTGTTGAAATCCATTCAAATACACGAAAATTTGAATGTATTTGGCATCATATGTAGTTGAAATACATCAAAAAAAAGCCACTGAAATACATCAAAAACAAACAAAAAAACAACTAAAATACATTAAAAAATCACTAAAATACATCAAAAAAATAATATTAATATCTAATTTAATAGCTCCACCGTTAAAGGCTAAAATCAAGGATCCTGTTTTTTTTACCGTGTTCTCATGTATTTGTTGGCAACAAATACACACAAAAGCATACACTATTTTGCCAAAATGTAACTATAAATGGTAATATTTAAAAGGATAGCTACAAATGGTAAGAAGCTACAATAAGGTAGTCATTTGAGTAATTTTACCTTTTGCTTATTCTCAACTTTGGGCTCCACAAGCTTATTCAAACTCACCTCCTCCTCTTTACTGGTCATTTGCACTTTAGGCCCTATTTTGGGCTGGTCTTTAAGTTTTGTCCATTAAGACACCAACTTTTTCCATAACTTTATATTTCCACACCATAATATCGTACTAACTTATGCCCCGTGCCCTTAAGCCCCGATCGGCATAATTTTGATTCCTAAGAACAAAAATTAAATAGTAGTGCAGAACTATTTTTGTGCAAATTTCCCAAACTCCTGTTAACTTGAAACAAGAGAAATTAAAAGATGAAATGGAAACGTAAGCGTCTTTTGACTACCAAGTTGTATTTCAGTAATGAAATATGAGTACTTTTTGTTATTTTGAATAATCTCATTATCTTTATAACATAAATAATTGAAAAAATAATATTTGGACAATTTTGGTCTATAAAATTCAAATAAAATTGAAATGTCAAATGCTATTAGGGGTGCAAAACAACCGCATGCAAAAAAGAAAAAAATTTGGACAAACAAAGCTGCAATAGAAATTTGACTGTAATTTGAATTAAATATAACCTAAGCATAGTTAAGCTTCATTGTGGAGTGTTGACCAATTTATGAAGAGTATTTCTTGTCAAGAATTTCATTTGGGCACTTCAACTAAGGCGACTTATTGGACCCCTGATCTATGCTTAAACTGTACCTATTAGAACACAATGATGACACACTACATTGTGTGTAAAACACCTACTCTAGGTGCGTGAGAGCTATAATTTTCCTCATTCTCACTCCATGCCACCACCATCCACCAACTTCCAGTCACCTCCAGTTTGTGTGGATTGTATCTTTTTCTTCACACAAGCATGATCAACATATTCTTTTTTTGGGGTAGGGTGTGATCATAACCTATTCTTCCGTGGAACCTGAAGTAAAGCGCTAAGCCGAGGCATGGCCAGAAAAAAAAAATGACTCCAAAGAATAAAATCAAAACAAAATAGAAAAGAACATAGTAACTAGTAAGTCCATCCCAGAGCCGGAGTTTAAAAAGAAAAAGGCAAAAAGTAAGGTTCTTAAATGTGACCTTTTACTGGATGTAGTAGGATGAATGAGATCTCGAGTTTGAGCTTGAGAATGGAGAAACTCCTAATATGGATCGCTCCCCCTTTAATTGGCCACTTACAACGTGAATTCAAATTAGTTGAGCTCACAGGTGTAGAATATCAGAAGATTTAGGTAAAGTGCACAAATAGCCATTTTTAAGGTCATATTTAAGATTAACCAAATTTACAGCGCTTTTAAAATTTAGCCAGCTCAAAATCAATATGAGACGTACAAGACTGCAGTTGAAAATCACGAGTTAATTTCTAACTTCATTCTTTCGGGTCTAACTTTAGAATTGCCAACACCTAACTTCAAACTCATCTGTCAGAAGATGGTATAAAAATTATTGCAAGTTTTGAACTTTGCATTTTTGGCTGTGGAAGCAAACTATTTAGCTTGGATATTAATGTACTAAAAGCATTTGAAGCATGAGGATCCCACTTCATAAATGAAACACCATTCCTTTGACCCATATTCTCTTCACAACATTCAAATTAATTGAAACAAAGTGAATGACAGAGACGAGCAACGTTTACCAGACATGATATCCAAATCTGTAG
Organism: Lycium barbarum; assembly: GCF_019175385.1. Classification (NCBI taxonomy): domain Eukaryota; kingdom Viridiplantae; phylum Streptophyta; class Magnoliopsida; order Solanales; family Solanaceae; genus Lycium; species Lycium barbarum. Next base: position 29,760,625 of record NC_083347.1, read on the forward strand.
CTAATTATGCATTCAAGCAGAATACGGGTGTTCATATTAGCAGCAACAGAAGAAGAAATAGGAGCGCTGATTTTGTCTAAAGTTACCCTCTTCCGGCTAAAATTCATATACTTTGGAAAAATTAGATAGGTTTTAAATAGCACCTGTACAAGGGAATACATTGTATAAATTTGGTTATACCGAAAAAAAAAACATAGAATCGTTCTCAGCAAGAGCTGTCGGAATAGGTACAAGGCGATACAATACAAGGGGAAGAACCTATATTTGTATCCTCTGACACCAAAAACAATAGAAAGAAGAAAGAAAGAAAGACGAGCTCTTCAAGAAAAGAAGGAACTGCTTACATACAATAATAGACCAGTCACAAGGAAAAGTTGCAGAACAGATTAGCTAAAGCATGATGTACAACATCAAATGTTTCCAGGTTCAGCCGACAAAACCTTCTGCCCCTGATCAGCATTTGGAGAAGTGGTGCTCTCTACTTCAGGCAGAGATGTCGATGATGCATCCATTGTGTCCCCCATTGTGGAGAAAGAGGCGCTTGGCTTCTCAGTTCCTGGCAAACTGGGAGGTGTAACTTTTTGTGATCCGTCGGTTTCAGAATATGGTGCATTGCCCGAAGTTGATAATGGGGAAACATCTGGTTCAGAGCTTTTACTCATCCCATCTCTTCCTCCACCTACAACATAGTTACCAATCAGCTTGGAGAGGAAACAAATATGTATCCACCACTTGACGTTGACAAGGATTATGAAACTAGTATATCACCTATATTGGAAGGTGTGGCAGGAGATGCATTTGCATTTGAAGACAACAAGCTTCCACTTCCTTTTTTAATCCTTGACTGCATCGAAAGCAGCATTCAAATTCATCAGTTGTAGAGAAATGATATCTTCCTTTTTTTCCCTTTTAACCTTTTTCTACATGCTCTTAATAGCCAAAGAACAAACAAAAAAAATCCTGAACTAGTACGAGTGAGTTGTAGAAAGGAGTATCGTATGTTAGAAGCAAAATAGAATTATGTTACACGGACTCGACAAGGATGGATGTAATACCTTGGAAGTTTCTTCACAATACTTAATAGCAGCTGAGACATTTGTGCAATGGCCATGCAGAAGTGTGTAGGCCCACAAATTAGCTTCCGTGAAGTGTTCATATCGAGTATGTCGACCGCGTCTATCCCAGGTTGGATATATGTTTCTGTAGCAAATTGCGATGGCACCATATAAAGGTTTATACCTGATGGGAGCAATGCACAAAATGTGTCCTTGTAGAAATTATAGCAAGACCTAAGCAACATAGAAGCAGTTTCCAGATCTTCATCTGCAGCTCTCTTTACTATTACATTTTTTATTTTAGACAATGAGGGGTTCCACTTCCTCTCAAGATCCTTCAAATGATTCATGTCTTCAAAAGATGAACTCCATAGTTCATCCAATTGGAGATCGACACAAAGCAGTTGTGAGTTATCTAATCCATTAGCTGACGAATTTGGACCTTGGATTTCACTGGAGAGTCTTGAATGCAAAGGCGTTATTAAAGCCATACTAATTACAAGTGATCGACACCAAGCAGCAGAAACATGCTTATGAACTTTTGCGCAGTTACTATTCGACAGCTTTGGGTTCTTCAAACGCTTGCGTATCTTTTCATTTATTCCTTCAAGCGTTTCAACTTTGATATTCTGCTCTAAAGACTGGATATATCGATAAAGATATCTGCAATGAACATCAGAATGGTTTATGTATAAGCAAACTGCTGTAAGTGTAAGCAAGCAGGGGACTTCATAGCTTAAGGAATTTGAAACTGTACTCCACAAATGCTCATAGTATCATTTTTATTATTCAAAGCCCAACCTAACAGCTAGGACTCGGATGAATAAACAACAGAGACACTTCTGGGATACACTGAAAAATTCATACATTCGCAAAAATGAAAAATATATAAAGTACTTGACCCAAGGACAATATCTTGATAGGTACAAGCATTTGTAATGAGAATATTCAACAACTAGCCAACTAACACATGTATAAGTACTAATCCTATTCAGATAGTTATCAAATTACATCTATTTCTTGCAGTTCCTACTTGTGCACCAACACAATTATAGGGACAAAATTATACAACTTTCTTTTGATAACCAAATTCATTCATTGCATATCACGCGAAGACGATGCCAATATAAGAGGTATGACAATAACTATCCAAAAAAATCCTTCTAACTGATGTCTCTTTTACATCAAAAACACAAATAAAACAAAATCGTGTTTACCATACTAGAAAATAATTATACCTGAACATAGTTCTTATATATGAGCAATTATTTCCTTATATCATTTGAAAGTTTTGGTACCCAAGTTGCATTCTTTATTCATCTGTAGGGGTACAAATTTATAGTAGAAACAAACAAACAAACTAGCTATCTGATCCCTTGATTCTAGCAGATTTGATAATCAAGGGATGATTTTATTTGATCTAATTTCCTAAAACATCCAATAGCATATCAGATCTGATTTTATCATATCAATTAAGATCTTACAAAATCAGGTCTGATCATAATCAATTGATCTGATAAAATCAGATCTGATCATAATCAGATATTCACAAATCAACATTCCCCCTCAAGTTGGCATGTAAATATCTGTCATGCCTAACTTGCTTACAAGAATTTCAAATTTTGGTTTAAAGAGTCCTTTTGTGAAAACATCCGCAATCTGCTTATTTGTTGGGACAAAAGGCATGCACACACTTCCTTCTTCAATCTTCTCTTTTATGAAGTGCCTATCCACTTCAACATGCTTTGTTCTATCATGTTGAACTGGATTGTGAGCAATACTTATGGCGGCTTTGTTGTCACAGTACAACTTCATTGGTAGAGCAAATGTTTTTTTTAGATCTTCCATCATCTTCTTCAGCCAAATCATCTCACAGATCCCATGAGCCATAGATCGGTATTCAGCTTCGGCACTGCTACGGGCTACGACATTCTGCTTTTTACTCCTCCAAGTCACGAGATTTCCCCAGATAAATGTACAATATCCAGACGTAGACCTCCTGTCAGTAGTAGAACCTGCCCAATCCGCATCTGTAAAGCTTTCAATGCTCCTTTGTTGGTTTTTTTTGAAAAACAACCCTTTCCCCGGTGAACTTTTCAGATATCTTAGAATCCTATAGACCGCTTCCTGGTGCTCTTCCTTTGGAGAGTGCATGAATTGACTGACTAAGCTTACAGCAAAAGCTATATCCGGCCGAGTGTGTGACAAGTAGATCAACTTTCCCACTAGTCTCTGATATTGACTTTGGTCAATTAAATTTCCTTCTTTGTATCCGAATTTTATATTCGGATCAATAGGTGTTTCAGCTGGACGACAACCACTCATCCCTGTCTCGTTCAAAAGATCTAGCACATACTTCCTTTGTGACACCATAATGCCTTCTTTTGATCTCGCTACTTCCATGCCAAGAAAATATTTCAATTGGCCCAAATCTTTGATCTCAAACTCCGTGGCCAACTGATTTTTTAAAATTTTCATTTCTGACAAGTCATCTCCTGTAAGTATGATATCATCAACATACACTATTAGGATAGTTGTCTTTCCCTCAAGTGAATGTCGAATGAACATGGTATGATCTGCTTGCCCTTGAGTGTATCCTTGTTTTTTCACAAACTGAGTAAACCTCTCAAACCAAGCTCTTGGAGATTGTTTGAGCCCGTAGAGAGATTTTTTTAGCTTGCACACTCTAGGTCCATACCTTTCTTCAAAACCCGGGGGAGGATCCATGTAGACTTCTTCTTCGAGTTTTCCATTCAAGAATGCATTCTTCACATCTAGTTGTTGAAGTGGCCAATCAAGGTTGGCAGCAATGGTTAGAAGAACCCTGATTGAGTTCAACTTGGCAACTGGAGCAAACGTTTCGAGATAGTCAATCCCGTAGGTTTGAGTGAACCCTTTTGCTACCAGACGTGCCTTATACCTCTCTAGGGACCCATCTGATTTAAACTTGATAGTGAACACCCACTTGCAGCCCACTGTTTTCTTTCCGCGTGGTAGTTCCGCAATTTCCCAAGTTTCATTTCTATCAAGAGCGTTCATCTCCTCTAGAATTGCCTCCTTCCATTCGGGAACTTTCAAAGCATCCTGCACATTTCTCGGTATCTCCATTCCAGATAATTGAGAAAGAAAAGCTACATAGGAAGGGGACAAGTTTCTATATGACACAAAATTTGACATGGGATGGTTGGTGGCTTTTCTTACCCCTTTACGTTTGGCAATCGGAAGATCAAGGTCTAAAGTAACAAGGGGTAAATCAGAGTTAGGTTCTAGAGAATTACCTTGTATCTCAGTGAGATCTTGCGGGCTGGACGTTTGGTTCTTATGAGAGTCTTTAATCTCTTTTTCTTGGTTCCGGTTTCTCCTCGAGTAAACTTGTAATTCCCTTGTTTGTTCCCTGTTCTTATCATTAATTGTATCATGAAAAGGCTCTATTGACTCAGTTTTTTCATTTTCATTATTTAAGCTGTGATCTCTTACCTTCTCATGGTTGTTATTACCAAAAGCACTATTTCCAATGTCTATGATAAAACCCGGGTCATTTTGTTTGTCACACATGAGGTCAAGAGGTTCCTTATTATCCCTCGAATCTTCACTATGTTTCTCCCCCTGAAGATGAGTTCCAAAAAACAATTGAGATTCAAAAAAAGTGACATCCATTGTGATAATGATCTTCCTAGAATTTGGGTCATAACACTTGTATCCCTTTTGACTAGGAGCATAGCCAACAAAAACACATTTTTTAGCACGTGGATCAAGTTTACTCCTATTATGATCATGAACATGAACAAATGCACTACACCCAAAAACTCTCAAAGCTAGATCAGCAGTCAATCTAGAAGCAGGAAAGTATGTCTTGAACATACTGAAAGGGGTTTTAAAATCTAGAACACGGGAAGGCATCCTATTAATAAGATAGGTGGCTGTCAAAATAGCTTCTCCCCAAAGAAATTTAGGGACTCCACTTGTGAATAATAAGGCTCTGGTTACTTCCATAAGATGCCTATTTTTTCTCTCGGCTATTCCATTTTGCTGGGGTGTATCAGGACAAGAACTTTGGTGTACTATTCCCTTGGAAGTGAAAAAATTGCCTAGCTGGTCATTAAAAAACTCTCTCCCATTATCACTCCGAAATATTTGAATCTTCTCATTAAATTGTGTTTCAACCATAACATAAAAAGCCTCAAACATATGTTTTACTTCCCTTTTGTCTTTCAATAGGTACACCCAACTTAGTCTAGTGTGATCATCTATGAAACTCACAAACCACCTTCTTCCATTTACAGTTGCTACCCTAGAAGGTCCCCAAACATCGCTATGGATTAACTTGAAGGGTTTTGTGGCATGGTATTTTTGGGAAGAAAAAGATGAGCGCCGGTGTTTAGCCATTTCACAAAATTCACACTGGAAAGAAGATGGACTTTTATTCATAAATAACTGAGGTAACAAGAGTTTCAAATAATGAAAACTGGGATGACCAAGTCTATAGTGCCATAACATGACTTTATTATCAACTAGAACCGAATTCAAACAAGTTGAACTAAAATTTGCTGATTTGTCACCATCTTCAAGAAAATAGAGACCTTCAGACTCTCTAGCATTGCCAATCGTCCTCCCCGAGACCTTGTCCTGAAATACACATGAAGTAGAGTCAAATATAGCACGACAATTAAGGTTTCGAGTCAATTTGTTGATGGACATCAGATTGCAAGACAATTTTGGAACATGAAGGACATCAAAAAGAGTCAAATGAGGGGTTAATTTGATTGTCCCTTTTCCAGCAATTGCTGAGAAGGAACCATCAGCAACTCTGACTTTTTTATTTCCTGCAGAAGGAGTGTAAGTCGAGAAAAAATGGGAATTCCATGTCATGTGATCACTAGCCCCTGAATCTATAATCCAAAAACTCACACCTGTTGAATTTGTATTCATAAAAACAGATGGTACAGTACCTGTTTGGGAAAAAGAACAAGTGGGAGTGGAAGGATCGAGTTTACTGGTTTGGAGCTGAGATTGGAGAAGTTTGTGCAGTAGCTCTAATTGCTCCTTGGTGAATGGTGGCACTTCTAGAGAAGGTTGCAACCCTGATTCTTCGCTGGAACTCTGAAAGGCCTGGCTGCCACGGTTGTCTGCCCCCTTTTTCTTCCAGTTAGGTGGTTTCCCATGGATTTTCCAGCAGGTCTCACGAGTGTGCCAGTATTTTTTGCAAAGATCACACCACGGCTTCTTTTTCTTGTCATTTTCATTTTTCGCAGTAACTAGAGCAGAGGAATTTATATTTTTTCCTTCCAGATTAGACTCTAATTTTAGCATAACATTCCTCCTTGTTTCTTCTCGCCTAATCTCAGAAAAAGTTTCCCTCAAAGTTGGCAGTGGGTTTTTTCCAAGAATTCGTGAACGAAGTTCATCAAATTCTTGATTCAATCCTGCTAGAAATAGATATACCCTCTCATTTTCTTCTTTTTTCATTGCCTTTACACTATCCTTAGGACACTCCCATTCATCATTATAGCATTGATCTAATTCTTGCCATAAGGAAACCATCTCATTATAGTAAATAGTAACATCCCTCTCCCCCTGCCTAGCTTTCCACAGTTTAATTTTTAATTCAAAAATCTGAGAAGCATTTTCTACGTCAGAATAAGTCTCTCTAACAGCCTCCCAAACATCCCTAGCAGTGGGAAGAAACAAATATGGTTTACCTATGGCAGCTTCCATGGAGTTCAGTAGCCAAGCAATTACCATTGAGTTTTCTGATCTCCAGGCATTCATTTTTGGGTCTCCTGGTTCAGGCTTTTTTGTCTCTCCAGTTAGGTGCCCAAGTTTTCCTCGACCATCAATTGCCAAACGAACAGACTGCGCCCATTCCAAATAATTCTTGCCATTCAGCTTGTGAGAAGTAAGCTGAAAAGACAAATGAGAGGAATCTCCGCCTTGGTTCATAGTTGTCTCGGTCGGAACTTTGTTAACAGAATTCTCAGCTTCTGTTGATGCTGCTGGGTGACGTTGCCCAGTAAATGTTGTTTTAGTCATGAACAACACAAGAATAAAGCTGCTCTGATACCATGAAAGTTTTGGTACCCAAGTTGCATTCTTTATTCATCTGTAGGGGTACAAATTTATAGTAGAAACAAACAAACAAACTAGCTATCTGATCCCTTGATTCTAGCAGATTTGATAATCAAGGGATGATTTTATTTGATCTAATTTCCTAAAACATCCAATAGCATAACAGATCTGATTTTATCAGATCAATTAAGATCTTACAAAATCAGGTCTGATCATAATCAATTGATCTGATAAAATCAGATCTGATCATAATCAGATATTCACAAATCAACATCATTGTTGTTTTGCTCATCTTGCAACTAGTGTAGATCAAATTGAGACTACAGAAGATATGGGGAAAAAACTTTTTCTAATTACTATAGAGACGGAAAACAAGTTTTTTCTCGATTGCAATGTAAGCAAAGCTAGAGATGACAGAAAAACTTCAAGTTACTACAGCACACATAAAGTTGGGGTCACTTCAAAAGGACTTACCCAAATAAGCAGCTCTCCGTCAACTCAAAGCTCTTTATTTCAGGCAAGCCACAAATATCAGACCACATGGTGACCTGTTCCATGAACAGAGAAAACATTTTCTCTAGATGATGCTCACTAGAGTTGCTAGCACCACAAGACGTACTACCAGTCTGATGTATAGATGAAATTAATGCCTTTAAGTATCGTCCAAGGGCAACTGGAATGAGATCTTCAAGACAGACGGAGAACTGGATGAAATATATATATATATATATATATATATATATGTTAGACAAGGGAGTTTTGATTAAATAAGATATGGAGATATAACCAAATTTAAAAGAGTGGGATGAGTTAATTAAATCTAAAAGTATGGGCAGAGCTTTAGGTTCCATGCCGGTATCCAACGGAACAGGCAACAACGAGAGAATTGAAAGAAATGAGGGTCTAAATAGAATATCACAAAATAGGAATTTTAAGCAGATGTATGTAACTTAAAATATATGTTCTTCCAAGCACTTTTTATGTTTTTCCAGCATTATTTTCCATGGCATTATACATGGTAAATCAACTCTCTTTGCATTTTATATTTACTGTTATTCTTTTTGTCAAACAAAAATATTTACTATTATTCCAACTTGTAGAGCTCTAAGATATTGCTTGAGAAATTCTACCCTATAAATAATAAAACTGCGCATAAAATTTAGCTAGTAGAAATGCCTTCTTATAAATAATAAAGCTGTGAATTTTCTAATTACCCTCAAAGAGGCTTACTAATAGATGCAACCTCAAAAAGGGCAATGCAATACGGAGAAGGTGTACAAAGAACAATATGTTTTTTTCCCATTAGGCTAATCATTAATGCTGCTAGTCATTGTGAACGATGTATGCAGCCAATTCATATGGCAGTACCCTCTTATCTGTCCGAAGACAGAAATAAGCCCGGTCAAGCATACAGATGTCTCCTGTCTCCTCCAGCAGTTTTAAATAGAATAGTATGTACTTGCGGATGCAAGTAATGAACTTCCGAGAACTTTCTGCCAAGTTAACTTCTAGGGCTCTCCTGTTCCCTGAGCAACCTTGGGTTCTGCGCCTGCAATATGAAGTTAAGAAAATGATCAGCTAATGAGGCAAGAAATGTGGCTCCAATACTGACCAAGTAATGGACCTGAAAAGAGATTCATCTAGGAACGTGATTAATTGACTTTGCCCCTCATGGTTACCAAGTTCACCAGGTGCATGAAATAAAATCGTGCCATCATTGTACCATTTGCTGACTAGAACAACCTAAAAACCTCACATTTCCCTAACAAACATAGGCATTCATCAATTGAACTTCAGTTCCTGTCAGTCTTCTTATCGACTTCCACATTTCCCTAAGTTGTTATAGTGACTTATCTTTCTCTCCTACTTGTGAGTGATATAACCTATTCTTCGGTGTCGCAAATAAACTAGCTTCTGCAAATGCTTAAGCCCGACAATATGAAAAATTGTGACATACATTTAAATAGTCAAATCAATTGACTCAGTTCCAGCAAGCAAATGAACACATAAAAACTCTGACACCGTACATAACTCAAGCCTAGTGTACATGAAGTGTGACCAACGAAATTTGTGTGCCAGCCAACAAAATTGTAGGAGGCGTTGCAAAATGGCTGCCATTTCAAAATCTTACTAGGAAGCAGTGGCATGAGCATATTTGTCCATTAATGGATACTTACAAAAGATTACATAATAAAACAATATTTTAGTGGCTTGGGATGCTTCGGATGAGATAAATATTTCTTGAACACATCTTTGGTGGAAACATTCACAGAGTGAGCAGGTTAAGCATGTGAAGACTGAAAGTATCTGTTGTCTTAAAGTGAAAACTAGAAGATTTCCCTAAGCTTTTCCACTTTCCATTTACAGATAGTCATGGGAAGAGGGGTAAATCTTGCTCCTTGGTGGATGGTTTTTTCAAATAGGCCGCACCGGTCTGAGAAGAAAGGAGACTCGTTTACCTAGGGGCTAGGTCATATGGAGCTGTTCCACCAAGTAGAGGATTTATGCGGTAGTTAGCTCGACGTCAAGGACAAAAGCCTGTCAAAAAACTTGGCAGTGATCAAAGAGAGTAACGATAACCATTTTGATCTCCAGAAGAAATGGAGAGACATTGCAGGATAGAAAACCCAATTTACATCATTCTCAGACGATCCAGGATAACCTTGATAGGAGAAGATGGCAAAAAAGAAGTTGAAGCACCAATTCAAAAAGATTTGTAATAGTAGTGTCAAAGGGTGTTAGTACGACTCTATATGACATTGATTTGAAATTCAAGGTTGTCCAAAAAAGGGCCAAGGCCATTGAGCCTTATCATGGACCTTGAATCATAAAAGTACTATTCAAACAAGTTTATCACTGCGTGTGAAACCTAAAAGTAAATTCAAACAAGAGCAAGAGCATAGGACCAAATAATATGGTGTGTTTGGGAGAAGTTCAGTAACATGGTGTGCAGGCTACGACGATCACTTTATGACCTAAGCAATCCCATCGAGTGTGGTTGACAAATTTAACACGGTTATCCAGGAATTTACTATGAATCATAGTGAGTCTAATTATTCTTTAGTTTATCGTCACTTCTCTCCAGATTGTATTTGATGGTCTACATTGATGATATAGCTATCACAGGTAATGAAGAGGAAATTACCAAGTTGAAGCATCAACCTTTTTCAGTAATTTAAATCAAGAACCTTGGTCCACTCAGGTACTTCCTAGGTATTGAGGTTGTTCAATCCAGATCAGGCATTTTCATGACAGACTGTAGGCTTATTGATACTCCATCGATCAAAATATTAACCTTCCACCAACTTAGCCTATTAATGATCCAGGAAGATATAGGAGGTTGATAGACAAGTTAAATTACCTCACCATGACTCAGTTTGACATTGTTTCCCTAATGATTGTCGTAAGTCAATTCTTGAATTTTCCTTGTGATAGTCATTGGAATATGTTCCGTGAAAAGACTACTTTACGAAGATCGAGGACATGACATATTGTTGGATATACAAAAGAAAATTGGGCAGACATACAATATATCCAGATCTAGAGTTATGGTTGGGGGCATCTATTCTTGGAAAAGTAACAAACTACACGTAACTGGACGATCAAGTGAAGAAGCAGAATATCAGGCTATGGCAGTGGCTACAGGTGAACTCATCGAATCAAGTAATTGCTATAAGAGAACTGAGATTTGGACAGATTGGCCAAATTGAACTTGTGTGTAATTATCAGGCTGCACTTGACATTGGATGAAATCCAGCGTTTCATGTAGGACCAAGCACATAAAAATTGATTGATATTTCGTCTGAGAAAAGATAATTTCAAGAGACATTGTCATAAAGGCCGTCAAGTCAAAAGATTAGCTTGCAGATATATACACCAAGTCCCTTACCCTTCTCAAAACAAGTTACATATACAGCAAGTTTAATACATAAGATATGTATGTGCCAGCTTGAGGGGGAATGTTAGGATCTTGCGAGTATAGTACATATCAATTAGGATAAACCAAAATCAATTAGATTGATTTATTTCCTGTAATTTGTAATTTTGATTTTCTTTCCTTTCTTAGAACATGTAGACTTCACTATTTAAACCCCTAATAGCTTGAGGGAGTAGTCAAGCAATGTTTTCCTCAATCTTCTCTTGGCTAGCTTCATTCCTCACAATGTGTGCTTTGGATGATTTGCGAGAAAGGAACAATAGGAAAAGACTTGTAAGGACATTCAAGGGTGTCTTTTCTTCCATTTAGTTTTTTTGGTGGAAAGAGAATGTCTTATTATATAGATACTTGAATGGGTCTTTTGGAAACTCAGTGTTGATCTTTCCAATAGTTTATGTCGACGTGATGCCAATCCTTTTACACCATATGTTAAAAGCTGATAACATTTGGTGTGATATTCAACACCAAGACTTTGATTCAATTAAAAGAAAGGCCTTCCCTAAATAAAAAGAGAACAATCTACAAGGAATCAGAAAATGCTGTCATAGTGGTTCCTCTATGTCCTAAATGACAGCAGTGAGAAAAAAAAGGAAATGCTTACCTTCCCTTTTTGACCATACCGTCAATCTCCCACATGTTTATTGTGAATGAAGAACGAGACGACTTAAAGCAGAAGGAAAGTTCATCCTTTGCCTTCTGTAGATTCTTATCTCCACCTCTTCGATATAAGCCTTGAGCAAGCATATATCTAGCCTTATGAAAATGTTTCAGGTCCCCTTCCACACAGATTTCAAGGGAAGAAAGGCAATCATTGTAAAGCATCTGCCACGCGCCTTCCATAAGTGAATCCGAATCCCCTTTTCCATCATTGACAGAGTAGGCATTGGGAGTTCTATCCTCAGAGCACGTCGATTCTGAAACTGATGGGCAAACCTTACTGAGGATATCCATCATAGTATCCTGAGTTGATTGATTGAAACAGTACGCAGCAACAACCTAAAATGCATCCAGGCACTAATTAAGTCAACAACAGTCCTCCTAAGACATGGAAAATGACCACTTGAAAAAGGCAACTATTTCCAAGTCTGGTCAGAGAAGGGGCATACAGACTAAAAATATTCAGAAGAAACCATATTAGTTTAGACATGCTAAGTACTCCCTCTCCCAAATGCAATGGTCAAGTTATTTTTTGAGAACTTTTTTGTGATCAGCTGTGAAGGAAAAGGGAAAACGACGCACATGCTACTGAATTTCATGAACTTATATGGGCTGCTGATTAGAGAAGAGTATTATAACACAAACCTCAACTCTAAGCGGGCCATGTTTAAAATAATCCAGGGAAACTATTTTTGTTGAGCTTGTATATATATTTTGAAATGTGGCTTTGCTGTCTCTCAAAATTTTACATACAATTGGGATAGATTAGGTCTATAAAAAAATGAGAAGAGCTAAAATTAAATTAGCTATCTTCACGACTATCAATACTCAACTGTTTGTATCATAGCTTGCTTATGTGAAATCTTATGTGAAATCTGCTAGGTTTTAAATGGTGTCTTTAGGCCTCATATCAACAAGACGATACTCCAATTTTTTTATAATGTTTTTTTCGTACACTTAATTTAGTTTTTTACACCAGAAATATTATTTTATTAAATAATAGTACATTTCGAGAACTTTTCTCAGAGGTTCCTTTCGCATGCCCTTTTTACCTCTTTAACATTTGGACTTTTGGTTAATTTGCCTCAAATTTGTAGTGCGTCCTAATTTAGTAGAGATTTTAATTGATATTTATTGTTAAGGTCTGAGGAATGATTGATTTACTGCTCCACCCAATGTCTTGCTTCACAATAGATAATTTACAAGTAAATTAAATATTATTTGTAATATTACTTCAGTTATGAAGTGAAAACTGCTATTATCTTCAGGAATTTACGTTTTTATTTTATAACGCAAACACAATTTTAATATATTATTTATAAATTTTCTTAAAACGATTTACTCATTGAGTTAGGATACAACGCAAGTCGCAATGTTTTCTTTATAAAACATTTCCTATTATGTAATATAATTATAATTCTTTTCCCATATAAAAATCTTCCACTGCGTTGACAATTCTTTTATCAATCATATTCAAACTAAATATTGGTACAAAGTACAAACAGATATACTTCCATCTTCCCTATTCCCTTCGAGCATGTCTATGATTTTCTTCCCGACCATAAAATTAGTTTAAAAAAGGTTGAGTGTTAATTTGAATAACAAATTAGAGATACAAACATAAGTAAATACCTTGAGAAACATTTCCAATGACACAAGAAAGATGGAATCAACTTGGATTGAGCATGGTTTAGATCTTTGACTCTACACAATAGTATCACTATATATGTGAGTATAGTTACTGACATAGAAATTTTCATCGATCAAAACTTCTCAAAACAATTTCATCGATCAAAACTTCTCAAATCAATTCAATTTTCTCCTCAAAGTAACTATATAGGAGACTATGGAGAACACGAATTAGAGCAGAGGGTTAGTTAGTAATTGAGTTGTTTCCCACTTATCCTTGCATACTGGTAGTCATAGTATTACTCTTGTAGGCCCTTGTGTTTAATAGTAGTTTGCCATGTCTTGCTATACTGCTTTGGATTGTTTGTTCTTTTTTACTACGTCATCCTATTATCTTGAGTTATTACTGCTTGTTCTATTACTGATGCTTTTTCATCTCCTTGAGTCGGGGTCTATCGAAAACAGCCTCCCTACCCGTCAAAAGGTAGGCGTAAGGTCTGCGTACACTCTACCCTCCCCAGAACCCACCTGGTGGGATTATACTGGGTATGTTGTTCTTGTAAAGTAACCAATTGCTCTTGAATTATTTAATTGAAGATAATGAAATTCTTAATTTTCAGCTTATTCCTAAAATGAACATGAAGTGAATTATATATAGTTATATTACATAGTTCAAATAAGAAATTTTTTATATAAAACAAAATTTTAATTGGTTTTAAGGTCTAAATATTATAAAAATAACTGAATGATAATTTTGTCTAATATGAAATCAATTTTTAAGGGACAGAAAGTCAATCGACATTTCACTTTGAGGCTAAGAAAAAGATTTACATAAGCTAAACATTTTAGTTGATTTTAAGGTTTTAAATATTAGATTTTTCTGTAGTTCATACAAGAAAAGATTTAAAGCAAAACTTTTGTTGATTTGAAAATCTTAAATATTAGGTAACTAATTAAATGAAAATTATGTCTAATGTGAAATATATTTGAAAGGACCAAAAAGTCAGGACAACATTTCGCGTTGAGGTTTCATTTAGTAATAATATAGAGTAAAGTTATAGGTAAGTTCTATAGAGTGGTGGTTAGACTGACTATATTATATGGGGCGGAGTGTTGGCCAGTCAAGAACTCCCATGTCCAGAAGATGAGAATAGCAGAGATGAGGATCCTGAGATAGATGTGTGGGCATACCAGGAGAGATAAGATTAGGAATGAAGATATTCAGGCCAAGGTGGGAGTGACCCCCGTGGATGACAGGATGTGGCAAGTGAGGTTAAAATGTTTTGGGCATATGAAGATGCCCCGGTTAGGAGGTGTGAGAGGATGGCCGTAGCGGGCTTGAGAAGGGTTAGAGGTAGGCCTAAGAAGTATTGGGATGAAGCGATTAGGCAAGACATGGTACAACTTCAGCCCACCAACAACATGACCCTTGATAGGAGGGTGTGGAGGTCAAGAATTAGGGTAGAAAGTTAGTAGGTAGACGGGCGTATTTCTTTTCCATTCCCAGAGTGTTAGTATTATTCTTATATCTTCGCATTCTTAGATTTCTATTACTACCTGTTGTTTTTTTAGCCTCGATTATTATATTCTTAGATTTCTTAGGTTATTATCTTCTTGTTCTTTATGCTTGTTGCTACTGCCTTCCTATTTCACCTTTTCATTTTCACTTTTCTTTGAGCCCTCGGTCTATCACACACAAACCTCTCTACCTTCTCAAGGTAGAGGTAAGGTCTGCGTACACTCTACCCTTCCCGGACCCCACTAAGATTACACTGGGTTGTTGTTGTTGTTGTATAGAGTAAAGATATAAGTAGATAACGAGAGCGCATATTTTAGACGAGATAGCAGAAGTCCCCCACTCTTCAAAGATCTCATCAACTTCTTCTCTTAGTATCCTCCTTAATAAATTAATATGTAGATTCCTTACATGAACATTAACCTTAAAATCTTTTAAAACTGAAGTCTAAATTTTTTTGGTAATTAAATAACTTTTATTTATCAAAATGAGAAATCTACATCCAGTGTTATCCACAGCTAAAAGCGCAAAAAAGCTCTAAGGTCTGTTGGGGCTTTAAGCACGAAGTGTTAATAAAGTGTGGGCTTAAATGAAAAAAGGCGCAAATGGAGAAAAAATACAAATATTATATGTTTAGTCCAAGACTAAAAATTATAAGCATGAATAACAAATATATGGACAAACAAATTGAAAAAGAAATTACAATAAAGTGAAATATAAATTGCTTAGTGTTGCCTCCTCGGGAGCCGCTCATTGGCAAGGAAAAGTATGTCTTAGAGCCTTGATGAAGACACTGAAGCGCACATTAAGAGAGGGGAAGCGCTCATCACCTTTTGAGCCTTGCTTCAGGGCTTAAGTGTGGCTTTGACAACACTGACATCATCAAGGATCAAAACTGGACAAACACGTTGGGACAACGTCCCAAGCATGCCTTGAACTTAAGTAAAACTAAACAGCAAAACTAACAAACTCCATTGCTAAAGTAGAACCTAATGAGACTGAACCAAATCTTAAGGATAAAAGTTAAGCTCTCTAATTACTTGGTTTACAAGCTAGCTCGCTGATTGCCTCCTGGATGATCATTCTGATAAGCACCTCAGGCCTTCTATGTTGTGAAATTTAAATACCTGAATTCTAAAGAGTTAACAATTTAACTAATAATATACTGATTTGTAACTCAGAATTGTTATATTTAATTTACAGAAAGGGGCTTGGGTTTCATTTTTCTTTGTAGAAATCAGAGAAAAAATATTGTATTTCGTTTAACGTCAATTGCTATTTTCAACAATTTATTACATTTTAAATTGATTGAAGCGATGCACACGTGCAACGCACGTACAGTACACTAAAGCTAGTTAAATAAGAACTGGCACGAAGTCACTCAACATAGTTAAATGCCAAGCTAACTGAAAACTGTTAACACCTGAGAGAACATTCAAATCATTCTACGTGCTTGTCAGGACCACCAACCAAACAATAAAGAACAAGAAACTCCGGAAGATTCCAACTCCAGTAGCGTGTCTGTCCTTGATCACTCCTTGGATGGCAATAAGATATAACAAAAGAAAAACCTTCTCCCACAAATTATCAGAGAGTGAATCATACCTGTTGATCTGCTGTTTTCGCTAAAGCTGAGGTCATCAACAAACATCGCCTGCTCCTTCGGCGACTTGCCTCAACTCTCTCAGATAAAGCAGCATTTTTCCTCCATCCCAGAACATTTATTTGCCTGCTTCCATCATTTAGCAGCAAGTCTACCTCCTGTGTACCCAAAAGATGTACGAAAAACAAAGAGATTAAGTAACTAACGAAGCGCATGAACTCCCCACAGTAGAAAAGTGCCTTCCATTAGGGAATGTATAGCTGCAACAGATAGACAGCAGAACATTCTTACCTCATCATAGATATTTGCAAGTTTCTGCCAACTCTCCAAGCGTAGGAGATTGTAAATTAAATCATATTTGATGAGATTTGCATTTTGCTGCACAAATTCCGCCCCTTCTTTTGTCAGAACAAAGCCAGCCCATTTATCAGTTGCATTCATTTCTCCGGACTGGGCAAGAAGATAATACAAGTTGCTATAAACTTCCAAGTATGGCTCAGAACTGCAAACAACCAATGACAATTATCTGTTTGATTCCATAGTCCACAGTACTAGTAAATTCATTTGTTCCAAAGTGCTAATCTCATAACTAACATATTTACCATCCTTTTGATGATACTTTCTGTTGTTCGAGGCTTCCAGGGTCTGATAATAATATTTTTGTCATGGATTCCAGAAAGCCACTGGATCCTGCTTCCTCCAAGAGTTTCTCTTCACACATTTCAGGATCATCTAAAACTTTTCTACTGCATTTCCAGCTAAAATATCATCTGGTGGTTGTGGGAAGTGCTTTCGTATAGCTCTAAGGACTCTTCGGAGTTTAATGAGCCCTGTCCTCTGAATGACGAGCCAAATTTGAGAGCCTTTAAAAGCATATATTAAGCCTCAACTTGGGGAATTAGGGTTTGGAGGAATGTTTAATAAATGGGATCTGAGAAAACTAAGACACATAGCACTTACAGAAGAAGCTTTAGCATAAGGAAGTATATACTGGAAAACGTCAGCACATTGTTCCTTAGTTTGGTAATCACCCCGGCTTGTGTTCTTATGCACAGCTAAATCATCTTCATAAGATGCATCAGACCTTAGATTCAATCCATATAGGCAATAAAAGCACTGATCCATAGCATTATCAATGGCAACTTCAAGCTCCTCTTTTTCATCTTCACTTAGCTCAGTTCCATCTTCGACCAATTGATCCTTTGATTTCTCCGATTTAGGGTACATACCGTCAGAGACATCACCAACATTCTTACTGTTCTCCACTTTAGTTTTCTCAACCACCAAAGCTTTACTGGCAGAAATAGCTTCTGCACTAATCCTCTCAACGTCATCTTTATCTGAAGCAGTAGCTTCAGCTCTATCTACCTGACCTGCTTCCACATTTAGCTTGTCCAAATTTGATAAGTTCGACAACACTTTGATGTGGCTTCCATGAGAAACTTGCTCAGATTTCTGAACAATAGTATCATGGAAAGACTGTTCGTCACACTGAGACATTTCAAATTCCTTGCAGACAGAGTGAAAGTTAGACTTCAATTTCATATCCAAGTTCAAGAGGTGCTTTATTGCAAGTTAAAGAAATGTTCCTTCTTCCTCTTCACCAGTTGCACTCTCACAGCAGACACCAAACTCAGCAAGCATGTCATGGATTGCCACGATCAACTCTGTCTGGCATGACAAAGAAGAAGAGATTAGCTCGTTTCTAATGAAAGATTAAGATAGAGGTAGCAAACATTAATGTTACAACTGAAATGGGACGGTCTAAACCCTCTAAAGAAAGAAAGATGTCTCACTTGAGCTTTTATAGGAACATTTGGGATCAAGTGTTGGAGTTTACAGAATGCAATAGCTGCATCTACAAAGTACGAGCTTTCTCTTTGTTCCCTATGATCAGAAATTCCCGGACTAGAAAATTTCTTACAAGAATATGTGTTGGCAATGTTACACATAAGCATCAGCAGCAGCGACTGAATATCACCAATGACAGTCATTGGAACACCATTCTGCAAGGAAAAGATGTACCAAATTCTGCGACATTAGCACAAAACTTATTTATCAAACGAACACGCAGAAAAATCTAAGTTGGTTTCTGAAGATCATTGCTCATCAACTAAATAAACGTCATAATTTATTGGAAAACCAAAATGTCAAGCACAAATACATTTCATCGAATATTGTCAACAGGAACATGGACCTTAATTGTCTATATGACCGAATTTCAGGATGAGAAAGTGCAAAAACCCAGGTCAGATGAGAAGCATCCGTTTCAAAGGAATGTGGTTTTAATGTAATGGAGAGAGCAAGGAAATAACAAATAGAACAAAGGCAAAAAGAGGCAAGACTTATAACTAGAGTTGGCAAAAATTGCACAGAGGAGCAAGTCAAACTTATTTAAACTTCTCACTTTCTTTTCCTAGGTGGACAAAGGATTTTGACCAAATGAAACCCACGACAGACTATCATATTGGCATACTCTATCTTCCCAATCTTACGATAAACATCATGACCATAGAACTATGGTTGACTATCTAGTATGCAAAGTCAACTATGACAAACAGGAGAAAGTTGAACAAACAAGCATAATATGACTAAAGTTGGTCAAAACCCATAAGAAAGATGCTTCATTTGAGCTTTTGTAGTAGTATTAGCCTATTTGGGATCACATGTTGAAGTTTACAGAATGCATTATCTTTTATTTTTTTCAGAATGCATTATCTACATCTTCAAACTATCAAATTTCTCTTTGTTTACTTTGTGAAGTTCCAGGTCCAGTTAGCTCTTAGAAAACTAGGTGTTGGCATCATTAAAAATAAGCATCACCAGAAAAGGACATCACTACAATAATAATTATCAACAAAATGCATAAAGCTAAAATTTTCTAGTAGAATTACCAGACAACTAAATAGCCAACAACTATGAGATAAAGTTGCAAAGATCAATGCTATACTTTAACACTTTTGTTTATGACGGTGGTGTCCGGGCCAGCTCCCTCGCAATTTGACTATTCCACTGGGTACCTGCAACCTCCCACCAGCACAGGTACTGGGTAACTCTGCCCACCAAGGCTTAGGCAGATAGGAAGAAATCACCTAGTGTTTTCTTGCCTCAGCTTCCCTCCAATGCTATACGTAACAATTATCAGCATAATTCACAAACCTGAAGACATAACATCATTGAACAAACCAAATCTCACATATTTCGTGATTGAAATCCTAGAGACCCCCTAAAACTTCACAAAAAGCATTGTACTCTCAGCAGTATGTTAAGCTTTAAAAGTAAGCTAAGTGTAGCATGCAAATGTTCAACTACATGTGGGGTGGTGCAGACAACATTACACTGATCAGCATTACATGTTTTTCTAGTGCTCCAATATGTGAGGTCAAAACCCATAGCTCATTGACAGTGAGGAACTGTCACAAGCTAGTCTATCGATTTTTTAATCTTCTGTCACTCTCTCTCTCTCTCTTTTTTTTTTTTTTTTTTTTTTTTTTTTGTGAGAGGGGTTCCAGGTTGAAAGCAAGAAAAGCCAATGACAAGTTCAAACTTTTTATACTTCCAATAAAAAGTTCATTCTAAGGGGAACCTTTGTAGCTTTTTTTTTTTTTTTTTGAAAACTGGTAAATTGAGAATCTTTGTAGTTCAATTGGTTGGATTGGTTGGCTATTTGAACTTTCACCGTGTTGGTGATGGTGAGGGTTCGGTTCCCCACCTTGCGATCCTCTCCCTCATTTCCCCTTCCTTTTCCCCTATGCATAATAAAAAAAAATGTAAAGAAGGGTTCGTTCTGTGTATGTTTTGTCTAAGGTTCTTTATTTGAATGCAGGGTTTTTTCCCATCACATCATAAAGAAATTATCATTCGTCTCGATATTGATAGTGATCTAGCATCTTTCATTAAAAAAGAAATTAAAAAATCAACGCATCTGCAATAACGAAGAAAAAATGGCCAAAAAAATGATACTGACTTACAGAGTTTTCAGAAGGGTCTGTGATGCTCTTTATCCTTGAGGCACACTGAGATGTTGCCTTCACTTCTTGAGCAATCAAGTTCCAGAGGTCACTTGGGATTTCATTTGACTCTGTGTCAGAGACAGATGACGTTTTTGAACCTTTCATCTGGTTAGAAAACTGATTTTCTTCCTCACTAACAGCAGAAATGAGCATCTGCAACTTCCTTTTGTGGCAATTTAAATAGACCTCAATATCCAATGGCTCCGTCTCCTCACATCCTTTTATTAAAATATCTAAGGCAGACAGTTCAGTTGAAGTTAAACCTCTCCCTGTATGTTTGGTGACACATGATGATTCAGCACGGACTTCTTCTGAGGAAAAGAGAAGAGGAGCAAGTGCCTTTACACACTCAGAGTGCAGATTTTTCTCAACTAACTGATGGATACCATCCTTCATTAGAAAATCAACCTCCAGTAGATGAATCTCATGGAGGATTCTATTGACAGTCAGCCTCTTATGCAATTTTAAGTGGGACAAGAAAACGAAGTCACTCTTGCTTTCCTTATTTGTCAAAAGCTCCACTGAAATAGAGAACTCTTCTCGAGCTCTCGCTTTGTCGCCATCTGATAGAGACAATTGCCCACTTAACCAAAAAAAGCGAACCCAAAACCCATGATTTTTACTAAATGGATATTCACTATGACCATTACTCTGACAATACTCCCTCGTTGAAGAGCTTTCTTTCCTGCCAATACTGTGGAATGGATAGTCCAAAGCAACGCATTCAATTATTTTGCACAGATGATATGAAGCCTCTGACATCAAGCTAGATTTTTTTTGATGTGTCAGAAGAACACAAACCAAAATCATAATATAACTCAGCAAGAAACAAATTGCACTCAGGAGTCCTCTCCTGGCCCCAAAACCTTGTCACCTTCTCCAGATCTAAAAATTTAGACATGCCATCCTGATACAAAATGCCTCGCCTGGCAACGTCTTCCAGGAGCATGTGACCCAAGTGGTAAGCACCGTGATTTTTTGTCGTTTTCAGGACAAATTCAACAACATCACTACACTCTGTGTCTGGTGAATTAGGAAGATCCTCAGCTTGGTCTGCAAGTCCTGCTTGATGCACAAGATAGGGTCCTAGAAATTGCATTACAACTTTAGCGAGGTCCCTGTTGGTCTCAAAATCTAACTCTTCTTTGTCTGGTTTACGGCTTCTAAGCCTTTCCAGGCGGCTACTTCGCCTTTCTTGAGGGTGTTCTCCACAAATACTTGATTCTTTTTCTCTACTAGCACTGCCTTTCTCAGACCTGTAATCCAAAATGCAACTGTTTTCACCAGCTGTGGAGGGTGTATCTATCCTTCCTGAAGGATCCTTAGATTTTTCTGGTATACTGGACAATTTAATGGTGACTCTAACATCACCAGAAACGCCATTCCCTAGTCCAAGTTCAGAACTAGATTCAATTGATGGATGTAAAATTTTCAAGAGTTCACTGGCCAGAGCTGTCCAGGAAACTTCTGGAAGGCAGAACTCCAAATTTTGCTTCAACTTTTTGGAAACTGGTTCCTCGTCAAGGTCATCACCAGCAGCTTTTCTCTTCTCTGGGAATTTCAGCCGCATATGTTTAGGTTCTAGCTTGTCTATCCCTCTTGGTGCAAATGAAATTGGTTCAGACTCTTCAATAGTTCTTTTAACATGCAAAGCTCGAGAATGGGAAGGCCAGTGTCTTAAAATTAGTTCAGCAACTGAAAGGCAGGCAACCTTGTCGCCTATAGCAATAAGTACTTCTAAAAGTTTTTCCATGCAATTCCCTGCACATTAGTCAAGAAGAAGCAAAGGCTAAAGATATAGTAAGAGGACTCTGGCATAAGGTGAATATGGGAGCTCTTTAACAGTCAAATCATGTAACAGGAAAAGCTTATATAAGGAAGCTTATAAGAACTTAAACGATAATATAAAATGCTCACAGTTATTGGGACTGCAATATAACCCTTGTTCAAATGCCCAGCGGGAAATGCTCAACATTCCTATTGAGCATGCTAAAGTTCCCAGCTTATTCCAGACAACAGAATCCTTATTATCAATCTCTACGGCCTGAAGATAGCATTGCAAAGCATCTTTGTAGTAAGGAGCACCTTGTTGTAGAAAAACAGTGGCAAGATTTTTCAGTGCCAAAAATCTGCAGAGATGTGAATGAGTACAGCAAACCAACATGAGAAATAGATGTTTTATAAAAGTAATGTTTATAAAAGTGATTGTCAATAGAAGAGGAGAAGGGTTGAGGCGGGCCCGTTATCCACTGAGTTTCGGACCGTGCTCCACTATCCCTCAGGAATTTCTCAGTTATCCAAAAAAAAAAGGGTATATTTAAAATTAGTAGTCAATTATATTTGAGGCATTTATAGGGGAACTATTTAGTTTATTAAAATCCACAACCAACCATATTACAGCTCCTATTGCACAAATGAGGGGTGAACTTCATGCTTAAAGCTCTGAGAAGTGCCAATGCCCCTATTTTGAGTATTAGGTTTATGTTGCAAACTATAAGAAATAAATATAAGTGTCGCATCTTTACCAATAGATTAAGCAGGTCACAAAATCCAATATGGTACCAAAGCAAGATGAGGTCCACATCTCGAGTCTCACCACCACCAACTATCAACAGAAATATTCCTCACTTTCACCGGGTAAGTGGAAGGTTCAAACCCCATAAATAGTACTCCCTCCGTTTCAATTTATGTGAACCCATATGACTAGGCACGGAGTTTAAGAAAGTAGAGAAGACTTTTAAACTTGTGGTGTAAAATGAGTCACATATATCTTGTGTGGCTATAAATCATTGCATAAAGGTAAATTGTTTCCAAATTTAGAAAGAGGTTATTCTTTTTGGCACGGACTAATAAGGAAATGGGTTCACATAAATTGAAACAGAGGGAGTATTTCCCTTTGCCCCTTCCTCCTCCCTTGTGCAACACTAACGTTTCTTTACTAAGAAAAGCATGTTAGTCAAATATGATATCTTAAACGCAGGGTCCTGATATTTACCTTCACATAAACTGGGAGGGAGGGAATACATTTTTGGTGAAAGTCCCATGTTATGTTTTAAAGTGTGTGACCGCCTTATCTAAAAGCTTAAACGGATAGAGAGAACACACTTTTTATTGACTTAATTCTGTCTTCAACAGGCCCTCTCACATACTTCTTAAAGTGTGTGAAAATTCTTTTTGTTTTAAATAATTGGTAATGATGACACTTGAACCAAAGGCTTCTGCTTGTTGTGATACCGTGTTAAAGTGTCCCGCCGTCTCATCTAACAATTCAAACTGTTAGAGAAAGCACACTTTTTATTAACTTAATTCTGTCTTCAACGTGCATAAAGGCGCATTAATTTTCTAAAATCAGACGCTCAAACTGAATCCTTCCATTGCATCATGCTCTTTTAGATATCTTTAAAATCTTCAATTCAACATAGTCTCACTAACAATAATGCAAAATTTCGACTACCAATGATAGAGGGAAAGAGCAACAAATGGGCTTCAATGCACAAGAAAATTAAATGGAAAATGTTCTAAAGCCAGCTAGAAGAGATGGTAGTCCACTTGCTATTCAAGATTATTAGAGAAGTAGTAGCCAGGAACGAGTAAGACACGAAATTATAATAAAATTAGAACTAGTAGTTCGAGTTAGAAGTTAGGCCTCAAACACACCTGAGCTGCAAGAGATGACCATCACTAGAATTATTATCAATCTATAATGGAAACACAAAATAAGAAGAAGAAAATTAATCATTAGTAAGGATGCCGTACAAAAGATGGTGATTTCAAGGTAACCATCAGCACGTACCTGTGAATTTGCGACCAGAGGATCCTTTAATACAGCCTCCAAAAGCTCACGAGCCTGTTTATAGTCTTTAGCTTCCAGTTTCAAAAGTCCTTCATGGTAAGTTTGTGATAAATGAAATTCCTGCAAAAACCAAATCATAAATCCATTGTAAAAAGATGAAAATCTAAATAGCTCCTTGCTTGCTCTTCATCACAGTAAAACAATAAAGTTTGTAACAAAATATCATCCCATATAAGAAACAAGTGATCACAAGATTGCATGCGTAGTAGATAGAGTCCCCCAACTTTTGAGGAAAAGGGAAACGAAAAAACAAAAGAGAGATGCTTCATAATGTCTTAATGCAACTAGTGGCGGAGTCATTCAGGAGGATCAAAATATAAAGAAGTAAACACATGGAGAAACCAAGGGGATCCAACATCTGCTATATATACATAATAAATATTAACCTTGTGTATATAATGTATTGTTTCGCCGAAGGGGGTTCGGATGAACCTACTTCCACCCACTTGGCTCCCACCCTTGAATGCAACTAGTATTTTAAATGCTTGACAAAGGAAGATAATCAAGTAAACATTCAGTAGAAAAAGTTTTTTTGTTTTTAGATCTTAAGCTTGCAAAATTAGGGTACTGAAACACAAGGGGCTCTTTACTACTAATAATTCTTGAATCTCACTTACTAAGCAGACTATATTTCTGCATTCCAAGAACTATCTTTGTTTTCCATATAGAAACCCCATTTAATCTCAGACAACAATTGCACCAACAACACGTGTAAATCACACACACACACATAAAAAACTGCCTGGAGAAAGTTTACCTGTGCTTCTTTGGTTGGGGCTAAAGGTTCCCATTGGCTTATTGAGTCTGTATCATTGATAGCTGCAATTGAAAACTGAAACCCAAATTTTTGAAGGGAAAAAAACATAACAAGAAGAAAGAATCAGTGAGAACCACAGTTGAAAATGATCAAAGATATACAGGGAGAAGTTAATTTTGTTAAGGTGTTGATAGCTTACCATTTTGTAGCAAGAAACAAGGAAGTATGAGCTGAGTTGAACTCTAATCCATTCAAGAATTGGGCGGGGAATAATATGTTTCTCCAATTTGTTTTACCAGTTTTCTGCTATGTCCAATTGTTTGGGATTCTTGATTTTTTCCCCCGTGGGGTCAGTTTGGGAAGCAATCTTCTAATCGGATTTGTCCTTGTCGTAACTTAATATAGAGCCCGTTTGGATTGGCTTATAAGTTGGCTTATAAGCTGTTTTCAGCTTTTTTGAGTGTTTGGCTGGCCAGCTTAAAGTCATTTTATGCTTAAAATAAGCTCAAAAAAATAATTGGACCCATTTGACTTAGTTTATCTAAAGCAGCTTATAAGCTGAAAACAGCTTATAAGCCAAAAAAAATAAGTTGGACTACCCCAACTTATTTTTTTCAGCTTATAAGCTGCAAACAGCTTTAAGCTGTAAGCCAATCCAAACGGGCTCATAGTGTTATTACAAAAGTGATAGTTTGGTTGTATAAATATAATTAGCTTTTAATTTAATTTATACTTTTTAAATTAAAAGCTAAATGTTATTGTTTGATAAATTTGGTCTATATAAGAAATATTAGTCGTAAATTATACTCTCTCTGTTTCAAAATAAGTGTCATTTTAGCAAAAAAAATTATTTCAAAATAACTATCGCTTTAGAAATTCATGAAAAAAAGACATATAATAATCAACAGGAATAACTTAGTAAACTATATTATATTTATTGATTTCTTAGTAGACAGAGAGAGTATCTATTACTAGGTGCAAGATACATATTATTTTCTTAAAATATAGTTTTAAATAATGTAATTCCTTAAAACATTGTAAAAAAAAATGATATAGTCTTCAAATAAATACTCCCTCCGGTTCAAAAAGAGTGTTCACTAAACCTTTTTTTATTTGGTTCAAAAAGAGTGTCCACTTACAAATTTAGACAAAATTAGTTTTATTTTTCCAAATTTGCCCTTATTAAGTGCTAAGTGATCAAATTTCAGTACCTATTTAATTAGAGATAGTTCAATCAAATTACTTATTTTTCCTAGGAGTTAGTATTTTCTTAAATGGTGTGTAATGACTAAGTAGACACTCTTTTTTTAACCGGAGGAATTAGTATTTTAGTTGAATTAATTAATAAATGTTATAACTAAGCACACATTTTACAAGAGCATCGTGGACTACATATTTGATCTTCCACATTAGAGCCGCAAATCGTATGCTAGAAAAGTATCAAAATTATAATCTTAAGTAGGAACAATTTCTATAATATAATAAGTGTAAAGATATGATTAATTCCACAAATTTTAATCTTTCATAGGAATAATATTTACGAAAATAAGTGTAAAGAGATAATTAACTCCACAAATCTCACTACATTGCAAGGTAGAAATGAGAAAGACCAATGACTTTCGAGTTAGCTTCTTCAAAATGAAATTAGTTTTTGCAAAATTAGAATATTTTCCTTTAATGGCATTTTACTGAAAAAACTTCAAATAACTGGAAATACTCTGTCATGCGAATTTCTTTTAATTTTTTCTACTTTTACTTGACAGAGAAAAAGTTATTGGAAATTCGGAAAAGGCTCAAATATGTCATCGAACTATCGGAAATGGCTCATTTTTGTCATTCATCAATAGTTTAGCTCATTTATGCCATCGAACTATCGGAAATGGTTCATTTATGCTACTCATCAATGGTTTGGCTCATTTATGCCATCGCCCGTTACCAAAATGACTCATCCATGCCCTTTTTCATTAACGTCGGCTTTACAATACCAGATATGACACGTGGCCTCCAATTAGAGGTCTACGTCGTTTAATTAAATCAGCCCAATTTTAAATCTCAAATTAATAAAAAAAATCTGACCCA
The DNA here is from genome assembly GCF_019175385.1 of Lycium barbarum. Lineage (NCBI taxonomy): Eukaryota > Viridiplantae > Streptophyta > Magnoliopsida > Solanales > Solanaceae > Lycium > Lycium barbarum. The sequence goes on from NC_083347.1 coordinate 29,787,790, forward strand.
TACACCCTACCCACCTACAACCATAATCTAGTTGGAGACTACATGTCATATCTGGTATTGTAAAACCGGCGTTAATGAAAAATGGCATGGATGAGTCATTTTGATAACGGGCGATGGCATAAATGAGCCAAACTATTGATGAGTGACATAAATGAGTCATTTCCGATAGTTCAATGGCATAAATGAGCCAAACTATTGATGAGTGGCATAAATGAGTTATTTCCGATAGTTCGATGGCATATTTGAGTGTTTTCCGTTGAAATTTTGATGGTATAAAAACACAACGTGCATTAATTCCTAAATCCGGGCGACAAATGGGATTCTCTCTCTCTTTCTTCCCGAACCAATCGAAATTTGATTGTATTAATTTTTACTCCCTCCTGCCTTTGTATTTTGATTCAAAATAAGTGTTAATTTTATATAATTAAGAAGAAATTAACTTCATTTTGGTTTGCCCCTATTTACTTAAGTCAAGCAAACGATTTATTAATTAAAAGTAGTTTAGTCAAAATACCTATTCTTTTTTAGAAATTAGTGTTTTCTTACAGGAGTCTTGGCGTAATTGGCAAAAAGTTGTTGCCATGTGACTAGAAGGTCACGGGTTCGAGCCATGAAAACAGCCTCTTGAAGAAATGCAAGGTAAGGTTGCGTACTGTCACGCCCCGAACCATGGCCTGGGCGAAACACGGCATTCGGTGCCTTACTGCATGTGACCGAGCGAACCACATGGCTTGCTGAATCATCATGAGGCATAACATGAGCGGAATATAACGTGAATACATGATGAGCCTTTATAAAACGTAGTAAGTCATAATACTTAATAAAAATACTTGTTTAAACATGAGTGCGGAAATAACATGAATGCGCCAAAATGGCTATACGACTCCGAATGTCTGACATAAAATAACTGACTTGTCTAGTCTATGAAACCTCTATCATGAGTCTGACTGGAAAATATACTTACTGGGACAAGGCCCCCAGCATACCTTAGATGCATAACTAATCATAAAACAAAAGTTGACTAAACCCCGAATGAGATGGGGCTCACCAATAAGCTGATACAAATGCTGTCCTACTGAGCAGATGTGTCGTCCTGTATATCAGTACCTGCATCGTGAAATGCAGGCCCCTGGACAATAAAAGAGGACGTCATCACATTGAATGTACTGGTACGTAAAGCAACTGAATGAAATAACATGGGACATGAAATAACATGATAAGAACTGAAACCTGGTCATGAACATGAATACATATATTTATATATAACATGGTAAAAATATTATCAGTAGGGAGAACAATAACTTATAACTGATCCATGGTCTGGTGCTTGCGTCCCGCCAGCAGAACACTCAGTCCTTGCCAGGGAACATGAGATTTAATAAAATATGAAAGAATTCAGTCATTATGAGAAATCGTCCAGGACATGGGTGGAGCGATCCTCATCCTACGGTGGCTATGTAGTTTCAGGCTATCTGAAGCCTTCCTCGGTAATTAAAGCAACTCCCAAAATCATGAACATGTGAAATAAATGGCACTTGCTGCCCATGGTTTTCATGAATATAACTTGCTTGTACATGGATATCATAAATTATAGCTTGCCTGCATGAACTTGTAAAACATGTGTAGTATTTTCTTAAAAATAGCATAATATATCATAAACTAGCATGCATGAACCCATGGAATGAGATATATGGATTTTTCATAGATTACAGACAGATTCTTAATAATCATAAAGAAATATTAAGAACTCAATGATGGAATTATAACAATTCATACATAATATAATCATGGACATGGACCTAGGGTTATCATGAGCATGGTATAGAAACCTTAGTTTTCGTAAAGAATCATAATTTATGGATTATGAGGCGTGGGGAAGAACAATGATGTTCCCACACGTAGATAGTAACTCTACATACCTTAGTCGCTCCAAAACTTGAATTAAAGACTTGAGCTTTGAAGAAGATTTCCAAAATCTTGAACCTTGAGATGGGTTTTCTTGAAAACCCTAATTTTGGAATGATGATTTCTTGTTTAGATTACAAGGATATGTATTAGAATTGACTTGGAATAATTAGAGTAGGCTTACCTTGGTGTTCTTGATGATGAAAGATAGTAGGAGGTCGTTCTAGGGTTTGAAGGAATGAAAAATAATGATTTGAACTGATATGGACGAATATATACTGTTCTGGAAAATTGAATTTTACGCCCAGCAAAATACTGGCCGTATTTTGAAAGACGGGCCGTATTTTGAAATACGGTCCGTATTCCGTGTGGACTACACTGCGTCTCTTCAGTAAAATGGTCATAACTCTTTGCATAGACGTCTGTTTGACCCCCATAATATACCGTTGGAAAGGTATTTCAAAGCTCTACAACTTTTATCAAGGAAGTTTTCCTAAATTCCAAGTACGTTTTGAAATACGGGCCATATTTTGAAATACGGTCCGTATTTAACAATGTAGCCTCCAAATGTCAAATTCCAGAATGCTCAGAAATCTTTGGTACTAGTTTACGACTTGAAATACGGCCCGTATACTGAAATACGGTCACTGTTCATGGGCGTAAACCCCCATCTTACAACTGAACAGGAAAATTCCAATTCTCACATTCTTTATCTGATTTTCTAAGTCTAGGATCATGGTCAAAACTTAGGTTAAAGGTATGGGGTGTTACACATACAATAGACCTTTGTGGTCCATTCCTTCCCCGGACCCCGCACATAACAAGAGCTTAATACACCGAACTGCCCTTTTAGTGTTTTTCTTACAGGAGTTAGCGTTTTATTAAAGGGTGTAAAAAAGTCTATAAAGGAACACTTACTTTGTACCGGAGGGAGTAACTATCGATGAATTCTTTAAATGTCAAACCAAATGGTGTTGGACTAGTTCAATGACACTACGTGATATATCATCTTTTAAGGAATATTATTTGCAAATTACATTTTTCCTTTACTGAAGAAGCATAAAAAATACGGGAAAGGCTCAAATATGCCATCAAATTATTGGAAATGGCACATTTATGTCATTCATCAATAGTTTGGCTCATTTATGCCATCGAACTATCAGAAATGATTCAGTTATGCCACTCATCAATAGTTTTGCTCATTTATACCATCGTCCGTTACCAAAATGATTCATCCATATCATTTTTCATTAACACTGGTTTTATAATATCAGATATGACATGTGGCCTCGAATTAGAGGTCTACATCGTTTAATTAAACCAGCCCAATTTTAAATCCCAAAATTAATAAAAAATCCGGTTCATACACCCTACCCACCCACAACCATAATCTAGTTGGAGACCACATGTCATATTTGGTATTGTAAAACCGGCGTTAATGAAAAATAGTATGGATGAGTCACTTTGGTAACGGACGATGACATAAATGAGTCAAACTATTAATGAGTGACATAAATGAGCCATTTCCGATAGTTCGATGACATAAATGAGCCAAACTATTGATGAGTGGCATAAATGAGTCATTTCCGATAGTTTGATGGCATATTTGAGCCTTTTCCGTGAAAAATACTTAGCTTGAGAAGGAGTAGCATATAGGTAATATATATAAAAGAATGTCAATGTCATATAGTGTAACTTTAGTTTGATCGTCCCTTACAAAATTTTTGTCCATTATGAATCTCGTAAATTATGTAATGTTTAAATCCTACTACACCAAAACTAGGGGTGTACATAGACCGGGTTGGTTCGGATTTTTTAAAGACCAAAACAAACCAATTGCATCGGGTTTTTAAATCTATAAACCAAACCAAACCAACAAAAGTCGGGTTTTTCAACCTCGGGTTTTCTCGATTTTTTCGGGTTGCTCGGGTTTTTCGGGTTTTTTCTGGTAAAGTCTTCATACAAAACATATAACTTATACTTCAAATATTTCTTTAGTCCTAGTAAGATACAACGATCTAATTAAGATATTTATTAAGAAAATAACACAAAACGTGATGAGAGATGACATTGTACTAAAATATTCAACGAAAAAAATTAATGAAATTGCATAAAATAAAATTATCATAATCTAAAAGTACTAAGTCATGCTACAATAAATACAACTAATTTATAAGGCATGTAAAAAATGATCATAATCTAAAATTACTAAGTCATGCTAAAATAAGTACGGCTACTAAGTATTAATTACATGACTAAATATTAAAGAAAAAAATAAAATTAAGTTATGCATTTTCACTTTCTAAACTAATATAAAACTAAAGAATAGATATCAAAATTATTGTCATTCCAGTGTTAGATATGAATTTCTTTTGTTAGCATTAGTATTGATTTGATTTTTGTTGAGTTTTATTTGAGTTACTAATATCATTGGGCTATAAAACTTATTAAACCATTCAAAAGTCTAATTCCAAGCTTGAAATAATATGTTAAAAGACAAAAAATTATGAAAAAGTTAAAGAAACATTTATAAATTACATTATAAATAAATATTTCTATGTATAAAATGTGTTTGAAATTTTATAAATGTAATGTCGGGTTGGTTTAATTCGGTTTGACTTTTTTTAGTTAAAACCAAACCAAACCAAACCAATAGTGTTTGGGTTTTTCTTTTTAAAACCAAACCAAGTCAAACCAAACCATTAGTCGAGTTTTTTTCTCGGTTTGGTTGGGATTATCGATTTGGTGCGGTTTGTCGGTTTGCTTTGTACACCCCTAACCAAAACAATTTCAGAATCTCATACATTAATTTTTGCTTCTCATCTCAGTCAATATTTGCTTGAACAAATTTGTTGTTGAGTTATCGAAAGATTGACAAATTGGAGATCTTCCAAAAAACAAAAAAAAACAAAAAAAAAATCGAATGAACTTCTCAAATGTTCATTGACAAACAAAAAACGAAAAACCTGAGTTTTCAAGATTATTTTCACAAAAAATAAACGCTAGTCTTTTTTTAAGGTGCCATTTGGCCATAAATACCAAAAACTTTTTCACTTTTTGAAATTGTAGTTTTTGGTGAAATGTAGTGTAAAAAAGTGAAAAAAAAATGATTTTTTTTTTGAAAAACAAGTTTTTCTTATTTTTAGTATTCCGGAATACAACTCCAGAAAAAAGTGAATAATTTTTATGGCCAAACGCTAAAAGTAAAAACAATGAAAATAATTTCCGGAAAAAAGTGAATAATTTTTATGGCCAAACGCCCACTAAGTTTCTCTTCTTGAATTCATTTCTCAGCAGAAATAAGTTTAGTTTATCATATGGACTCTTGAAAAAAGAGTGAGTTTATCTTAGTTATCAATGTGCTTTTAGATTTAAAGGGATAGTAGACAAATATTTCACTTCAGAATAACTTTTTCTCATTTACTCGTTTCAGAATAATTAGTATTTGGCAGTTTGATAGGATCTTGTGATTTTTAATAGGACTTAAATCAGAAAATGCAAAAGCGTCCTAGGTGACGTCCCCATTAAATGACAAGAAGTTGTACATAGAACCACAAGCAGAGTTTTCCATCTTTTCAACTCAACAAAAATTAACTTCATACTCCAATAAAGTAGAATCAAATCTGTCTATACATTCAACTATTCAACTACTACTACTACTACCATCTTTCATTTTTCTCTTCTTTCCATTATAAATAAATTATGAAATAGGTAATGAAAGTAAAGTCTTGGACAAAAGAATTTCTATAGTAGTGAATCAACAATTGTGACCATGCAATCTCAAGAACGCTTAGATCCATCAATAGCTTTGATGTGGAAAATCGAAAGACCAGCAAAGGGACAAACGGATGCAATATAATACCAGGATACCAATGAAGGATGGAACCTCAACGAAAGGCTTTCTGGTTCCTTTGGCACTGGCATTTCTGAAGGGAAAAGCAGTGAAGTCCTATCACTCATGAACTGGCAATAGTGATGCTGCTGCTCTTTTCAATGATTTGCTGGCTTTCACCAGATCAGATTCTGAATGAGCTGCCGAGACAAATAATCTAATTCCAACAGGCAGCTTAGATTTATCAAGAGTCGATCTCTTTGAAGTCACAATAAACACAGAATCTTCCTTCAAGACCTACATATGATTGCACGAAAACAAACTCAGATGATGAGTTCAAAATTATAGATGGCAAAGTAATGAGCAGCATTAAGCTAATAACTTACATCGTCAGCTATATCTTCAAGCAATTGTAGATCACCCTTTGAAGAACCAGTGGACTTCTTTAATGTAAGGAATATAATGGGGGAAAGCGGATCATTGACTATTTCTAAGCCATTTATATCTGATAGACCTGCAGTCATACAAAAAAAATGTTATGTTTTCTTCAGACTCACATAATGGGGATAAGAGAGATGAAAAAGGTAATCAGTATGGGACAAAGACCTTTAGTCAACATAGCAATATTTTGTCTCAGTTTGACAAGAAGTTCAGGTTTTTCTTCCACGATATCAATAGCCTTAATCGCAGCACTTGCTAAGTACGGAGGCAATGAAGCAGAGAAGACATAACCAGAACTACTGAGAAGCTGCCAATGTAAGCAAAATAAACCATCAACAAAAAATGAAAATCATGAAAACGGAATTAGTGGAAATAGAAGATAAACTAGTACTACTCAAACCAGTGGATAGAGTACACTTTAGTACCTGGTGATCAATGACTCTAGCATTCCCAGTGCAAAACCCACCTTCTGTGGCCAATGCATGTCCCATTGCCGCAGTTATTATATCTATCTTGTCAGCCTGCAATTGGATAATTCCATAAGAGGATGGATGTAAACAGATATACAAAGTTAATTAACCAAATAATATGATGAACATACCGAAACTTTACAATGTTCAGTTAGACCTCTACCAGAACTGCCAAGCACACCAATGGAATTGCTCTCATCCAACAACACACGGAATCGATATTTTTCCTTCAGCTTAATTATTTCATCTAATGGAGCTATTTTGCCAGAATTCTGCAAATTACAGTCATAAATGAAATCTGGAAAAGTACAATTTCCATAGTAGAGAAGTGCGCTGGGGGGTGGGGGGCTGAGTTTTAACAGGCAGCAACGATTTGGTCATCCCCATAAAGAAAAAGTTCTGTCGATAATAAGGAGGACATCAAGATCACAATGTGCAACCCCAAAGCCATCCTCCTTGATGATCTTACTTACAAAACTTTGAAAATGATTTAGAACACCATGGAAGTTATCCAATTAATTTAAAGAAATTTCCAAACACCATAAATATTGGACTTGGTATATTCTGCATCCTCTCCGGGCCAGTTTGAATGAGGCTCATTTTTTGCATATGCCTAGAATTAATCTCTCCCATTTTCTTACACCTACAACTTTTGCTTCAACTTCAGCAGCTTTTGAGCGCCTATATGCAGAACTAGAGGACAAAGGCGGGGATAAGAAGTTTTACAGACTAGCCAAGGTGAGGGAGAGGAAGGCGCGTGACTTGGATCAGGTGAAGTGCATCAAGGATGAGGATGGTAGGGTACTAGTGGAGGACGCCCTCATTAGACGGAGATGGCAGTCATACTTCCACAAACTCTTGAACGATGAAGGGAACAGAAATATTGTGTTGGGAGATTTGGAGTACTCCGAAAGGTGTCGTGATTTTGGATATTGTAGGAATATAAAGGTTGAAGAAGTTAAGGGTGTTGTTCGTAGGATGAGTAGGGGAAGAGCGACCGGGCCCGATAAGATTCCGGGGGAATTTTGGAAGACTGCAGGTAGGGAAGGTTTAGAATGGTTGACGCGACTCTTTAATGTCATCTTTAAGACGACTAAGATGCCCGAAGAATGGCGATGCAGTACAATGATTCCATTGTACAAGAACAAGGGCGACATTCAAAGTTGCAACAACTACAGAGGGATCAAGCTGCTAAGCCACACTATGAAAGTGTGGGAAAGGGTGGTGGAGATGAGGGTGAGGAGAGGCGTGTCTATCTCAGAGAACCAGTTCGGATTCATGCCGGGGCGCTCAACTATAGAAGCTATTCATCTTGTACGGAGACTGGTGGAGCAATATAGGGAGAGGAAGCGGGACTTGCACATGGTATTCATCGACCTAGAAAAGACATACGACAAAGTGCCGAGAGAGGTTCTATGGAGATGCTTGGAGGCTAGAGGTGTACCTGTGGCGTACATTAGGGCGATCAAGGACATGTATGATGGGGCCAAGACCAGGGTAAGGACTTTGGGAGGAGACTCAGAGCACTTCCCAGTGGTGATGGGGCTGCATCAGGGATCAACTCTTAGCCCATTTTTATTCTCCTTGGTGATCGATGGATTGACGTGGCAAATTCAAGGTGAGGTGCCATGGTGTATGTTATTTGCGGATGACATAGTCCTGATTGACGAGTCTCGCAGCGGGGTTAACGCTAAGCTGGAGGTTTGGAGACAAACTCTGGAGTCTAAAGGGTTCAAGTTGAGTAGGACCAAGACAGAGTACTTGGAGTGCAAGTTCAGTGATATAGTACATGAGGCTGACGTGGAAGTGAAGCTTGGCACCCAGGTCATACACAAGAAAGATAGTTTCAAGTATCTTGGGTCTATTATACAAGGAAATGGGGAGATTGATGATGACGTCACACATCGTATTGGTGCAGGATGGATGAAATGGAGGCTTGCCTCCGGAGTGTTGTGTGACAAGAAGGTGCCACCGAAACTTAAAGGCAAGTTCTACAAAGTGGTGGTTAGACCAGCTATGTTGTATGAGGCGGAGTGTTGGCCAGTCAAGAAATCTCATGTTCAGAAGATGAAAGTGGCGGAAATGAGAATGTTGCGATGGATGTGTGGGCACACTAGGAGTGATAGGATTAGGAATGAAGTCATCCGAGACAAGGTTGGAATAGCCTCAGTGGAAGACAAGATGCGGGAAGCGAGGCTGAGATGGTTTGGGCATGTGATGCGGAGAGATGAAAATGCCCCGGTGCGAGAGGTTGGCCAGCGACGGTTTCAGAAGAGGTAGAGGTAGGCCGAAGAAGTATTGGGAGGAAGTGATTAGACAGGACATGGCGCATTTCCTGCTTACGGAGGACATGACCTTAGATAGGAGGGTATGGAGGACTCATATTAGGGTAGAAGGATAGTAGGTAGTCGCGTCTATCCTCCCTTAAGAGTAGTTATGTTGTTCTATAGTTTCTTGTCTCTTGATTTCTGCGAGTATCTGTTGGTTTATAATGACTTATTTACTTTCATTGTTTTCATTTTCATAGTTATCTATAGCAGTTAATTCTCCTTTTACCATGACTTTCTTGCTTTGTTATTCCTTGCTTTCATATTGTTTTTGATATGCTTGATCATATCTAACCTTTTGTCTTTTCCTCTCTTTGTCTCCTCTCTTGAGCCGAGGGTCATTCGGAAACAACCGCCCTACCTTTCAAGGTGGGGGTTAGGTCTGCGTACACTCTACCCTCCCCAAACCCCACATAGTGGGATTATACTGGGCTTCTTGTTGTTGTTGTTGTACCACTATGCTACCAAGCATAAGAAATCAGAGTTACTCTTTCATACTAATATTTTCCATTAACATAAACAGTTGATACCTGATACACAGCTTCAACAACGATATATCGTCGTAGCTTCTTAGCTTGTTTATTTTCTTGGGTAACTTTTTTTTTTTTTTGATTAGCCACGGGTGTCCGAGTCTCTTTGAGCCCCGACTAATCCCGTGGGTGCACAGGCCCTCGGCAAGGAGTTTCCCGCAAGTGCACCACGGTTAATTCAGGGTTTCCCCAGTCCGATGGCCCTCAGAAATTGTTTGCACCCAGTGGGTTTCGAACTTGAGACCTTGAAAGGGAGCACCCCAAAGCTCAAGTCAATTGCCACCAGGCCAACCCCTGAGGGTTATTTTCTTGGGTAACTTTCTCTAAAGTATTTCATAAGGACTCCATATTGTTATGCTTAAAATATATGATGGTACTTCTAGAGAGCTGAAGGCCATTTTGAATTCCCCAGTGGACACCTTTATCCCTACAGGACAAAGAAAGATTGCAGAACAATGTCAATAATAGTGGGATTTGATGACAGATGGCAATGTTTGGGTTATTTATTTTGATATCAGAATTAACACTAGCAAACGGAAAACTAATTACTCCCTCCGTTCCAAAAAGATTGTCTTAGTTTGACTTGGCACGGAGTTTAAGAAATAAAGGAAGACTTTTCACATGTGTGATCCAAAACAAGCCTTAGATATTGGTGTGGTTGTAAATCTTCTCATAAAGTTAAATTGTTTCTAAATATAGAAAAGTGTCAATCTTTTTGGGACAAACTAATAAGAAAAGTAAGACAATAGATTTTTTTTGACACAGCTAAAATTAAGTCCTAAAAAGTAAAAACTGAAAGGAGGGAAATCACACCCCCACCCCAACCCCCCCCCCCCCCCCCAAAAAAAGGACGGAAGGAACAGAAAATAACTTGTTAACCAATTTTAAGGAAGCAAGCTAATCTACAGATGCATAACATGGCAAGTGCATTCGGAAAGAGCTTTATAGGCTAAAATTCCTTTTTGCAGCTGAACAGCAAATAGACTCAATGTATCAAGTATGTTTCTACGTAACTGATTATGCGAATTCATTAGAAAGCACATTCTACAAAGTAAACATTCTCAAAGAGAAGCAAGATGAGCTCATACACTTTGAATAAGTTCAGTGATGGAGAAAATGCAATATTAGTCGAAGTAGAAGCTTTTTGTCTAGGCATATAACCTTTAAGATACTTTGCCTCTCTCTATTCATATTGGAGTGACACAGAGTCTAAATATCAAAGAGCCAAAAAGTTATAAGAGAAGCTTGCCAAATTACATTATTCCCTTGAGTCTAAAGGTTAACGCCCTAAATTTTAGGTTATAGCACAGTATTATCCTTAAAATTCCCTAGTAAGCAGTATCACGATGAATGACAGAACAAAGTAGCTATATCTACATACCATATGCTGAGGGAACAAAGAAAGGATGAGTAATAGAAAAAAACACTCAGAAAATAAAGAAGGAGAAGACTTAGAGAGATCAAATGAAGAGAATTTGGTGACACAGACAGTATACCTCTATTTCTAAGGGAAGAGGACTCCAGGCACTAAAAATAATTTTTAAATGAAATGGAACGGGATGGCCACAAAAGCTCCTAGTAGGCACTACAACCTAGTTTTGATTGAACAAAGGTTTATCAAACATGCATACATAATTGATATCCTCTTTGAGGGTAGAAACTCTTGTATGGTATGTGACACACGCTAAAAAAGAGTTAACTATAGAGACAGATGATGCGTAGAGGTGTCAAAATGGGCTGGCCCAGCCCAACCCAACCCAAACCTAAAGGGCCAAAGAATTAAATGGGCTAGGAGTAATTTAGGGTAAATAAAAGGTTCTATCTTAGAGTTAAGCTCTTTTCATTTAACCCCAAATTACTCCAGTTTAAGCAGTTTAGAGACAAATTCCATGGAGCTTGAAGCGACAAGCAAGAAGTGAAGCACACGCTTCGTTAGATTGCAGCACACAATTTATTAAAAAATAAATCAATGTCAAACTTACATGATTATAGTACTATAATAATAAAATTGCAACCAAATAACTAATTTCAGTATCCAATGTACAACAATTTCAATGATAATCCAACTCCTGAAAGTTGAGATTCAAAGAACTGCCACTTTTCTTTTGGACCATTTTGCGTGTCATTACTTAAGGCCCACATTCTCTAAAGCGCATGGCCTCACCCATGAGCGATAACCCTTTGCTTCGCATTGCCTCATTGCTTTAAGCGTAAAAGCGGTAAGACTTTTTATAAAGTTGTTACATGAATCTGTGACTTTCATCAGGTCCCATCCTCCACATGTGCTACTTACGTCATCTTTAACTATAGTCATTTCTAATTTTATCTAATCGTGTACATCTATCTTAACATTCATTTCTACGACACTGATCTTGTGAATATATTAGCTGTGCAGACCCATATTCGCTCCAATATAAGATTTTTGGTCTCACAAAACTTGTATCAATTCCCACAATACTCCTCCATTTATTCAATCTTATTTTAATTCTATGTGTTAGATCTTCATCTATCATTTCATTCTCTATTGAAGACTGAACCTAAATATCTTAATTATCTGCATTAGCACCAAGATCCCATCCAATCTCAGTTCACCTTAACTCATCTGATGGGACCTAAACTTATAGAATATTTATAGTGTCTTACTTCTACTTATTATAAAAACCTTACTCTATAAAGGGTTTTCTGTAGTTCTAACTTTTGGTTGACTCCTTATAAAAATAGATTAAGCAGAAGGTTCTCTGTATTTCATTTCGCCTCAAGCCTCAAATGAGAATGAACCGGCTAATTTTCCAAAAAATAAAGATAAATCCTACATAAATAAATACCAGAACATAAAAGGATAATGTTAAGAAATGAATGTAGTCATGTTCCTTTGTAATATACATAGATAACATAATCTGAGGGTTTGATAGCAGATAGTCAATCTCAGAGATTGATAGCAGATACGTAATCTTAGGGATTGATAGCAGATTTGTAGGATATTCTTTTTAATTCTTTCCATACTTAGAGTACTATGTACATGTATATAATCTGGATATTTCATGGAATAATATATCAATTTTTTTATTTTTGATGACATGGGAACCCGCAGCCGCTACCCTTCGGGTGCGCGGTAAACCCAACTCCTGTGCAATAGCTCGCAAACCATACAGGAGAGGTAACCCGCACCAGGCAAGCCTCGTGCGACGAGCTCGACCCAGAAGGCAAACCCCTGCAGTCGTAAGCAGGGGGTTTCGAACTTGAGACCTCCATTAAGAAAGCCCTATGCTCAACCAACTGAGCCACCCTTGCGGGTGAATAATATATCAATTATTCTCCCATACCTTTGTCTTTTACATGGTATCCGAGCCAATGTCTGAGTTGGTATTGTGGCTTTGCCAGAAGTCACTGTGACTTCGCCGGAAGTTACTGTTTTCGCCGGAAGTGGTTGAAAGTTCTATCTTTCTGTTTCGAATTTGAATCTGAATATCATTTCTGTGATTGAGAAATTGATTGCTTAAGTGTGTTGAATCCATTTCGTTGTACCTGGGTCCGGATTGAAATCTGAAATCTGAAGCTCGATTGTCCGCCATTTTCGAGCGAAGCTGGTGCTTCAAAATTCTGGAATTTCGAGTGGGTGCTATATATTTTTGTTGGAGATCTGGTTGTGTACTCAAATCTGAAGTTTGAGTCATTTTGGAGCTGATTCAATAAGGTTGTTTCGTTGGAACTTTCAAACGGAGTATCGAAGAAGACGACCTGGGCGTCCATTGATTTTTGGGTTGCTTTCGGGAAAATCTATTGGCTTCTCCGACATCGCCGTGTCTTTTCCGGTCAACATCCCTTTTGTTTCTGATTTTAAGGCCATAGTGGTCTGGGAGACTCTCGATCAGATCTGAGAACTCATAGGTCTAAAGTCGTTGCTGCTTCTAATTCATTATCTGACAAAATGGTTTTGATTTCGGTCGAGGAGTTCGCAAAACTCTCTCAATATCAGAAATTACTGAAGGAATCCACTTCAGTTAATGCATTTGGTGAATCAGATAAAACATGTCTTATCACCTCTTCAAATAAATGGGTGATTGATTCAGGTGCCACAAATCACATGACAGGTAATCCTAATATTTTTTCTAGCTTTCAATCACACAAAGCACCCTGTCAAGTTACTGTAGCTGATGGATCAACTTGAAACAGTGTTGGATATGGGACTGTTAAGCCAACCTCCACTATTACCCTGTCATTTGTATTAAGTCTACCAAAGTTGGCCTTTAATTTGATTTCTGTTAGCAAAGTTACTAGAGACCTTAATTGTTATATCTCGTTTTTTCCCGATCATTGTTTGTTTCGTGATCTTACGACGAATTAGGTTATTTGTAAAGGACATGTATCAGATGATCTCTACATCCTTGTTGAATGGGAGCCTCGGTTTCTTGTCTGCTCTAGTGTCGTCTCTCCATTTGAAGCACGTTGTCGATTGGGACATCCTTCTCTACCTCTGTTAAAGAAGCTCTGTCCCCAGTTTCAGAATATTTATTCATTGGAATGTGAGTCATGTCGATTTACAAAACATCATCGCAGCCCATTAAGTCTGATGGTTAATAAGCGAGTTGAGTCGGCTTTTGAGTTAGTTCATTCTAATGTTTAGGGACCATGTCCTGTTATTTCCAAAACTGGGCATAAGTATTTTATCACTTTTATGGATGATTTCTCTCGGATGACGTGGATTTATTTTATGAAGAGCCGCTCTGATGTGTTTACTCTCTTTTGTGCCTTCTATGCTGAAGTCAAAACTTCAATGCTTCGGTACGTATTATAAGAAGTGACAATGCTAAAGAATATATGTCAGAATTATTTCAGTCATACATGAGACAACACGGTATTCTCCACCAATCTTCATGTGTTGATACACCCTCTCAAAATGGAGTTGTTCAGAGGAAGAATAGGCATCTACTTGAAACAACTCAAGCACTTTTGTTCCAAATGAAGGTTCCTAAACAATTTTGGGCAGATGCAGTCTCAACGACTTGTTTTCTAATTAATTGCATGCCATCTTCTGTGGTTGAAGGTAATGTGCCTTATAATCTTCTTTTTCCAAACAAGTCACTATTTCCGGTGGAACCTAAGGTGTTTGGAAGCATATGTTATGTTCGAGATGTTCGACCATCAGTTACCAAGGTAGATCCCAAGGCATTAAAGTGTGTTTTCCTAGGTTATTCTCGCCTTCAAAAGGGGTATCGGTGTTATTCTACTAAACTTGGCAAGTATCTGGTGTCAACTGATGTGGTATTTTCAGAGACTACACCATTCTTCTATGCACCTCCCATTTCTACGAGTCAGGGGGAGGAAGATAAGTGGTTAGTCTATCAGGTTACTCGTGCTTTGACTGAACAATCAGATGATGTTGTTCCTTTGTCTCCTAGTTCTTCTATTGAGCACCAATCGACTATTGTGCCTTTAGCACCCGCTTCATCTACGCTAGCAAGGCCGCTAATTATTCAAGTTTACCCGAGGAGAAAAGAGACTAATGATACATGTCCCGCACCAACTCCAGTGTCATCAGATCCTCCTCCACCTGATCCTCTAGAAAATCTTGACCTCCCTATTGCTCTTCGCAAAGGTACACGTACTTGCAAGTCCACATATTCCATTGCTAATTTTGTTTCCTATGATCGTTTATCCTCTACATCTAGATCCTTGATTGCTTCTCTAGACTCCATCTCTGTACCCAAAACAGTGAAGAAGGCTTTGAATTATCCTGGATGTCTGATGCAATGCTTGATGAAATAGATGCCTTAGAGGAAAACCACACATGGGATTTGGTGGATTTACCCAAGGGAAAGAAACCAGTAGGATGTAAGTGGGTCTTCACAGTTAAAGTTAATCCAGATGGTTCCGTAGCAAGACTTAAGGCTAGACTTGTGGCTAAAGGGTATGCTCAAACTTATGGGGTAGATTATTCAGACACTTTCTCCACGGTTGCCAAACTCACTTCTGCTAGTTTGTTCATTTCACTAGCTGCTTCTGAGGATTGGCCTTTACATCAGTTGGATATCAAGAATGCATTCCTTCATGGTGATCTTCAAGAGGAAGTGTATATGGAGCATCCACTTGGTTTTGTTGCTCAGGGGGAGTATGGCAAAGTCTGTCATTTGAAGAAGTCCTTGTATGGCTTGAAGCAGAGTGCACGGGCTTAGTTTGCTAAGTTTAGTAAGGTAGTCCAAGATTTTGGGCTGAAAATGAGCAAATGCGATCACTCAATCTTCTATCGGCAATCAACAGCAGGAAGTATCCTCCTTGTTGTATCTGTTAATGACATAGGCATCATTCAAATTGGATTTGCAGACGACCTCTTACTGTTTAGTAAGGGCGATACTAGATCAGTCTCACTACTTTTTGATTGTTTCAAGCTGTTTTCTGATGCCTCAGGCCTCATAGCTAATTCAGGGAAAAGTTCTATATATTTTGGTGGTGTGCCTGAAGAGGTTCAGCAGGAGATACTCCATATACTAGGCTTCTCGGTTGGTACTATGCCATTTAGATACCTAGGTGTGCCCCTTAGTTCTAAAAGACTCTCCGTCATGCAGTGCCAACCTCTCATGGATAAATTGTTAGGCAGAATCACAACTTGGACTGCCAGGTTTCTCTCTTATGCTGGCAGGCTTCAGCTAATTAAAAGTGTATTGGTGGCTATTCAGTCATTTTGGTCTCAAATGTTCATTCTACCAAAGAAAGTATTGGAAAAAATTGTAGCAACTTGCAGAAGCTACTTATGGACAGGCGGTAAGGACATCTCAAGAAAGGCCATGATATCGTGGGATACTTTGTCTTCCTAAGACTGTGGGGGGCCTAAACATTACCGATTGCATGATATGGAATAGGGCTGCCATACTTAAACACTACTGGAACTTATGCCTCAAAAAAGACAAGCTTTGGATTAAGTGGGTGCATATTTACTATGTAAAAGATAGACCAGTTTGGGAAACAGAGGCTAAACAATCATCTTGGATGATTAACAAGATTATCAAGGCCGGGAAGTATCTAATAGAAGCAGGTATGACCCCTGACACCTTGCTGCATACACCCACATACTCCATGCGGCACACATACAACATGCTAAGGGGAGTCTTACCAAAGGTTTGGTGGCGGAAAATGACATGCAACAATGCTGGCTGTCCTAGATGGGTATTTGTGCTCTATCTCATAATTCAAGGCAAGCTTTATACTAGGGATAGATTGCTAAAATGGGGCATGATCAACGACCAAACCTGTCCAATATGCGAAGCTACGGAGGAATCAATTCAGCACCTCTTCTTTGAATGTCCTACCTCTTCTTATATCTGGTGCAAAATTCTTAAATGGCAAGGATATACTAGACAGGCAATGAGCTGGCATAATGAGCTGCAATGGGCTGTGAACTTTGCTGCAAACAAGGGCTCTAAGGCAGAGGTATATAGGATGGCGTTGACAGCCACAGTCTACTACATTTGGCAGCTCAGAAATAACAAAGTCTTTCAGAATCCATCCAGGACTGGTGATCAAGTTGTGAGGCTAATTATATAGGATGTTCCCTGTCGAGCAAATACCTTTCCTAGGCTGGCTAGAATGATGGTCACTCTCAATTTTTATCCCTAGCTTCCTAGATAGTATAGGTGATATTTTGGTAGTGTTTGATTTCAAAGGTAGCAGTTGTTGCTAGGTGTTGCTGATGTTCTGTTAAGTCTAAAACTGGGGCTGTCCAGTTTTAGAGGGTCTGGTTTGGTTGTATATATTATTTCCCTGGTAATAAAATCTTTAATTACCAAAAAAAAAAAAATGACATAGTCATCACAGAAAGTGATTATGCGGGGATCTCTGCCCTCAAGTCTTTCCTGCATACTAGGTTTCATACGAAGGACTTGGGCCAGTTGAAATACTTTTTGGGAGTAGAAGCAAATAGGAGCAAGAAGGGTATTCTTCTGTCTCCAAGAAAGTATATACTGGACTTGCTTGTAGACACTGGAAAGTTGGCAGCCAAACCCTACAGTACTCCAATGGCTCCCGGTATGCATCTTATGAAAGACGATGGCGATCATTATGATGATCCAGAGAGGTATAGAAGGTTAGTTGGGAAGTTAAACTACCTTACTCTGACTCGTCCAAATATTGCTTTCGCGGTAAGTGTTGTTAGCCAGTTCATGTTCGCACCTACAGGCAAACATTGGGAAGCTTTGGAACAGATTCTATGTTACTTGAAAGGAGGTCCTGGACATGGCATATTGTATCGCAATCACGGTCATACTCGTGTGGAATGTTTTGCAGATGCTGACTATGCTGGATCCAAAATAGATAGAAGATCTACTACAGGCTATTGTGTCTTTGTTAGTGGGAATCTAGTATCATGGAGGAGTAAGAAGCAAAGTGTTGTATCTCGATCCAATGCAGAATCCGAGTACAAAGCTATGTCGCAGTCTACGTGTGAGATTATGTGGATACATCATCTTTTAACTGAAATTGGCTTGAAACATCCTACTCCATCAAAACTCTGGTGTGATAACCAAGCTGCGCTCCGTATTGCTTCAAATCTAGTGTATCATGAAAGAACCAAACATATTGAAGTTGACTGTCATTTTATTCGTGAGAAGATTCAAGAAAACTTAATTTCCACTGGTTACGTGAAGACAGGAGAACAACTAGCTGATTTGCTCACAAAAGCGTTGAATGGAACTCGAGTTGATTATCTTTGCAGCATGCTGGGCATGACCAATATATATGCTCCAGCTTGAAGGGGAGTGTTAAGAAATGAATGTAGTCATGTTCCTTTGTAATATACATAGATAACATAATCTTAGGGATTGATAGCAGATAATCTCAGAGATTGATAGCAGATTTGTAGGATTTTCTTTTTAATTCTTTCCATACTTAGAGTACAATGTACATGTATATAATCTGGTTATTTCATGGAATAATATATCAATTATTCTCCCATACCTTTGTCTTTTGCAGATATTGACAAGGCAGAAAAGAAGGATGATGAAAAAGCAGAACGTAGAAAAAGTTAGGCTCAGTTGGTTGCGCATGGGGCTTTCAAAATGGAGGTCTCAGGTTCGAAACTCCCTGCCTACAACAACAGGGGATTTGCTTTCTGGGTCGAGCTCGTCGCACGGGGCTTGCCCCAGTACGGGTTATCTCTTCTGTGTGGTTTGCGAGCTATTGCACAGGAGCTGGGTTTACCCTGTGCGCACCCGAAGGGTAGCGGCTGCGGGTTCCCATGTCATCAAAAAAAATCAAAAAAAAAAAAAAAAAAAAAAAAAAAAAGTTAAGGGAAAAAGGCATGGAAACTGATCTAATATAACCTGATCTTTTATGCATATTTGTGCCTTTTGGTTCTTTCCATAGTTCAGAAAAGTCAATGTAATTTCAACATCTTCATTTATGTTCAAACTAAAACCTTGGACTACTGATGAAGCATTCAATAACTAAAGAATGTAAATACTCACGCAACAACAACATCTCCCTTTTTGCAAAATGCTGGAATTGCACTGAACATCGTAGAAAGTCCATAAGAATATAGTATGGAATCTGGAGTTCCCAGAAACTTTGCTAT
Organism: Lycium barbarum; assembly: GCF_019175385.1. NCBI lineage: Eukaryota > Viridiplantae > Streptophyta > Magnoliopsida > Solanales > Solanaceae > Lycium > Lycium barbarum. The sequence goes on from NC_083347.1 coordinate 29,806,857, forward strand.
TCTAGCCTCACAATCAAGGTGGACATCTGCATCAAATGTAGAATAATCAGTTGATTTTCGATGAGAATGAAGGCGAGGGGTGCAATGAAACTGTAGAATAGTTTTACTCAAGAAAATGTAACTGTACAATAGTAAGCAGATACCAATGATCAAATCATACCAATTGTGCCATAGAATCCCCGGGGACCACAAGAACCTACACCATACTTCTCTAGAGCTGTAGTACAAGTCTCCTGCCATTTAACATTAGGTGTGAATGCTCTGTTCTACTCAAGAACTAAAACAACATAACTGCTAAGTAAATAATGAAGAAACCTTACTAGTAATTCTTGGCTTCCTAATAATCCAAGGTAATTTGCTGAAGTAAAGTTCACTACATCTTTCCCATTAACTATAGTATGAGGCCCTGCAGCACTGAACAAACACAAGATATGAGAAGCAATACATCAAGCTATTCATTCCTACAAGTTTGATAACTTGAGCATCTATCAAAAACTTGAACAATAGGTAGAAAAAAAGCTCTTCTAATGATAATTGCTGCTTCAATAACATTACTTATCAGCTCATGATGCAAGGAAACTGTTTATAACTTGTGCTTAGCATAATTGAGCCATTGCATTAAGTCAACTCTAGATAAGATCTCTGAAAACTGCTGTTCATAATTTTCCGCATTTTGGTGTAGCACGCTAAATGTAGATGATATTGATACCATGTTGGAGTTCCTAGGTTCCCTATATTTGTAGAGGCAGCTAAGCTTTTTGCAACGCATATTCAGCACCATCTCAATGCTGTTTCACAGATAGAACAACCTTTATTTATCAAATAACATTTGAATCTAGCAAGCAAGAGCACAGCACAACGGTTTTAATTGCTTTTATCCTTATGGCCATCCAATAATCATTTAATACAAGAAAAATAAAACCAAGAAAATACTAAACTGGTTCTTTAAATGTAATCTATTTTTTTTTTTTTGGGATAAGGAAATGTAATCTACTTTAAAATGATGTAAAGCTGGGGAGAGCGGTGCAGAGAACAGAAAAAATATCACTAAAGAGAATGTAAAACCCTTTAGAGTTTCCTTTTCTGTCATATAGGTCTAGGTGAAATTTCTAACTCTCCAAATGCATACAGTTGAATAAAAGAAAGAGTAACCTAACTGAAATCATCTGAATAAAATGCAATTTTTCTTTATAAGGCTGAACAAAATACAATTATCAGAGTGTTTAAAAGAAGGAAAAGAGAAACAGCTTTCCCACCTTTCTAAAACTGGAGGTTCACGTTTCATCTCATCAGTGATGGAAGGGCTAAGTGGTTCCGGGGCCCATTCATCACATAATTCATCAATTTCCTGAAAATCTTAAACGCATTCATCAGCGCGGATGAAGTTGAAGGGCATTTTTTTATGCATTCTTTATTTTTGCTTTCATTACGGACAAGAGTTGGGGGCAGGGACACGGAATGATTCTCTTGACTCGCATTATGATGCATATAGAATACATTTAAAGGGATTTTCATGTGAAGTACACAAAATAGGAAAAGGATGGCCAAACAAAATTGAAAGGACTCCTTATTTTGATCTGTAAATTGAAAGGACTCCTTGTGCATATGTAAATTGAAAGGACTCCTTATGCATATCTTTAACATAGATGTTTCTTAAGCATGCATGTTCCTATCTAGAGCCTAAATACTAATTGATGTATAACTGCAAAACTTATACCCAGCATCACATGTTGAAGCTACTTTAGAGCTATGTTGCTTGGACTCTTCAAAAATATCGACGGATGCGTGTTAGATCCTCCAAAAGTAGTGTAATTTTGTAGGGTCCGACACGGGTATGGCAACATTTTTGGAGAGTCCGAGCAACTTAGCTTGAGAGAGCTAAACATTAGGATTAGTAGAAGTGCAAGGAAATGATACAGTTTACATGCAAATTGCATAAGTTTATCAATAATTCAGGCTATCTGGAACGAGGTAATCTTGAATAAGTATGGTCAGACAGAGCAATGGTGTACCAATGCAGTTGCTACCACCTATGGAACATCAGTATGGAGATCTATCAGGAATCTTTGGCCTAGATTAGCAAGGAATACTTGTTATGAGGTGGGTGCTGGTACTAAAATATCTATTCTGGAAGGACTTATGGATTGAACAGGAAGCTCTGATGCAAGCTTTCCCTGATCTGGCCAATATATGCACTAACCTTGAGATTACAGTGGCTGACAGTTGGTCTCCTCAGGGATGGAACAACTTTTTTAGGAGGAATATGTATGATTGGAAAGTAGGCAGGTTTGTGGAGCTATTGCAGGCGATTGATGGATTCAAAGGCACTACTGCAGAGGATGACACCATTCGATGGAAACATGATAAGGATGGCAAGTTCTCTGTAAGCAGAATTTATAGGAAGCAGGTCTCCAGGATGCCTGAGAATAAAATAGGTCCATGGAAGCAAGTATGGAGAAGTATGCCTCCTACTAAAGTTAAGTGTTTTGCTTGGTTAGTAATCAGGAAAGCTTGCCTCACTCATGAGATTCTACAGAAAAAGGAATGCCGATTGTGTCCAGATGCATGCAAGCAATAAGGCTATAGAGACAAATAACCATCTGTTTCTCCATTGCAAAGTCAACATCTCAGCTTTGGTCTTTATCCCTCAATCTAACAGAGACCAAATGGTCAATGCCAGAGCTCATAGCAGACTTGTTACGTTGCTGGATTAGGAGAGGGGGAAGCAAAACACAGAAGAAGTGATGGAGAATAATTTCATACTGTATCTGGTGGACTATCTGGAGGGAGAGGAATTGGAGAAGCTTTGAAGATAGATTCAACAGCATTCTGAAAATCAAAGGGAGCCGCAATGCAACTTTCTACCTTTGGAGTAAAGAACATTGTATAGAAGATGCTGAACAGCTAGTAAAGAACATTGTATAGAAGATGCTGAACAGCTAGTAGATCTTTTAGGTTTACTGTAATTACTTACTTTCTTGCTTTAGCTTGTTACTACCTTTTTGGAGGTCTCCGCCATATTCTTAATGCTGAGGAGTGAGGAATACAACATTACCAGTTTCGAAAAAAGAAAAAAAAAAGTTTATCAATAATTCAGTACCCAGAGGTAATTATATTTTACATGTTATATTACAACCTTCATTGATTGCTATAGGTTATAACCTCAAGATGTGACAGTAGTTCAGTGCATCACTTAAAGTAACACTTTAAGCCTCAAATTTCTTTCAGTCACGGAAGGTTTCTATCCAGCATATTATGTATCAGCATGGTAGGAAGGGGATATTAGTTACAAGACGAGAAGTCCTTTCTTATGTCTTTCCCAAATATACATTGTAGAAACGAGTAATAAAGTTCTAGAATAAATATCACCATCTTAGTTAAACGCCAACCCTGTAGAGGTAATCCTCAGTTGAAACAGAAATTAAAACTATAATCAAGAATGGGTACAAAATAAGAGAGCATAGTAATCTTTAGACAACGATGAAGACATAATATCCACAGGGTTATTGACATTTGAAAATGCAGACATCTCACAAACCTTCTTTGTCAATGGTCTTTTGGGTGGTTTGTAACTCTTCTGAGACAGTAGGAAAAGGATGACCACCAGGAGAAGACCCCACAAATAGATGTCCTACAGGAAAAACAGCAAGACATATCTAAGGCACAACATGGGATCTAAAAACAAAGAGGTGACAACCATCCAAAGAATGAAGAGACTACCTCCAATGTTGACCTCAAATATCACAGCTCTTGCAAATTGAAACTCAAAGACTGATCTCACCCAATCAGATGTAGCTCTCACCACATTTGCAAGTATTGACACTGTTGGATCCATTATCTAAACCTGCAAAATACAGACAAACTTACAAATATAAAAATAAAATAATAATAATAATAATAATAATAATAATAAAAAAAAAATAAGGATGGTTATTACCAGATTCTCCCCCACTCTGTAATGCTCAAGAGTTAGTGATGAGGTTGATTAGAAAAGAGAAATACTCCTAGGAAGAGGATATTCAGTAGTATAGCACCGAGAATATATAGCACGAATAATAACAATGATTTTCATTTACACAGGAGATCTTCACGCTTCTTTTTTAGGATAAGACAATCATTTACACAAATATATTCTTTTTTTTTTTTTTTGGGAGAAAACTATCATTTACACAAAAATCTTATATCGCAAGTGTTCCTGTTTTTATGATATAGCACTGAAATAATTTCTTCTCACTCTCCACCTGCAATATATCTCTGAGAGACTTTGCCTGGTGTCAACTTGAGTATTTCATGATATCTGAATCCAGCAAACATGTCATATCTAAGATGATCTGTCCAGCGGACTTGGTGCTTCTGTACATGGTAGATTTCGGGTAGCAACAGAGAAGTCGGTTTGTGCTATGCCTGAAACAGCTATGGGACTCATTCCTGATGTAGGTGCTTCTTACTTTTATTCAAGGCTTCCAGGATTCTTCGGGGAATATGCTGGTCCTACTGGTGCTAGGTTAGATGGTGCTGAAATGCTTGCTTGTGGTCTAGCAACTCATTTTGTACCCTCGGAGAGGTTGCCATTTTTAGAACAAGCACTAATTAAAGTCAATACGAGTGATCCAGATGTTATTTCTGCCATCATTAGTCGCTTCTCTAACATACCAAAGCTGAAAGCAGAAAGTCCTTATCACAAGATGAAGATTATTGACCATTGCTTCTCTCGGAGAACAATCGAAGAAATCATATCTTCTCTTGAAAATTATGAGGCTTTGAACAAGAAGGATGAGTACTGGATCTCTTCAACCATCCAATCGCTGAAGAAAGCATCCCCAACAAGTCTTAAGATTGCATTGAGATCACTAAGAGAGGGGAGGCTGCAAGGTGCTGGTAGTTGCCTTATTCAAGAGTATAGGATAGCTTGTCATGTGATTAGGGGAGAATTCAGCAAAGATTTTTTCGAGGGATGCAGAGCCATACTCATCGACAAGGATAGAAATCCTAAGTGGGAGCCCTCCAGATTGGAACTAATTACAGATGATGATGTTGATCGTTACTTCTCCAAGATAGATGATGAAGATTGGCAAGACCTAAAGCTGCCTCCAAGATCAAACTTGCCTCCATATGCAATTGCCAAACTTTAAAATTCACTTCTCTACAGCATGTTGCCTCTTCACTACATCATTTTAAAACTTTTTTTTTTAATTAGGAAGTGGTACACCAAATAAATGCACATCACTCCAATATATGAAATGCCAAAAATCAAGCCTAAGGAAAGGTACATTGCTATACAATACTTGTCAGAGTTGTGTATACAGATATGCACATCATTTGATTGAATTCTGATGTCCACCCTCAACCACAATGGTAGATTGTACTACTAAATAATTTGCCGTGTAGTTTCTGTAATCAGAGATAATGTATCGATCTTAATTTATTGCAATGCGAGAACCTGCGTACCAATCTTGGCTGGAAATAATAAGTTGGATTCTTCATATGATCTTGGTCAATTCTCATCCTATGAATTTAACTCATGGGATTGAGTTAAGCACAAAAGTTTCTCATCTCTTGAGTTAGCTTTTGGAATTGAATTAGGAAAAAAATCTTTTTTTTTCTTTCAATTATATGATATGTGAATTGTGATCCATCTTCATAATAATTTTTGGAAGGAAAAGTAGATGCTTCACGAGTTCGAGTCGTGGAAACAACCTCTTGCAGAAATGCAGGGTAAGGTGGCGTACAATAGACCCTTGTGGTCCAGCCCTTCCCTGGAAACCGCGCATAGCGAAGCGTAGTGTACTGGGCTGCCCTTTCTCTTTTTCTTTTTTTTTAATAAAAAAAAAAAAGGAACGTAGAAGCTATTTTTCAGAAGTTGGAAAAAAGTAGTTTTTTCTAGAAGCACTTTTGACCAAGCACAAATTGCTATTCTAATATCGGAAAAAGTGATTTTCAAATTAATTAGTCAAACACAAACTGCTTCTCTCCAAAATTACTTTTTGAAAGAGCACTTCTAACAAACAACACTTTTCTAAACACAGATTTTAGAAGCTCGATTAAACAGGTTATAAGTCTTTTTTTAAAATTAAAAAGTCTATGACATAGCTATAGATAATTTTGTAAAAGAAGGAAATGTCAAGAACACCAATTCAGATACTTAGAAACCTTTAGATGAGTAATAGGAAAAATGAATACAGATAACTAACAGGCAGCAGAAGCATAGCTGTGTTACATGTTGCATCAAGATACATCTTGAAAAAGATTTTGGAGGGATGATGTCTGGTCTTCCATCTACTGATCAAAATATATAAAATTATGGTCTTCCCCTGGAAGTGAAACGAAATGACCTAAATAATGTCACTCCTTATTCAACACTTTGGGAACTTTGATGTAAGGCTCCTCAAAGCTTGGCACAGCAGAAATCAATGCTTCCCTAATAGTGGAAAATGCAAACAAGAATCATTTGTTTGCTCTGAACACCGCAGGGCCAAAATAACATAAAGGAAATTAGACGGAGGATAACAAGATTACCTATTCTCAAACTTTTCAGGTATGTCGTCGCGCAAATTATCTCCCTCAGTATCTGCAGATCAAGAAAGAATTGCCAAAAGGATAAATTTAATGTCGCAACAAATGTTTTGATGTTCAAAAGTCTTGCACTCTTACATGTTATTAGCACTCAAGTCATCAAAGAAAATCCAACAAAATATTCCGATTCTTACAATCTGTTTCAACTTTCAAAAGATTTTTAAATCCAAGAAAGATCCAGATGCAAAAGGAACAGTAATCTTTGACTGTTTAATTTATTGTTTGTTAACCTTAGCATGGTTAGCTTCCAGGAATCCATCCCAAAGATACTGTCACATGTTAACACTAGTAAACTAGTACATGAGAGAATAGAACAAAAGGATGAGGAAGGCGTTAATTGCTGTTCTATTTTAATGGATTACAATTTGCAAGGAGATAAATTTCTTCATTGTTGGGTGTCCAATGGCTGACACTAAGGATCAGTCAACGAAATCTTTTAGCATGGCATATCTGGTGGCGGGTCACCCCAATCTGTTTTGGTGCTTATGGTTAGAGATGAAAAGACAGGCATTCTTTTACCATTTTCTCATTTTTGATGTTGAATGAAGCAAAAACCATTTCGAGAACCATATGACCTTATCTTCAAGAAAATACATTACAGTAGAACTTTAAAAGAAAAAAAAAATCAAAGAGAAGTATTCAATTAAGTTGAAGCTGAAGTATTCACCTGCCCTTATAGCTGGTTCGATACTCTCCAGATCGACAGCTTGAAGTTGTCCAAACCTGTTTCACCAGTGAAGGCGAGCATCACAACACTATAAAAAAAATAAAAAAAAGGGCAGCCCGGTGCACTAAGCTCCCGCTATGCGCGGGTTCCGGGGAAGGGCCGGACCACAAGGGTCTATTGTACGCAGCCTTTCCCGACATTTCTGCAAAAGGCATCACAACACTAAAAGTAGATAATGCACAATAAGAAAATTACAAAAAGTACCAACACTAAAAGTATATGGAATTATCGATTGAGGCTTTCAGCCTTCGGTTAGCTTGGACAGACAAATACTTAAAGTTTCCACCAAGTTCTTGGACGAATACCTCAAGCAAGCTTCAAAAGTTCCACGCTATTTAAAGTTCTAGCACAGCTGGAATTCTGACTTGAAATAAAAACTCCGAACGTTATTTTTCGGAACTTGAAGGCAAATTTAGGTGATTAATTAGACAAAAACTCATCAAATTGCCCCGTTCCCCACCCTGCTTCCCTAGGCAAAGAGGGGAAAAGAAAAAGGCACATTTTAAGATATAACTCTACTATCTTTAACATAGCTAACTCAACTGAAATAAAAGTAAGTAACAACACCTCTAAGGTATTAAATAAGTAACCATACAACCTTTAATATTCAATCAATGCTCATTCCAAATCAATAAAATTTCTGTTCACATTACTTTGCAAATTCTGATGTCTCAACTTCCATTTTACCAAACACTTAGCATAAAAAAAATCAGAACTGCGATAGCAACGTAATCGAAGGGACGCACTTGAATTAAGAGCAAGATATAAATCAACTCTTGAATTTGAAGAATTTTAACAAACATAACCCTAATAATCTTAATATCAATAAATAACTAAGGAAGATTAAAATGTCAACAACTTTTCAATCATTAGAACACTATCTTAATTCTTTTTTCAATATAAACCAATGAGAAAAATGCAGAGAAAGAGAGGTACCAATCTATAACTTGTCGAATTTTGGGAGCGAATTCTTCAACCTGCATACAAATAAATCAAGACCAAACCATAATTACTTGTTGAAAAGTGAGTGAAATAACAATAAACTTAAAGATGAAATGGGTATTAATTACTTCTTGAAGGGTTAGCGAAATCCGAGCTTTTTCAGCCAAACGAGGAATATCAGGAGGCTCTAAAGCACTCGATTTCACAGAGTAACTTCGCTGAGCTGTCGAATGCTTAGGCTTAATTGCCAGTGGGAATGAGGAAATACCATTTTTAGTGAAATTGAAGAAGAAAGAATCAGTCACAACTCTTGCTGGTTTAAGCAAATGCAAAGGTTTGATACATGCCATGGATAGTGTTTGTTTGTTTGTTTGATGAGCATCACGATGATACTACTTTAGTTGGAATATAACATTTCAAAAAAAAACAAATGTTGGGGGAGGTTGCGGGGGTTTGGGGGGCTGCTTAATGCGTATGCGCCCCTAAACTTATTCATTTCTTTTCATTTTGACACTTCAACTAAAAATTATTCCTATTGAACCCTAAATTCATCCTTAAGTGTATCTATCAAACACGATTCGACTTACAATCTTCAATGTAGCAACATATTAATATATATTCTAATTTAATTATGCCTTCTTTTAGCTAAGATTAGTTGACTGAGAGGGAAAAAATAATAGCTCTTAATTAGGCTAGCAGTGGAAGAGCAGAAACAGCAGAAACCGACACATCCATGACCTAAAGAATAACTTACCACACTTCTAAAATATTACTCCATCTTCATTTCCCCAATTTAATTTCCGCTTCTAATAAAAACCAAATTTAGGGAGTTTGATGGACACACTTGAGGACGAGTCCGGGGTTCAATAGGAACAACACTTAGTTGAGGTGCCAAAGTGGAAAAAAGGGGCAAGTTTAAGGGGGCTGCATTTTCAAAAAAAAAAAACTTTTTTCAATAAGTTTTTTGTTAGTTTCCCACCGATGTGTAGTAACCACATTAGATCCCGACTATATCCGGATTTGCTTAGCGTAGGACCCCATTCGAAGGATGTGCTCTCTACAAAGGATTTTTCATACCCATGGGTCGTGACAGACTCGAACCCGAGACCTCTATTAAAGGATGCCTTTCTAATTCGTGCGTGTACGTATTTTCAGAAAATGCCTGCGAAAAGGAAATACACCAGAAAAGCCACAGCCACAGCCACCAGCTACTGCAGAAGCAACTCGCGAAAAGACCGTTCCAACTCAGACAGCAGCCTCAACCGCTCCTACAGTTACACCTCTTAGTGATTCAGATGGGGATGTTAGAAGTGCTATCAACATGCTCACACGACTGGTAGCAGCTCAGGCCTAACGTCAGGAATCTGGGTCAAATTCAGGAAATAATGGAGAGTCTTCTAAGACTAAGAATTTTCTCAGAATGAATCCCCAGTCTTCACGGGGACAAAGAAAGACGAAGACCCTCAGGACTACATTGATGCTCTTCAGAAAATCTTCAGGATTATGACAGTTACAAAAAACTGAAGCAGCTACTTTTGGAGCTCATCAGCTGCAGAGCATTGCTAACACTTGGTATGAATCTTGGGAATTGTCCCGAGGTGAGGATGCACCTGATGCTATATGGGATGAGTTTGCAAGTGCATTCCTAGACCACTTCATGCCAGTAGAGGTCAGGGAAGCTAAGGCTGAGCAATTCCTGAAGCTTAAGTAGAATGGCAGGTCAGTTCAGGACTACTAGTTGGAGTTTGTCAGTCTGGCTAAGCATGCTCCAAATATGGTATCGGACATGAGGGCAAGAGTGAGGAGATTTGTTGGGGTCTTGATTCCTATTTGTATGATGGGGCCAACATTGCTGCACAGAATGAGGGGATGACTATCTCCAAGATGGTTGCTTTCGTACAAGGGAACGAGACAAGGCTGAAGGAGGAGGAAGCCTTGCGGAAAGAGAAAGACAAGGAGTTCAACAAGAGGGTCAAGTCTACCGGGCAGTTCAGCGGTAATGGAAACAGAAAGTTCTTTAAGAACAGGTCAGCAGGACCTTCTCCGTCCACAGCAAGTGCCCCAGTCCCCAAGCTCCGTAATGATAAGAAGCAGAATTTCAGGCTATTAAGTTCTTACTCTCAAGCTAGTGTGGGTCAGTTGAATTATACCAATCCGATATACAGCAGGTGTGGTAAGAGACACCCAGGTGAGTGTCGTATAGGTATGGATATTTTCTATGGTTGTGGCCAAAGAGGCCATTTTCAAAGAGATTGTCCGTCAGCTAGGCAAGGTACTGGAGGTAACGTTGCACAGTCCACAAATTCAGTAGCTCCTCGTCACAATCAGGCCCAGCAGGGGCGTGGAACGGCAAGGTCCGGCAATACAGGCGGTGGTCAGAATCGTTTGTATGCATTGACAGGTCGTCAGGATACAGAGGTTAGAGCAGATGTTGTCACAGGTACACTCACAGTTTTCGCTTTTGAAGTATATGCCCTTATTGACCCAGGATCCACCTTATCTTATGTAACCCCTTTTGTTGCTAAGAAATTTAGGTTTGAACTGGAAAAGTTTCATGAACCCTTTGAGGTGTCTACCCAGTGGGAGAGTCAGTCATAGCTAGGCGCATTTATAGGGGTTGCCCAGTTTTAGTCCATCACCGTAGAACTATAGCTGACTTAGCAGAGTTAGAGATGGTAGACTTTGATGTGATAATGGGTATGGACTGGTTAGCTTCATGTTATGCCACAGTATGTTGTAGAACTAAAGTTGTAAGATTCGAGTTTCCTAATGAGCCAGTCATAGAATGGGAGGGTAATTCTATAATACCCAGGGGTAGATTTATTTCTTACCTAAAAGCTAGAAAAATGATTTCCAAAGGTTATCTACCACCTAGTTCGAGTCAAGGATTCAAATGCCCAGACTCCAACTCTTCAGTCCGTCCCAGTTGTAAATGAATTTCCAGAGGTCTTTCCCGAAAATCTTCCAGGAGTCCCTCCTGACAGAGAGATTGAATTTGGAATTGATCTACTTCCCGATACTCAACCGATATCTATTCCGTCATACAGAATGGCTCCAGCAGAGTTAAAAGCCCAGTTGAAAGATCTTATTGACAAGGGGTTTATTAGGCCTAGTGTTTCGCCTTAGGGTGCGCCAGTCTTATTTGTCCGAAAGAAGGATGGTTCTTTACGTATGTGTATAGACTACTATCAGTTGAACAAGGTCACCATTAAGAACAAGTGCCCTCTTCCTAGAATAGATGACTTATTTGACCAACTTCAGGGCACCCAATGTTATTCCAAGATTGACCTCAGATCAGGCTATCATCAGTTAAAGGTTAAGGAAGTTGATATTCCGATGACCGCTTTCAGAACCCGTTATGGCCATTTTGAATTTCTTGCTATGTCATTTGGGTTAACAAATGCGCCAGCTGCTTTCATGGATCTTATGAACAGGGTCTTCAAGCCTTATCTCTACTTATTCGTCATTGTCTTCATTGATGATATTTTGGTGTATTCCCGTAATGAGACTGATCATGCAAATCATCTCAGAATAGTGTTGCAAACTCTTAAATATCGTGAACTTTTTGCAAACTTCTCAAAGTGTGAGTTTTGGCTTAAGTCAATGGCGTTCTTAGGCCATGTGATCTCAGGTGAAGGTGTTAAAGTTGATTCTCAGAAGATTGATGCCGTAAGGAGTTGGCCCGGACCCACCTCAGTTTCTGATATAAGAAGTTTCTTGGGTCTGGCAGGCTATTATAGACGTTTCGTAGAAGGATTTTCCTCTATTTCTGCTCCGTTAACTAAGTTGACTCAGAAGAAGGTTAAGTTTCAATGGTCAGATGCTTGTGAGTGAAGCTTTGAAGAGTTGAAGAAGAGATTGACTTCTGCTCCAGTTTTGACGCTGCCAGAGGGAACCGAAGGGTTCGTAGTTTATTGTGATGCTTTGGGAGTGGGTCTCGGAGGTGTCTTAATGCAGCATGGTAAGGTTATAGCTTATGCATCTCGTCAGCTCAAGGTTCACGAAAAGAATTATCCGACTCATGACCTAGAGTTAGCAGCTGTTGTTTTTGCACTTAAGATATGGCGTCATTATTTGTATGGAGTGCATGTTGATATCTTCACAGATCATAAAATCTTGCAGTATATCTTCAAGCAAAAGGAGCTGAATCTTAGGCAGAGGTGATGGCTCGAATTGCTTAAGGATTATGATGTGGATATCCTCTATCATCCGGGGAAAGCGAATGTTGTAGCCGATGCTCTTAGTCGGCATTCTATGGGAAGTTTAGCCCACGTGGATTCAGATAAGAGAGTTATGACCAGGGAAGTTCACCGTTTGGCCAGTCTTGGAGTTCGACTTTTGGACTCCGAGGATGGTAGTGTGATTGTTCAGAATAGAGCTCTTTCCTCTTTAGTTGTTGAAGTTAAAGAGAAACAATATACGGATCCCTACTTGTTGCAGCTGAAGAGGGGGATTCACAAACATAAAACAACAGCTTTTGAACAAGGGGAGATGATGGTACCTTGAGGTACCGAGGCAGATTATGTGTTCCAGATGTAGATGGGCTCAGAGAGCGAATCATGTCAGAAGTTCACAACTCCAGGTATTCCATTCACCCAGGTTCCACTAAGATGTACCATGACCTTAAGGAGATTTATTGGTGGAATTATATGAAGAAGAACATAGCAGATTTTGTAGCTAAGTGTCCGAATTATCAACAAGTGAAAGCCGAACACCAGAGGCCTGGTGGCTTAGCTCAGAATATTGATATTCCTGTCTGGAAATGGAAAATGATCAATATGGACTTTGTATCAGGTCTACCTCGTTCAGCTAGGAGGCATAACTCTATTTGGGTGATCGTTGACCGGCTTACTAAGTTGGCACACTTTTTGCCAGTCAAGACCACAGATTCAGCAGAGGTTTACGTCAAGTTATATGTTAATGAAATTGTCAGATTGCATGGGACCCAGTGTCTATTATTTCAGATCGTGGTGCTCAGTTCACAACGAATTTCTGAAAATCCTTTCAGAAAGGATTGGGTACTAAAGTGAACCTCAGCACAGCTTTTCATCCGCAGACAGATGGCCAGGCAGAGCGTACTATTCAGACCCTTGAAGACATGTTGAGAGCATGTGTCCTAGATTTCAAAGGTAATTGGGATGATCACTTACCCCTCATCGAGTTTTCCTATAATAACAGTTATCATGCTAGCATTGGGATGGCACCTTTTGAAGCTTTATATGGGCAAAGGTATAGGTCACCAATTAGTTGGTTTGAAGTAGGTGAAGCAGAATTGTTAGGGCAAGATTTGGTCTATCAGGCGATGGAGAAGGTCAAGTTGATTCAAGAATGATTGAAAACGGCTCAGAGTCGCCAGAAGTCTTACACAGATATGAGGCGAAGGGACTTGGAATTTCAAGTTAATGACTGGGTGTTCCTTAAAGTCTCACCTATGAAGGGTGTTATGAGATTTGGGAAGAAAGGGAGGCTTAGTCCCAGATATATTAGACCTTAGAGAATTTCATGAAAGGTCGGTCTAGTAGCTTATGAACTTGAGTTGCCACAAGAGTTGGCTGCTGTTCACCCAGTGTTTCATGTATCCATGTTGAGGAAGTGTGTAGGAGACCCGTCGTTGGTTGTTCCTGCTGATACTATAACAGTTAAGGATGGTCTCACCTATGAGGAGATCCCTATAGCCATTCTTGATCGTCAAGTTCGCAAGTTGAGAACTAAGGAAGTAACCTCAGTAAAGGTCTTATGGAGGAGTCAAAAAGTTGAAGAGGTTGTATGGGAAGCCGAAGAAGACCTGAAATTCAGATATCCTCACATGTTTGAAGAGCAAGCAGATAAACTTCAAGGTAAATACTTTTAGTATTCATGTCATGTCCCTTACGTATTCATGCCTCACGTTTCACGTTCACGTTCATGTATTCTCTATTCATGTCTCATGTTTTAGCACTCATGTTTTCATGAAACCATGTCATGTCATGTTTCTTCACGTTCATATATTCAAGTTATGTCCAGCCGCATTCTTAACCATGACCCATCATTCGAGGACGAATGATCCTAAGGGGGAGATATTGTAACATCTCGTGCATTCGAGCTAAGATTTGACTCATAATACGGGGGTATAATGAACCCAATTTTAGTAGTGTATAAATGGTGTTTGAAACCCAATCAAGACATGAGAAGAGCCCTTGAGCAAAGGAAAGACGTAAGCTACCATACGGAGCGTGTTTTCAAGTGAGTTTGCACCATGTCTCACTTAAAATGAGTATACGGAAAAATCTGTAAGGAATTTGGGAAATTTTCCTCTTAAAAGTTGTAGATCTTTGAAATACCTTTCCAATGGTATATTATGGAGGTCAAACAGACATCTATACAAAAAGTTATGTCCGTTTTACTAATACAGTGTTCTACCGATTTACGGTGAATCTACGGGCCGTAAAAATTACACGGGTCATAGATTTGGGCCGTAAAACTGGTCCAGAAAGCCCAAATCACTATAATTGATTTACGGTGGGATCTAAGAACCGTAAAACTTTTACCGGCCGTAAAATAGGGCGTAAAACAGGTCCGACAACAATTTAAAAACTTCGTTTTAAGGCTTTTTCACTTCATTCTTCGCACCCCCAAGCCTTAAAACGACCTCTTATTCTCTCCCATCATCAAGAACACCAAGGTAAGCCTATTCTAATCATTCCAAGTCAATTCTAATATATATCCTTGTAATCTAAACAAGAAATCATCATTCCTAACCTAGGGTTTTCAAGAAAACCCATCTCAAGGTTCAAGATTCAAGATTTTGGTAATCTTCTTCAAAGTTCAAGTCTTTAATTCAAGTTTTGGAGCACTACCAGGTATGTAGAGTTTCTATCCACGTGTGGAAACATCTTTGTTCTTGCCCATGCCACGTTCTTCTATGATCATACAAGTTACACCAAAACTAGGGTTTTAGCCACGTTCATGATAACCCTAAGTACATATACCATGATATACTATAATCGTATGATTACTTCGTTATTGTATTCTTAATAGTCCCTTTTGGTTATTGAGAATATGTCTGTAATTCATGAAAACCCATACTTTGCATTCCATGGGTTCCTACATGCAAGTTAATAAATGTAATGCTTATTTTCATGAATATCCTACATATCTGCAAGTTTTCATGAAATTTTATTATATTATTATATCCATGCTATGATACAAGATACTCATGTTTAATACAAGTCATGTTTTATAAAATTCATGGGCTTCTTAGCCAACAATATTATGTTCATGTTTTTAGGAGTTGCACAGATTACCGAGAAGGCTCAAACAGCCTGAAACTACGTTTGCCACCGTAGGATAAGGATCGCTCCACCTAGTTAGGACGATACCTTTATATTTTTCCCCATTGAGGGATTTGGATCCATTCATGTCATGTTCATGTCTTGTACCCCGGCAAGGTACAAGATGGCTTAGCTGATCGGGCAGAGATCAAACGCCACGTATTAACGTGATGGTTACACGTCGGTTATATTACTGCTCTCCCAACTTAAAATGCTTTTACTCATGTTATATATGCATTCATGTTCATGTCAGATACTCATGTTCATTACCAAGTTTCAGTTTCAGTTTCCGCCCTTATCATGTTACTTTCATGTGCCACGTTTATTTCATTCAGTTGTTTTACATACCAGTATATTCAATGTGCTGACGTTTCCTTTTATTGCCCAGGGGCCTGCATTTCACGATGTAGGTACGGATTTATAGGACGACGCTTCTGTTCATTAGGATCTGCACGTACCAGCTTATTGGTGAGCCCCATCTCATTCGGGGTTTAGATATTGTCTTTCTTTATTTAGTTTTGCATCTAAAGGTATGCTGAGGGCCTTGTCTCGGCAAGTATGTTACATGTTTTAGACTCATGTTAGAGGTTTCATAGATAATACAAGTGTCATTTTAGACTTCCAGAGTCGGTAAGCAGGTTCGGCTAATTCATGATATTGTCCGCATTTATGACTTAACCAAGTACTTATGTTTAATATTATGACTTACTATGTTTTATAAAAGCTTATCATGCATTTCACGTTATATTTCCGCTCATGTATGTCTCATGATGATTCAGCAAGCCATGTGGTTCGCTCGGTTACATGCAGTCAGGCACTAAGTGTCGTGTTACGGCTAGGCCATGGTTCGGGGCGTGACATTAATGGACTAGCCCATAAAAATTGGATCATTAATCAAATCCATATTTATTGGACTTAAATAATTAACCCAATTATATTAATCCATAATATTTGTTTGGACTAATATATCTTGAATTTAATATAATCCGAATTTCTTATAGATTTAAATTAAATACAATTTCACTATCCACAATGTGAGTTTGGCAACTAGTGTCCTGAAGAAACCATGTAATAGGTAATGGTGTTATGGAGAATGGGGGCAAGATGGAACGTGCCGTAATACATGAAAGAATTTTGGATCATTGGGTTAGTCTAGTTAATTAAAAGACAAAAAAAAATTGTTTCGTTGGTCAATGGACAAAATTAACCCCCTGGCTGTAGCAATAAATAAACTTGCAGCACTCAGCTAGTCAATCTCAAATTCCCAAAGAAGCTGAGAACCACATACCATGGCTCTAACATTTTCTAACAATGGCAGAACCAATGAGGTTTTGGTGGAGGAGAGAGCAAGTGTTAGAACATTCATATTAAATAGGCCTAAGCAGTTGAATGCACTTTCTTATCAAATGATTTCTTGGCTGTTGGAAATTTTCCATGGAAGTGAAGGAGATTCAAATGTGAAGATGATAATATTGAACAGAAATAGAAGGGCTTTCTGTGCTGGTGGCGATGCTACATCAATTGTTCGTAATATTCGCCACGGTAACTGGAAATGGGGTGCTGATTATATTCACGAAGAGTACACTCTTAACTATGTGATGGCAACATATAGTAAACCTCAGGTTTCCATCCTTGATGGAATTGTCATGGGAGGTGGACTTGGTGCCTCTGTACACGGTAGATTTCAAGTTGCAACAGAGAAGTCGATTTGTGCTATGCCTGAAACAGCTTTGGGACTCTTTACTAGTGCAGGTGCTTCTTACTTTTATTCTAGGCTTCCAGGATTCTTCGGGGAATATGCTAGTCTTACTGGTGCTAGGTTAGATTGTGTTGAAATGCTTGCTTGTGGTCTAGCAACTCATTTTGTACCCTCGGATAGGTTCGCCTTTTTTTAGAAAAAGCACTAATTAAAGTCAATAAGAGTGATCCAGATGTTATTTCTGCCATCATTAATCGCTTCTCTAACATACCAAAGCTGAAAGCAGAAAGTCCTTATCACAAGATAAAGATTATTGAACATTGCTTCTTTCGGAGAACATTCGAAGAAATCATATCTTCTCCTGAAAATTATGAGGCTTTGAACAAGAAGGATGAGTACTGGATCTCTTCAACTATCCAATCACTGAAGAAAGCATCCCCAACAAGTCTTAAGATTTCATTGAGATCAATAAGAGAGGGGAGGCTGCAAGGTGTTGGTAGTTACCTTATTCGGGAGTATAGGATAGCTTGTCATGTGTTTAGGGGAGAATTCAGCAAAGATTTTTTCGAGGGATGCAGAGCCATACTCATCGACAAGGATAGAAATCCCAAGTGGGAGCCCTCCAGACTGGAACTAATTACAGATGATGATGTTGATCGTTACTTCTCCAAGATAGATGATGAAGATTGGAAAGACCTAAAGCTGCCTCCAAGATCAAACTTACCTCCATATGCAATTGCCAAACTTTAAAATTCACTTCTCTACAGCCTGTTGTCTCTAATCACTACATCATTTTAAAACTTTTATTTTTATTGGGAAGTGTTACACCAAATAAATGGACATCACTCAATTTTATGAAATGCCAAAAATCAAGCCTAAGGAAAGATATATTGCTATAAAATACTTGCTAGAGTTGTGTATACAGATATGCACATCATTTGATTGAATTGTGATGTCCACCCTCAAGCACAATGGTAGATTGTACTAATAAATAATTTGCAATGTAGTTTCTGTAATCAGAGATAAGTATCGGTCTTAATTTATTGCAATGCGAGAACCAGCGTACTAGTCTTGGCTGGGAAAAATAAGTTTGGATTCTTCATTTGATCTTGGATAATTCTCATCTAATGAATTTAACTCTTGGGATTGAGTTAAGCACAAAAGTTTCTCATCTCTTGAGTTAGCTTTTGGAATTGAATTAGGCAAAAATCGTTTTTTTTTTTTAAATTATATGATATGTGAATTGTGATCCATCTTCATAATTATTTTTGAAAGGAAACGTAGATGCTTCATGGGTTCGAGCAATAACCTCTTGCAGAAATGCAGGGTAAGACTGCGAACAATAAACCCTTGTGGTCCGGCTCTTCCCCGAACCCCACATAGCAGGAGTTTAGTACACCGGACTGCCCTTTTTTTATGGAAAGTAGAAGCTATTTTTCAGAAGTTGGAAAAAAGTAGTTTTTTCTCGGAAACACTTTTGACCAAGCACAAATTGCTATTCTGATATCGGAAAAAGTGATTTTCAAAATAATTAGCCAAACACAAACTGCTTCCCCCCAAAAATACTTTTTGAAAAAGCACTTCTAACAAACAACACTTTCCTAGACACAGATTTTAGAAGCTCGGTTAAACAGGTTATAAGTCTGGAATCTATGACATGGCTATAGATAATTTTGTAAAAGAAGGAAATGTCAAGAACACCAATTCAGATACTTGGAAACCTTTAGATGAGTAATAGAAAAAATGACTAGAGATAACTAACAGGCAGCAGAAGCATAGCTGTTTTACACGTTGCATCAAGATACATCTTCAAAAAGATCTTGGAGCGATGATTTCTGGCCTTCCATCTACTGATCAAAATATATAAAATTATGGCCTTCCCCTAGAAGTGAAACGAAAATTACCTAAATAATGTCACTCCTTATTCAACACTTTGGGAACTTTGATGTAAGACTCCTCCAAGCTTGGCACTGCAGAAATAAATGCTTCCCTAATAGAGGAAAATGCATACGAGAATCATTTGTTTGCTCTGAACACCGTAGGGCCAAGATAACATAAAATAAAATAGATGGAGGATAACAAGATTACCTGTTCTCAAAACTTTTCAGGTAAGTCGTCACACAAATTATCACCCTCAGACCCTTAGTATCTGAAGATCAAGAAAGAATTGCCAAATGGATAAAATTTAATGTTGCATCAAATTTT
This sequence comes from Lycium barbarum, assembly GCF_019175385.1. Lineage (NCBI taxonomy): Eukaryota > Viridiplantae > Streptophyta > Magnoliopsida > Solanales > Solanaceae > Lycium > Lycium barbarum. The sequence goes on from NC_083347.1 coordinate 29,826,313, forward strand.
TTGATGTTCAAAAGTCTTGCACTCTTACTAGTTATTAATACTCAAGTCATCTAAGAAAATCCAACAAAATATTCCGATTCTTACAATCTATTTCAACTTTCAAAAGATTTTTAAATCCAAGAAAGATCCAGATACAAAAAGACAATAACCTTTGACTATTTAATTTATTGTTTGTCAACCTAGCATGATTAACTTCTTCCAGGAATCCAATCCTAAAGATACTATCAAAGGTTAACACTAGTAAACTAGAACACGAGAGGAGAACAAAAGAATGAGGAAGGTGTTAATTGTTGTTCTATTTAATTTATTGTTTGTCACTTTATTACCTGTACGAAACAACAGCGTATGCTTGACTGTGCGTTTGGCAACTAGTGTCGTGAAGAAACCATGTCATGTGTTGCTCCCAAACGCACACCCAAGTATACGCGGTCGTACAAGTAATATAGGATTTAAGTCCAGATATCGTATCCACAGAGACTTATGATTAACTATTTACTAAATTAAACTAATGCTAATTATCTAAACAAGAAATAAAATCCAAATTTATATTTATAAACTAAATAAAATAAAATAAAACAAATAATGAACTTCAACCAAGAAAGACGGATTTTTATCGGAGAAGAGATAGATCTAGGGCTACGACCACTAACAATCCAGTTGAGTTTTCAAATCGTTATACCTATGGGTTACTAGTTGATAGGTTAATTATAACTTTATAAGTATCTTCCGAGTTGCTCACACGCCTGTAGATGCTACTATAACGCCTATTTCTTATGGTCGCCAGAGGTAACAAGAACGCATTTACTTCTCTGTATTCAACTAAACAAGGCTAAAGGGTATATTCCTATCCTCAGTAGTGAAACGGTTAATCGAACAAGCTCTATTTATTCTTATTACGCATGCAAATTCTCTATCCGTAGTTCAATTCACACGCCACAGATAGTATCTAATTAGTGATCAAGTAATTAAACAATTAAGCACAAGATTAAATAAGCAACCCAAAAATATGAAAATTTAATAGATAGAAACGATAATCAAACGTCAACTTTCATGTTTGTGTCAAAACCCTAAAACTAAAGAGTTTAGCTCCACATAGACATGGAGGAAAAACAACAAATTATCCGAATAAAAACGTAAAAAACGAGTAATACAAAGAAGAGAAGATAAAACCCTGTAACTACAGCATCCACGGTAGCTCCAAGCTCTCTTTAGATTTAAAGTTCTGAACTAAGGGTTTCAAGTTATCCAAAGTTGTGTAAAAATCATGTAGAATATGTATTTATAGGATAGTAAAAGGTCCGGGGTTTTAAAAATCAAATCCAAATCGGATCGGGAAACACAATGAAAAAATGGCTTGGTGCACCGCCCTGGACGTCGCCCCATACGACGCCCCAAGAGGATTTAACAGGCACTTGGGATGGGCAGACACAACTGAAGTGTGAGGACCCACAGCTGGGCGCTGACCATGCTGTGAACCTCTGGGTATCTGACCCCATAACTGACTGCTGTGGCATCTGCGCCCTGCTGACTAGTCATGACTACTGGAGGTATTGTACGGCAGGAAATCACAGACAATTCGAGATAGCACGCTGCAGCGCCTCGAACCCGTGACCTCAAGCCCTTTACATTCCCCTGAGGGAATCGACTCTTACCAATTGAGCTGCAGCTCAACTGGTAAGAGGCGTCTCCTTCGGGAGGACAAAGGGCCTGAGGTCACGGGTTCGAAGCGCTGTAGCGTGTGCGAATTGTCTGTGATTTCTTGCCACAATAGCTCAGTAGTCCATGCGCAGATGCATGTCAGCTAGTCAGCAGGGTCAGATACCCACAGCAGTCAGTAGAGGGGGCAACCTACAGTGCAGATCACTGTGGATCCTCGACAAAAAGTCGCCTTTTTTGTGAGGACCCACAGCTGGGCGCTGACCATGCTGTGAACCTCTGGGTATCTGACCCCATAACTGACTGTTGTGGCATCTGCGCCCTGCTGACTAGTCATGACTACTGGAGGTATTGTACGGCAGGAAATCACAGACAATTCGAGATAGCACGCTGCAGCGCCTCGAACCCGTGACCTCAAGCCCTTTACATTCCCCTGAGGGAATCGACTCTTACCAATTGAGCTGCAGCTCAACTGGTAAAAGGCGTCTCCTTCGGGAGGACAAAGGGCTTGAGGTCACGGGTTCGAAGCGCTGCAGCGTGTCCGAATTGTCTGTGATTTCTTGCCACAATAGCTCAGTAGTCCATGCGCAGATGCATGTCAGCTAGTCAGCAGGGTCAGATACCCACAGCAGTCAGTAGAGGGGGCAACCTACAGTGCAGATCACTGTGGATCCTCGACAAAAAGTCGCCTTTTTTGTGAGGACCCACAGCTGGGCGCTGACCATGCTGTGAACCTCTGGGTATCTGACCCCATAACTGACTGTTGTGGCATCTGCGCCCTGCTGACTAGTCATGACTACTGGAGGTATTGTACGGCAGGAAATCACAGACAATTCGAGATAGCACGCTGCAGCGCCTCGAACCCGTGACCTCAACTGGTAAGAGTCGATTTCCTCATGGGAATGTAAAGGGCTTGAGGTCACGGGTTCGAGGCGCTGCAGCGTGCTATCTCGAATTGTCTGTGATTTCCTGCCGTACAATACCTCCAGTAGTCATGACTAGTCAGCAGGGCGCAGATGCCACAGCAGTCAGTTATGGGGTCAGATACCCAGAGGTTCACAGCATGGTCAGCGCCCAGCTGTGGGTCCTCAACTAAGGGTTTCAAGTTATCCAAAGTTGTGTAAAAATCATGTAGAATATGTATTTATAGGATAGTAAAAGGTCCGGGGTTTTAAAAATCAAATCCAAATCGGATCGGGAAACGCAATGAAAAAATGGCTTGGTGCACCGCCCTGGACGTCGCCCCAGACGACGCCCCAAGAGGATTTAACAGGGACTTGGGATGGGCAGACACAACTGAAGCCTCAACCTCTTTTTGTTCCACAAATTTTGTGGCCTTCATCTTGTGCCACGTTTACACTTCAGCCAATTATTGCACCTTTAATATTTCAATCATTACACCATGAATTGAGGTCTCAACTTCTATTGTTACTGCTCCATTTGCTGCTCCCAGCATTTAATTCTTTACGTCGAAAACTTCAGCTCCTTCCTTTCTTCATTAACATCATTAATAATAATCGTCACAAATTGTTTTTGCTCCTTTTCCAATTACCACTTCCCGTTTTTATCTAATTTTCTTGCTCCAAAATTCTCAATCTTCGTACCACATTATGCCTACACATTAAAAATATAATATTAAGCACGAAGCAATATAATAATACTCAAAAGACGATTAAAAGTACTAGAATGTGAGGCAACAATGACTAAATATATGCATTTTTGGCCGAACATCATAATGGTTTATGGTGCCATGGAGAAGGGGCCCAAGATGAAATGTGCCGTAATACATGAAAGAATTTTGGAAAATATGGTTGTTAGTCCAGTTACTTAAAAGACACAGAAGAAACGTGTTCAATAGGGTCATTGGTCAATGGACAAAATTAGCCCCGGGGCTGCAACAATAAATTTGCAATACTCAGCTAATCAGTCTCAAATTCCCAAAAAAGCTGAGAACCACATAGCATGGCTCAAACCTCTTTTAACAATGGCAGAACCAATGAGGTTTTGGTGGAGGAGAGAGCAAGTGTTAGAACATTCATATTAAATAGGCCTAAGCAGTTGAATACACTTTCTTATCAAATGATATCTCGGTTGTTGGAACTTTTCCATGCAAGTGTAGGAGATTCAAATGTGAAGATGATTATATTGAAGCAAAATGGAAGGGTTTTCTGTGCTGGTGGTGATGTTACAGCAATTGTTCGTAATATTCTCCAGGGTAACTGGAAATGGGGTGCTGATTATATGCGGGAAGAGTACACTCTTAACTATGTGGTGGCAACATATTGTAAACCCCAGGTTTCCATCCTTAATAGGATTGTCATGGGAGGTGGACTTGGTGCCTCTATACACGGTACATTTCGAGTTGCAACAGCGAAGTCGGTTTGTGCTATGCATGAAACAGTTTTGGGGCTCTTTCCTGATGCAGGTGCTTCTTACTTTTATTCGAGGCTTCCAGGATTCTTTGGGGAATATGCTGGTCTTACTAATGCCAGGTTGGATGGTGCTGATATGCTTGTTTGTGGTCTAGCAACTCATTTTGTACCCTCGGAGAGGTTGCCATATTTAGAACAAGCACTAGCTAAAGTCAATACGAGTGATCCAGATGTTATTTCTGCCATCATTAATCGCTTCTCTAACATACCAAAACTGAAAGCAGAAAGTCCTTATCACAAGATGAAGATTATTGACCATTGCTTCTCTCGGAGAACAAACGAAGAAATCATATCTTCTCCTGAAAATTATGAGGCTTTGAACAAGAAGGATGAGTACTGGATCTCTTCAACTATCCAATCACTGAAGAAAGCATCCCCAACAAGTCTTCAGATTTCATTGAGATCAATAAGAGAGGGGAGGCTGCAAGGTGTTGGTAGTTACCTTATTCGGGAGTATAGGATAGCTTGTCATGTGTTTAGAGGAGAATTCAGCAAAGATTTTTTCGAGGGATGCAGAGCCATACTCATCGACAGGGATAGAAATCCCAAGTGGGAGCCCTCCAGACTGGAACTAATTACAGATGATGATGTTGATCGTTACTTGTCCAAGATAGATGATGAAGATTGGCAGGACCTAAAGTTGCCTCCAAGATCAAACTTGCCTCCATATGCAATTGCCAAACTTTAAAGTCCACTTCTCTACAGCATGTTGCATCTTCACTACATCATTTTAAAACTTTTATTTTTATTAGGAAGTGGTACACCAAATAAATGCACGTCACTCCAATGTATGAAATGACAAAAATCTAGCCTAAGGATAGATATAGTGCTATACAATACTTGCCAGAGTTGTGTATACAGATATGCACATCATTTAATTGAATTGTGATGTCCACCCTCAAGCACAATGGTAGATTGTACTACTAAATAATTTGCCATGTAGCTTCTGTAATTAGAGATAATGTATTGATCTTAATTTATTGCAATGCGAGAACCTACGTACTAGTCTTGGCTAGGAAAAATAAGTTGGATTCTTCATATGATCTTGGACAATTCTCATCTTATGGATTTAACTCTTGGGATTGAGTTAAGCACAAAAGTTTCTCATTCTCTTGAGTTAGCTTTTGGATTGGATTAGGCAAAAAATCTTTTTTTTTTAAATATATGATATGTGAATTGTGATCCATCTTCATAATTATTTTTGGAAGGAAAAGTAGATGCTTCATGGGTTCGAGCCGTGGGAACAACCTCTAGCAGAAATGCATGGTAAGGCGCGTTCAATAGACCTTTGTGGTCCGACCCTTCGCTGGACCCCGTGCATAACGGAAGCTTAGTGCACCGGACTACTCTTTCCTTTTTTTTTTTTTAAGGAAAGTAGAAGCTATTTTTCAGAAGTTGGAAAAAAGTAGTTTTTTCTCGGAAGCACTTTTGCATTGCTACTCTGATATCAGAAAAAGTGATTTTCAAATTGGTTAGCCAAACACAAACTGTTTTTTCCCAAAAATACTTTTTGAAAAAGCAATTCTAACAAACAACACTTTTCTAAACACAGATTCTAGAAGCTCGGTTAAACATTTAAAGTCTTTTTTTTTAATTAAAAAGTCTATGACATGGCTATTGATAATTTTGTAAAAGAACGGAAATGTCAAGAACACCAATTCAGATACTTGAAACCTTTAGATGAGTAACAGAAAAAATGACTAGAGATAAATAACAGGCAGCAGGAGCATAGCTGTTTTACACGTTGCATCAAGATACATCTTGAAAAAGACTTTGGAGGGATGATTTTTGTTCTTCCATCTACTGATCAAAATATAAAAATTATGGTCTTCCCCTAGAAGTGAAACGAAAATGACCTAAATAATGTTACTCCTTATTCAACACTTTGGGAACTTTGATGTAAGGCTCCTCAAAGCTTGGCACAGCAAAAATCAGTGCTTCCCTAATAGAGCAAAATGCATATAAGAATCATTTGTTTGCTCTAAACACCGTAAGGCAAAAATAACATAAAATAAATTAGATGAAGGATAACAAGATTACCTATTCTCAAACTTTTCAGGTATGTCGTCGCGCAAAATTATCTCCCTCAGTATCTACAGATCAAGAAAGAATTGCCAAAAGGATAAAATTTAATGTTGCATCAAATGTTTTGATGTTCAAAAGTCTTGCGCTCTTACTAGTTATTAATACTCAAATCATCAAAGAAAATCCAACAAAATATTTCGATTCTTACAATCTGTTTCAACTTTCAAAAGATTTTAAATCCAAGAAAGGTCTAGTTGCAAAAAGAATAGAAACCTTTGACTGTTCTATTTATTGTTTGTCAACCCTAGCATGGTTAGCTTCTTCCAGGAATCCAATCCTAAAGGTACTGTCACAGGTTAACACTAGTAAACTAGGACACGAGAGAAGAGAACAAAAGGATGAGGAAGGCGTTAATGGCTGTTCTATTTTAATGGATTACAATTTGCAAGGAGATATATTTCTTCATTGTTAGGTCACCCCAATTTGTTTTGGTGCTTATGGTTGCAGATGAAAAGACAGGCATTCTTATAGCATTTTCTCATTTTGATGCCAAATGAAGCAAACACTATTTCAAGAACCATATGACATTATCTTCAAGAAAATAAATTACAGTAGAACTTTAAAAGAAAAAAATAAGTCAAAGAGAAGTATTCAATTAAGTTGAAGTTGAAGTATTCACCTGCCCTTATGGCTGGTTCGATACTCTGCAGGTCGACAGCTTGAAGTTGTCCAAACCTGTTTCACCAGTGAAGGCGAGCATCACGACACTATAAAAAAAAGGGCAGCCCGGTGCACTTAGCTCCCGCTATGCGCGGGGTCCGGGGAAGGGCTGCGCCACAAGCGTCTATTGCCTTACTCGAGATTTCTGCAAGAGGCATCACACACTAAAAGTAGATAATGCACCATAAGAAAATTTACAAAAAGTACCAACACTAAAAGTATATGCAATTATCGATTGAGACTTTCAGTCTTCGGTCAGTTTGGACAGACAAATACTTAAAGTTTCCACCAAGTTCTTGGACGAACACCTCAAGCAAGCTTCAAAGGTTCCACACTATTTGGTCCCATAACCTTAGCTAAATGGTTTAGCTACTCATATTCATTAAATGAAAAACAAAGATAAACAAAGTATTCATATCATTTTGTACACTCGGAGAGATTGCCATTTTTAGAACAAGCACTAATTAAAGTCAATACGAGTGATCCAGATGTTATTTCTGCCATCATTAGTCGCTTCTCTAACATATCAAAGCTGAAAGCAGAAAGTCCTTATCACAAGATGAAGATTATTGAACATTGCTTCTCTCGGAGAACATGCGAAGAAATCATATCTTCTCTTGAAAATTATGAGGCTTTGAACAAGAAGGATGAGTACTGGATCTCTTCAACCATCCAATCGCTGAAGAAAGCATCCCCGACAAGTCTAAAGATTTCATTGAGATCAATAAGAGAGGGGAGGTTGCAAGGTGTTGGTAGTTGCCTTATTCGAGAGTATAGGATGGCTTGTCATGTGTTTAGGGGAGAATTCAGCAAAGATTTTTTCGAGGGATGCAGAGCCATACTCATCGATAAGGATAGAAATCCTAAGTGGGAGCCCTCCAGACCGGAACTAATTACAGATGATCATGTTGATCGTTACTTCTCCAAGATAGATGATGAAGATTGGCAAGACCTAAAGCTGCCTCCAAGATCAAACTTACCTCCATATGCAATTGCCAAACTTTAAAATTCACTTCTCTACAGCCTGTTGTCTCTAATCACTACATCATTTTAAAACTTTTATTTTTATTGGGAAGTGTTACACCAAATAAATGGACATCACTCAATTTTATGAAATGCCAAAAATCAAGCCTAAGGAAAGGTACATTGCTATACAATACTTGTCAGAGTTGTGTATACAGATATGCACATCATTTGAATGAATTGCGATGTCAACCCTCAAGCACAATAGTAGATTGTACTATTAAAATAATTTGCCATGTAGTTTCTGTATTCAAAAATAATGTATCGATATTAATTTATTGCAATGTGAGCACCTGCGTACTAGTATTGCTTTGGAAAAAAAATTGAACTCTTTATATGATCTTGGACAATTCTTATCTTATGAATTTAACTCTTGGGATTGAGTTACGCACAAAAGTTTCTCATCTCTTGAGTAAGCTTTTGGAATTGAATTTGGCAAAAAAAAAAAATCCAATTATATGATATGTGATCCATCCTCATAATAATTTTTGGAAGGAAAGTAGAAGCTATTTTCAGAAGTTGAAAAAAAGTGGTTCTCTTAGAAGCACTTTTGACCAAGCACAAAGTGCTACTCTAATATCGGAAAAGTGATTTTCAAATTGATTAGCCAAACACAAACTACTTCTCTCCAAAAATACTTTTTAAAAAGCACTTCTAACAAACAACACTTTTTTCAAAAAAAAAAAAAAAAACAACAACAACAATACTTCTCATAACGCAGATTTTAGAAGCTCGGTTAAACAGGTTATAAGTCTGGAATCTATGACATGGCTATAGATAATTTTGTAAAAGAAGGAAATGTCAAGAACACCAATTCAGATACTTGGAAACCCTTAGATGAGTAATAGAAAAAATGACTAGAGATAACTAACAAGCAGCAGAAGCATAGCTGTTTTACACGTTGCATCAAGATACATCTTCAAAAGATCTTGGAGCGATGATTTCTGGCCTTCCATCTACTGATCAAAATATATAAAATTATGGTCTTCCCCTGGAAGTGAAACGAAAATTACCTAAATAATGTCACTCCTTATTCAACACTTTGGGAAATTTGATGTAAGGCTCCTCCAAGCTTGGCACAGCAGAAATCAATGTTTCCCTAATAGAGGAAAATGCATACAAGAATCATTTGTTTGCTCTGAACACCGCAGGGCCAAAATAACATAAAAGAAAGTAGACGGAGGATAACAAGATTACCTATTCTCAAACTTTTCAGGTAGGTCGTCGCACAAATTATCTCCCTCAGTATCTGCAGATCAGGAAAGAATTGCCAAAAGGATAAAATTTAATGTTGCATCAAATGTTTTGATGTTCAAAAGTCTTGCACTCTTACATGTTATTAGTAACCAAGTCATCAAAGAAAATCCAACAAAATATTTCGATTCTTACAATCTGTTTCAACTTTCAAAAGGTTTTTAAATCTAAGAAAGATCCAGATGCAAAAAGAACAGTAACCTTTGACTGTTTAATTTATTGTTTGTTAACCTTAGCATGGTTAGCTTCTTCCAGGAATCCATCCTAAAGATACTGTCCCATGTTAACACTAGTAAACTAGAACATGAGAGAAGAGAACAAAAGGATGAGGAAGGCATTAATTGTTGTTCATTACAATTTGCAAGGAGATAAATTTCGTCATTGTTGGGTGTCCATTGGCTGACACTAAGGATAAGTCAACGAAATCTTTTAGCATGGCATATCTGGTGGCGGGTCACCCCAATCTGTTTTGGTGCTTATGGTTAGAGATGAAAAGACAGGCATTCTTTTACCATTTTCTCATTTTTTATGCTAAATGAAGCAAAAAACATTTCGAGAATCATATGACCTTATCTTCAAGAAAATAAATTACAATAGAACTTTAAAAGAAAAAAAATCAAAGAGAAGTATTCAATTAAGTTGAAGCTGAAGTATTCACCTGCCCTTATTGCTGGTTCGATACTCTCCAGATCGACTGCTTGAAGTTGTCCAAACCTGTTTCACCAGTGAAGGCGAGCATCACAACACTATAAAAAAAAGGGCAGCCCGGTGCACTAAGCTCCCGCTATGTGTGGAGTCCGGGGAAGGGCCGGACCACAAGGGTCTATTGTACGCAGCCTTACCTGACATATCTGCAAAAGGCATCACAACACTAAAAGTAGATAATGCACTATAAGAAAAATTACAAAAAGTACCAACACTAAAAGTATATGGAATTATCGATTGAGGCTTTTTTCAGCCTTCGGTCAGCTTAGACAGACAAATACTTAAAGTTTCCACCAAGTTCTTGGACGAATACCTCAAGCACGCTTCAAAGGTTCCACACTATTTAAAGTTCTAGCACAGCTGGAATTCTGACTTGAAATAAAAACTCTGAACGTTGTTTTTCGGAACTTGAAGGCAAATTTAGATGATTAGTTAGACAAAAACTCATCAAATTACCCGGTTCCCCACCCTGCTCCCCTAGGCAAAGTGGGGAAAAGAAAACGACACATTTTAAGATATAACTCTACTATCTTTAGCATAGCTAACTCAACTGAAATAAAAGTAAATAACAACGCCTCTAAGGTATTAAATAAGTAAACATAAAACCTTTAACATTCAATCAATGCCCATTCCAAATCAATAAAATTTCTGTTCACATTACTTATGGAAATTCTGATGTCTCAGTGTCTCAACTTCCATTTTATCAAGCACTTAGCATAAAAGAAATCAGCACTGCGCTAGCAACATAATCGAAGGGAATCTCTTGAATTAAGAGCAAGATATTAATTAACTCTTGAATTTGAAGAATTTTAACAAACATAACCCTAATAATCTTAATATCCATAAATAACTAAAGAACATTAAAATGTCAACAAATTTTCAATCATTGAACACTATCTTAATTCTTTTTCAATATTAACCACTGAGAAAAATGCAGAGAAAGAGAGGTACCAATCTATAACTTGTTGAATTTTGGGAGCGAATTCTTCAACCTGCATACGAATAAATCAAGACCCAATAAAACAAGCCATAATTACTTGTTGAAAAGTGAGTGAAATAACAAAAAACTTAAAGATGAAATGGGTATTAATTACTTCTTGAGGGGTTAGTGAAATCTGAGCTTTTTAAGCCAAACGAGGAATATCAGGAGGCTCTAAAACACTCGATTTCACAGAGTAACTTCGCTGAGTTGTCGAATGCTTAGGCTTAGTTGCCAGTGGGAATGAGGAAATACCATTTTTAGTGACACTGAAGAAGAAAGAATCAGTCACAATTTTTGCTGGTTTTAGCAAATGCAAAGTTTTGATACTCGCCATGGATAGTGTTTGTTTGTTTGCTTGATGAGGATGACGATGATACTACTTTAGTAGGAATTTAACATTTCAATAGTTTTTTTCAAAAAAAAAAAATCTGTTTTCAATAAGTTTTTTATGTTTCCCGCCGATGTCTAATACCTATGTTAGAGCCCCGATTATAACCGGATTCGCGCAGTGTAGGACCTCATTTAGGGATGTGCGTCCTACCAAAGACTTTTTCATAACCAGGACTCGAATCTGAAACCTCTGATAAAGAGAAGAGCAGCCCGCTGCAACACATCCTTTGGTGTTTTTTTTTTTCAATAAGTCAATCATGCCTCTACTAATAATAGCAACAACAACAACAAACTAGTGAAATCGCACATCGTGAGGTCTGGGGAGGGTAGAGTGTACGCAGACCTTACTCCTACCAAGGTAGGACGGCTGTTTCCGATAGACCCTCGGCTCAATAAAAGCATAAAAAGAAGTCAGATAAGGTTAAGAGAATCAAAGCGATATGAAATGAAATAATGCAAGCGACACAGATAACACAGGATAATCAAAGCACAGGAAATAACAGATAATAGGAGAAATCTGAGCAGAAGAAATTATATTGCGATAATGCGACTACTAATAAGAACGGAAAACGAGACTATCTACTAGCCTTCTACCCTAATTTGGGTCCTCCAAACCCTCATATCTAAGGTCATGTACTCGGTAAGCTGTAGTTGCGCCATGTCGTGTCTAATTACCTCTCCCCAATACTTCTTCGATCTAACCCTACCTCGTCTGAAACCATCCATGGCCAACCTCTCACACCTCCGCACTGGGGCATCTGTGTCTCTCCTCTTCACATGCCCAAACCATCTCAATCTCTCTTCTCGTATCTTATCTTCCACCGAGGCCACCCCCACCTTATCCCGAATATGCTCATTCCTAATCTTGTCACTCCTGGTGTGGCCACACATTCATCTTAACATTCTCATCTCGGCAACTTTCATCTTTTGAACGTGAGAGATCTTAACCGGCCAACACTCCGCCACATACAACATAGTCGGTCTAACCACCACTTTGTAGAACTTGCCCTTAAGTTTTGGTGGCACCTTCTTGTCACATAGCACTCCGGAAGCAAGCCTCCATTTCATCCACCCTGCCCCAATACGATGTGTGACATCATCGTCAATCTCCCCGCTGCTTTGCAGAATAGACCCAAGGTATCTCCCCTCTACTAATAATAGCAATGCAAATAAAATCAATATTGAGAATCCCTTCTATTAAAAACAAAATTATATAGGTAAAATTTAAATTTTAAATAGAAAACAATGTATATAATTAATAATATATTCTAATTTCAGTATGTTATTTGTTTAAAAAAAACTTATTATTCTCTCGAACATAATCAAATAAATATTAAAAAAATAAGTAAAAGTAGAGAACAAGAATTTCTAAAAATAAAATTAAGAAATTCATGTTATCTCTATACATATATTCATATTATGTTTTGATCCAAAAGTTTTAAATTGAATTCAATAAAATAATAAGTTTTTTTTTTTTTAATGTAATAAGCAATAGACACAAACCTTTAATTTGATCCCTTTCAAAATTCCACAATTAACATAGAAGATGGAAGATTTATAATTTTGATTGAGAGTTATAAATTTCATTTGTAAGATTTTGAATGTTTGGGGATCATTTGATACAAGGATAAGAAATTATAATTGCTGGATAAATTGTAAGATTATTTAATCATGTATTTAGCTGAATTCTTACTTTAATGTAAATAATTTTAAGATAAGTTAAATAAAATGACATATTTTCCTTCTCTAAATCACTTTCCCTAAAATCTTTTAAGAATAACAAGATTAAAATAAAAAAAGTTAAAATTTTATCTAAAATAATCTAGTGTAAATCAAACACATATTTTAAATACACTAGTCTCTATAAACATGTCTCACACATTATTCCCTGTCAACCTCAATCACCTCAAAAAATATTAGATATATATATATATATATAGATTATGAGGTACAAAAATGTTACTGTAATATAAGATTATATACACTTAATACTTCTTTGAAGAAGATGTTCCTGCTATATATTTTTTGTTTTTTTTTCTCATATGAGAAACATGTTACGACTAGGATAATCTAATATTAAGGATTGAGTGATCACATATTTATTTATCGTCATTTACAAATATAAAAGTGTTGAATACCGTTACTAAACAAAATTAAAGTATAAGAATATCTTACGGTGTTAAGAATATTTAGTAATTTATTTTTTTTAAAATTAAGTTGATCAAAAATGTAAGATACAATATTTAAACAAAAAAAAAGTCCTCCCATCATCGTAAAATTTTATTATTTCATGGTAGTTTTTATGATGAACTGCTTATACGTAGAAATAATTTCAACTGTTTTATTTTCTTCAACATAAAAATTTATATCTATTGACATGCAAAAGATAATCAATCAACTTTAGATAGATAATTTTTTTTCTTATTCTCCTATTTTATTTAAGCATATCCAGATGATTCCCCTAATTATATCCTAACTAATAGTCATCCAATTTTGATTTTATCATACAAAAATCACTTTTTAATTTTTTGTACATAAAAGTCATCAAGCTTAAAGTTTACCACACAAAAAATGCTTTTCTGTGTTTAGTAAAAGAAGCGATATTATCTTTCATACATAAAAATCATCCAACTTAACTAAAGTTTATCACACAAAATTATTTTTTGTTACATAAAAATCATCCAACTTAACTAAAGTTTATCACACAAAATTATTTTTTGTTACATAAAAATCATCCAATTTAACTAAAGTTTATCACACAAATTATTTTTGTATTTTCTTTTTTACATAAAAGGCAATCAATTTTGGCCAAGTTAACCAATGTGTAATTCTCACCTGAATTCTTATATTTTGTACGGAAAATGTGTCATGACACTTTAAATAGCTAGTTAGCTCGATAAAATATATTATTTGTAATGGATTAATTACGTAGACTTTTACCCGTATTTCTCTTCTTAACACTAATCATTTGTGATTTATGAAATTATGTTTATCTCCTTATTTTAATTTTTTTGTAGCAATTCGAAGCCATGAAACATATCAACCTCGTAGATTTTGTGTTTGTCATTGAACTTGTTTGATGCTCTAACAACAAATATTATGCTAATTAAAGAAAGATTTATAAAATTCACTATATAAAAGAGTATATTAGTAAGGGTATTTATAAAATTCACTAAACTGAATTCAAAGAAAGGTATTTATAAAAATCATTAAACAGAGAATTAGGCTAATTCGTATTTTTTTCTAATTCCTTTTTTAACCTAAATTTTACTTCTAATTCTGTAACTAACTAATTTGCTCCTTCCTTTGGATTTAGTACAATTATTATGACCAAATTCTATACGTACCAACCTGCCTATGATCAATCACATTCGATTAATTAATATAGAAAGTCAACCCTACTTGAATTGAGAGTCCTAAAAAGGTTTCCTTTACTGATATGAATCTTTTACATTTGTTATAGTGTCGTTATGATTGAATTCAAAGTTCTAATAGGTATTTAATATGACAATTATATCCAACGTCGAATAGAATTATTTATTTGAAAAAGTTATTTTGAAGGGTATAAAAGTCGTTCAATACTTTAAGGATATTTTGGTCAACCGACATTTATATTCATGCTTTTAAAATAATATAGATAGATGTTATGCAGAACAAGGCGGTCTCTTATTTGCTATTTAAAGATGTGTCTCATTTGGAAAAAACATTTTATGGAAAATCAGCAAGATTACTTAAGTTTCTGATATTTACTAAATACTAGTGTCACTTGCCCCAAACCGACATTAAAAATTCAATTATTTGATATTTTTTAAATTTTTTCTGCTCTTGGTTCTTTATTCTTGTAACATCAGTTTGACATTTTCGAAAGACTTCTAAAATATCAAAGTATAAAAACGTATGTTAACGGAAAACATTTTTCTTAGTTTATATAAGATTTTTTTAGGAAAAAAATCAATAATTGAAAGCTCTTCTAATTTTAATTTTTTGAGATTAAGTCCCCAATGATCCACATTGAGCTTTTTATATGTTAAATCAATTTCATTTGAGTTCTTTGAATTGAACTCATATTGGCTAACCTATTTTTTACCAAAAAATATTTTGCAAAATACCGGATAGTTAATATGTTATATAATTTAGGACAAAAAATTTAAGTTTAATATGAAAAAATTATTACTCCTAAATTATATAAAATATATTATCATGTTTTTTACAAAATATTTTAATAGTAAAAAATGTAAAAAATATACTTTTTGCAATTGTCTAGTATTATTACTGCATCGAGATCAAATTATATTTCTTTAAATACATTGTTTTTCAAACATTTTAGAATATATATATATATATATATATAAATAATATCTTATAGTTCCTCTTTTAATATAGTAGTTTATTAGATAATATTATGTTAAAAGTTTGCGCACTTAAAATTAGATTAATTAACTGCCATACTTCGGAATTCATTTTTCGATTGACACGGAAGGGCTATTATTTACATTTTTGATAAATTTTTAAAGTATTTAACAATGATATATTTTAACAAGTTTAATAATATTTTCACATAAAAAACTCAAATATGTATGAGTATGCTTTGTGGGGGCCACTATAACATTTTCCATGACATCATCTTTTTCAGTGGCATAAAAAAAGCCCTAAAAGCTCTTAAAATTTACCAAAATGTGTGACAATTTATAAAGTCATAAAAATTTCAAGTAAAGGTAAAAAAAGGATAAAAAATTCATGTGAGGATTACAAAAAATGAAAATTCTCCCTTGTATATGGTGATAAAGTAGAAAATATTATTTTAAAAATATTTATATATAATACACCATGATCCCGTTGAATAAAAACAAAGGGGATATCCAGAATTGCAACAACTATAGGGGTATCAAGCTGTTGAGCCATACGATGAAAGTTTGGGAGAGAGTGGTGGAAGCGAGGATGAGGAAGTCAGTTTCTATTTCGGAGAACCAGTTTGGATTCATACCGGGGCGTTCGACTACAGAAGCCATTCACCTTGTGAGGAGGTTGGTGGAGCAGTATAGGGACAAAAAGACTGACTTGCACATGGTGTTTGTTGACCTTGAGAAGGCTTACGACAAAGTCCCAAGAAAGGTGCTGTGGAGATGTCTGGAAGCCAGAGGTGTTCCTGTAGCATACATTAGAGCGATTAAGAACATGTATGATAGAGCCAAGACCTGAGTGAGGACGGTTGGAGGTGGCTCGGAACACTTTCCAATCACGATGGGCCTGCACCAGGGTCCGCGCTTAGCCCGTTTCTGTTGTTGTGGCAATGGATGCTCTGACAAGCCACATTCAATGAGAGATACCGTGGTGCATGTTGTTTGCAGATGACATTGTGCTTATTGACGAGTCGCGGAGCGGTGTTAACACGAGACTGGAGGTTTGGCATAGACTCTGGAGTCGAAGGGTTTCAAGTTGAGCAGGACTAAGACAGAGTACTTAGAGTGCAAGTTCAGTGATGTGAGACAGGTAGAGGACGGGGACGTGCAGCTGGATACTTAAGTCATCTAGAAGAAAGAAAGTTTCAAGTACCTGGGGTCGATCATCCAAGGGACTGGCGAGATTGATGACGATGTCACACATTGTATTGGAGCGGGATGGATGAAATGGAAGCTCGCATCGGGGGTGTTGTGCGAGATTGATGATGATGTCACACATCATAACCTGTTCCAACTACTTGATTACTTGTTGGAGACAGCTTCAGTTTTTGTCTCTTTCATAACAAAATGCAACAACTAAGTGACTTATTGAAACAAATAACATACTTGTTGCAACAAGTAGGTTACTAGTTGCAACAACTCACTTATTTGTTGGAGACAGCTTCAGTCTCTGTTTCATCCAACAACTGTAAAATATGTCTAACAGCTGCTGTAATTGATGCAGCAAGTATCATACTTATTGCAACAAGTAACTCAGTTGTTGGAAAGAGTAGGAGCTCTCCAACAGATTTCACAGTTATTGCATAAAGTACAACAGCTGTTGTAAATTATTTATTCACATTTTTTGTAATTGTTGCAACAGATTAGTAAATCTGTTGCAACAACTTCATAATTTATCAACAACTCTTGCAGAAACACTAGGACTACAACAGCTGATGCAAAAAGTTCAGAAGCTCTTACACAGCAGCTTTAGAACTTGTTGCAACAACTATACTGCTGTAACTACGAATCTGGGAAAATCAGCAAATAAGGCAACTATACCCAGATGAACAATTGAAAGAAACAATATTGTTTAACTTACCAATGGACCCGAAAACACTTATGAAGTAATGCCAGTGCTACACCAATGACATTCAATCAAAAAATTGTAAAATCAGATGATTTTTTTTTTCTTGAGCAATGGCGGATAAAGAAGAAGAAGGAGGAGGAGAAGAAGAAGAAGAAGAAAGCAGCACGAAGAACAGATGGGAAGAACAAAAATGGAGGAAACGGCGCTGAAGAGGATTTTGTTTTTCCCGATTTTTGTATTTTAGGGTTTATAGTGATTGGGTCAAAGTGTTAAAAATAAAAACTTTGGAGCAAAGTGTTAAAAGTAAAGTTTAGGATCAAAGTATTAAAAATAAAACTTGAGGGTAAAGTATTAAAAATAAAATAAAGAGCTAAAGTGTCAAAAATGAAACTATTAGACAAACTCAAAGCCTCTTAATTACTAATCAAATTTAATCACCTCTGCTCAACAATTAAAACTTGAATCAATTTTAAAACTAAAATATCACCTATCATTAAATGCCCCTCTTTCCTTTCTATTTTCTATAATAATAAATAAAACCACCAGCAAAATCAAACCTCGTTCTTCTCGCTTGAGTGTGTTATGCTTATGAGTTTCACCTTGGATATATTACATCAACAGCCTATGGCCTTATTAATGTAAGCAAGTTTTGTTCATATGATCACTTTGTATTTGTTTTTTAGAGCTCTGATTTTTCCATACAATCTTGTTTTTTTTTTTTGGTAGTAAAGGATAGTCTTGCTAAGATTATTAAAATAGGTCTACACTTATTGGTGTCAAAGAAAGATAGAGATATCTGAAATTCATTTGATTGATTGTCATTTTATCTGTTGTGGGTGTTTATGTTTTGGTGCATGAAATGAAAGTTGGGTACTTTATTATCTGAATTTATGTTTTAGGGTGTGTTTGGTATGGTGGAAAATGTTTTCTTGGAAAACAAGTGGTTTCTTACTTGTTTTCTAGTGTTTGGTAAGCAATCAAGAAAATTATCTCAAAACATTTATGTGTAATCTAGCAAAACACTATGGGGGTGGGGTGGGGAGTGGGGGTTCAAGGGTGGCGGGGGGTGGGATGGTCAAGGTGTGGGGGTTCGGTGGGTGGAGAAGAGAAAATGAATATGGAAATGTCACTTATGAAACTTGTTTTCGCTACCTCCATTAGGGAAGTCATTTTCCTCATTTTTAAAGAACTTGTTTCCTAAGAAAATGTTTTCCAAAACATTTTGACCTACCAAACATGGGAAAATTGGAACTCCGTACCAAACACACCCTTAGATTCTCTCTTGTATGGAAAATGCGGTATTTGTTCTAAGCTCCTTACTGACAACTGAGGTTTGCTCGAAATTTCTGTTTTCGTGAAACAGTAGAAGCTATTGGAATGAATCGAAGATCATACATTACAAAAATCAATAATTGTTTCTTCAAGATAAATTGTTGGCTTGAAGTAGCTCCTGGAGCTCCTTTTTTGCTATAACCCATCTTTATTTTTGTCTGTGCTTTTCAGTCACTTCTTTCTTCTTCTTCTTCTTCAATTTTTTCAAAAGGAAAAGTTGTTCTTTATAGTACTTTGGACTGCAGTACTTTATTGCTGTCCTTTTTCCTCTATTCTGCCCCTCGTTATGAGTTCTCTAAGCCGAAAAGTGACTCCTTCACCTTGTAGACCTTTTTCTGCAAATCATCTTAAATGCTAATACTTACATGGGGTCCAATGCTAATGACACTGCCAAACTGCATCTCGCGTTCTGATGTAAAAATTTCGAATCCTGAACTCTGCATCCGCATTGTATTTCATTTCTATTTCATACTCTGATTCATTGATGACGTAAATTTACTATAGGGAGACAATTCATCAACCGATAATACCTGGACTACCAGATGATTTGGCATTGAGATGTCTAGCGATGATATCACATGGATATCATGGTATTCTTGAAACAGTATGTAAACGATGGAGGAGGCTATTCCACAGTGCAGAATATTCCAATTTCAGAGCTAGAGAAGGATGGTGCGACAACTGGTTGTTTGTTCTGACTGAAGGATCTGGGAATCAGTGGATTGCTTATGATCCTGAAGCTGATAGGTGGCACCCTCTGCCTAGGATAACCATGAGCCACCCTGAACAAGAGCATATTGGTTTCTCATGCGTCTGTGTCTTGAATAAATTTCTTGTGATTGGCGGCACATATGGGGAACGTGGTCCAATATTTCCTCATCACAGAGCCCTGACGACAAATGAAGTTTTCCAGTTTGATCCTTTTATCAAAGAGTGGAGAAAAGTTGCAAGTATGAGAACACCACGTTCTCACTTCGCCTGCAGTGTTGTCTCTGGTAAGGTTTATGTAGCTGGAGGGCGCAACTCATCATCGGGAGGAGGGCTTGCTCTTGCTGAAGTTTATGATCCTCTGACAGACAAGTATGTTTTTAGAAACTTATGTTATATTTGTCTTGCTTCTTCACATTTTGATGAACTAGCGTTCCCTTAAGCATTTTAAGAATAAAAGAAAATGTGGCTTTTTGAATACAGAACTAAGCTTAGATAAGGGTAGTTAAGTTGTTTATCATGCTATCATTTGGTCCACAAGTTTCCCAAGAATACCTGTTTGTGCGGATAGAGCTGTTGAAATTCAATCCTTTTAGTCTTGAGCAGAGTACCCTGTTTTCAACCAAGGAATGTTAGATCTCAAAATGGAATCGCAAGTACACAGAAAATGATTTGTGAACCAGACTGTACTTATCTTCTTCACTTGTTTCTGCATTTTTCATTAACTTAGTTTTTCATTTCAGTTTCTGTTTCACCATATTTTTCATTTGCATTTTGGTCAAGTGGTGCTCATCCTCTGTTGAAGTTACTACTTTTAGATCCTTTTTAGGTCAGCTGTTTTCTGATTTTGACAATTCTCAGCAAGTATCACCTTAATTTGAACTAGAGGCTGAGTGCAAAAACATGTCCTGTTCTTCTTAGAAGGACACTATAATGTCTAGTACGGATTCATCATCATTTACATAATTTTCTTTACATCAAAACTGAAAAAGCAGTACAAAATTCATTTTTATCCTCTTTAATAGAACTGAATCTATCTTCAAAACACCTAGATTCCCCCTTTTTTTTTTTTTTGATGAAGTAAGTGGTTGTATTGAAAAGCATCAAGTAGATTCAAGAAAGTTACAGAGAAAAAAGTAGGTGATAACTCCAGAACAAAAAAAAAAAAAAAAGAGTAAGATCTGGGAGTTAAAACCTATAGCAAAAATCAAGGCTGTTAAGCCATTGAGAGGGAACTAATGAAATCTAAAAGGGAAATTGCATCATTTACAGGGGAAAGATCCTTTGTCTCCTTTTTTGTTTAAACTGGTCATGGAGGGCTTGAATAATATGATCAAAGTGGCAAGAACAAATGACTGGATCAAAGGTTTTGAGGTTGCCACAAGTGCAAATGTAAATGCCAACATGGAAATCACTCATCTACAGTATGCAGATGACACCCTAATCTTTTGTGATGCTGATGAAGAGCAACTGAAGATTTTGAGAGTAATTCTGGTACTGTTTGAAGGGATTTCTGGGTTACACATTAATTGGAGAAAGAGTCACATATATCCAATTAATGGTGTGAATAATATGGAGGAATTGACCAGGATTTTAGGTGGAGAAGTAGGGGAACTGCCAACTACTTACTTGGGTATGCTTTTAGGAGCCAAATCAAAGTCCTTGAATATTTGGAACCCTGTGATTGAAAAATGTGAGAAGAAGTTATCCAGGTGGAAGTCACAATATATATCTCTAGGGGGCAGAGTCACACTTATAAATTCAGTTCTGGATGCACTCCCTACCTATATGATGTCTGTTTTTCCCATCCCTGTTGGAGTGATTGAAAGACTAGACAAGATCAGGAGGGACTTTCTCTGGAAGGGTGATCAAGATAAAAAGGTTTTCCATTTAGTCAAGTGGGCTAATGTTCTACCGTGGAAGAAGCAGGGAGGACTAGGTATCAGGAATTTAAAGCTGCAAAAGCTGCAGAGCAAAGCTTTAAGACTTAAATGGTTATGGAGGTACTCACATACACCTCAACCATACTGGGGAAGAATGATCAAAGCAAAATATGGGGAAGAAAACAAGTGGATGACCAAGGAGGTGCACACTCCTTATGGTGTTGGTCTGTGGAGATCCATCAGAGCTCTTTGGCCTTTCCTGTGGAACCATTCCACCATTAAGGTGAGTAATGGCCACAAAACTTCTTTTTGGGAGGACAAATGGTTGGGAAACACTAGTCTAAAGGAATTATTTCCTGTCATTCATGGGCTGGCAGTAAACCAACACAAGAAAGTAGCTGAGATATGGGACAATCATGGATGGAACCTTCAGTTCAGGAGAAACTTCAATGACTGGGAAATCAACACATTGATAGAGTTTTTTAGGCTACTAGAAGAGTTTAAAGGCACACAAGAAGGTGCAGATAAATTGTGGTGGAAAGAAGACAGCAAAGGCATTTACAAAGTGAGCACAACATACAAATTTTTGAACCAGAGTAACCAGCAGGTGCAACTTTGGCCTTGGAAGCACATTTGGAAAGTGAAGGTACCATTCAAAGTTGCATGTTTCACATGGTTGTTGGCAAGGGAAGCAGTACTGACTCAAGAAAACCTAAAAAAGAGAAAATTCTCTCTTTGTTCCGGATGTTACTTGTGTGGTGAAGAGGGTGAGACAGTCGGCCATCTATTTTTACATTGTCGGATCACAATACAGCTTTGGAGGATCTTTGTGAATCTCAGGGGCATTGTCTGGGTAATGCCAAATAGGATTACTAATCTACTCCATATTTGGGAGGAGGCAGGAATAGGAGCCTCAGATAGAGATAGATGGAGGATTGTCCCAGCTTGCATTTGGTGGACAATTTGGAAAGAGAGAAATTCACGGTGCTTTGAAGACAGTAGTAGTGATGTACAAAAGATCAAGCTAAATTGCGTCAAACTTTTTTGTTTTTGGTGCAAACAGATTTACCTTGAGGAGACGGAATCCATAATTGAAATCCTAGGCTCTTGTTAGATTTTCAGAGTTTTGGATCAGCTTTCTCACTTTTGCTGTAAATATGGTTCCAGTGCAAACTATGCACTGATCAAGTCAATACATACCAATGTTACATTTTCAAAAAAAAAAAAGATTGCTCCAGCTAAAAAGATACAGTAAGCTTTTAGATCTCAGGGAGCAGTTAGGAGTTGAAATCCCTTCATGACACCTGCTGTTTCTTTCCATCCAAATACACCAAAATATACAGGCTGGTACCATTTGCCAGATTTTCTCGATGGATCTATCCACTTTCCATAGGCTCCAACTAGCAACTGTTTCTTTTAGGGTGAGTGGTGTTGACCAGCTAATACCAAAAACTGCACAATACATGGACCAAATGTTTGTTGCCACAGGGCAATGTAAGAACAAGTGATTCACTGTCTCATCTGTAAGGTGGCACATGAAGCATCTACTAGCTATCTGAATACCCTTCTTCTTGAGATTGTCTTTAGTGAGAGTACCATTTAGAAGAGCTGTCCAAATGAAACATTTGACTTTTGGAGGGAGATTAGTCTTCCAGACCAGTTTCCAAGGCCAATGGTCAGTTAAAGCATTTTTCATGTTAAGTCTGCTGTAGCCTTCCTTGACTGTGTAGGATCCTTTGCTTGAACCATTCCATTTGAGACTGTCTGGGAGGTGAGGATTTACTGAGCAACCTTCTAGCAGACTGTACAAATTAGTGAGCTCACCTAACTCCCAATCTTGCAAATTCCTTCTGAAGTTTAAGTCCCAAATGTTGCCTTCTCTATTGTTTGCGACTGTTGCATCCGGATCAGTAGCTATTAAGATAAGCCTAGGATGAGACTCTTTCAATGGAAGATTGAGCAACCACCTCTCTTTCCAGAATTTAACCTTGTTACCATTCCCAATCCTGAAAGACACATCTTGGAAGAATTCATCCTTCAAATTGTTAATGTGTTTCCAAGGCCCCACTCCATGTGGAGCTCTGGTTTTCTTGGTGCACCAATTATCTTGTCTCCCATATTTGGCACTGACCATCTCTTTCCATAAAGTTGATGTTCCTTGGTTGAATCTCCACCACCATTTCAAAAGTAGACTCTTGCTGTGTTTGCTTAAATCTCTTATGCCCAATCCTCCTTGATCCTTAGGCAGTATCACTTTTTCCCATTTAACTAAATGAAATTTATGCTCCTCACTGTTCCCTTCCCAAAGAAAGTTTCTCCTCAGTTTATCCAGTTTACTCAACACCTCAGAAGGCATTGGTATAAGGGACATCATATATGTAGGGATGCTGTCTAAAACACTATTAGTGAGTGTTAATCTTCCTCCCATGGATAAGTACTGCATTTTCGAGTTCCCTAGCCTTTTCTCCATCTTTTCTATAACTCCATTCCATACTTCTTCTGCTTTGAATTTTGCTCCTAGAGGCAGACCTAGATAAGTTGTTGGAAAGGAGCCTATTTCACACGCCATTATATCTGCCAATTCATCCAGATTAGGCACTGCATTCACCGGATAAATCTTACTCTTCAACATATTGATATGGAGACCCGAGACGATTTCAAATAGCATGATAGTTAAGTTTAGATATTGCACTTGGATCTTTTCTGCCCCACAAAATATTAAAGTGTCATCTGCATACAGCAGATGAGAGACACTGATAGAGTGATTTGGCCTGCTTTGCACCTTGAACCCTTCAATCCAGTGATTGAGAATTGCTTTATCCAACATCTTACTCAGACCTTCCATTGCTAGTAAGAATAAGAAAGGGGAAAGAGGGTCCCCTTGTCTTATTCCTTTCTGAGGGGGAAAAAAAAACCAACTGGTGCCCTGTTAACCAATATAGAGTACTTGACAGTGGTGAGGCTAAATTTAATCCATTTGATCCTCTTGCTCCCAAATCCCAGTTGACTCAATAAGGACAACAAGTAGGACCAGTTAACTTTATCAAATGCCTTCTCCACATCCAGCTTGCACATCACCCCAGGGAGTCCACTTTTGAGCCTTCCATCAAGCAATTCATTGGCAATTAAGGAAGCATCTGTAATCTGTCTATTTTTCAAGAAAGCATTTTGTTCCCCTGACACAAGCTTCTAGATCACTGTTTTAAGTCTTTCAGCTAATACTTTGGCCAGTATCTTGTAGACACTACCGATCAGACTAATGGGCCTGAAGTCTTTGAGATTCTGAGCTCCTTTCTTCTTAGGGATTAGAGTGATGAATGAGGCATTGCTGGATTTGACCATGTGACACTGCTGATGAAAATGATTGAGAGCTCCCATAATATCTGCTTTAATGAAATCCCATGTACTATGGTAAAAAGCCATTGTGTAACCATCTGGTCCTGGGCTTTTATCCGGGGCACAAGAAAAGATAGCAGCTTTAACCTCTTCTTCTTCAAAATTCCTCTCTAGCCAAATTTTCTCTGCTTGTGTTAAGAAGTTAAGGCTATCAAATCTTACTTCAGGTCTCCATTGCTCTTCTTCTGTGTACAGATCTTGATAAAACCTTAGAATTTCAGCTTTGATATCATCTTTATTATCACATACTTCATCCCCAATCAGCAGCTTGTCAATATGGTTAATCCTTCTCTGAGAGTTTGCTACTCTTTGAAAGAATTTGGTATTCCTATCCCCTTCTTTAAGCCATAAACATCTGGACTTTTGCCTCCAAGAGATCTCCTCAATTTTAGCTATTTCCTGCAACCTAAGTTTGAGATGAAGTGATCTCTCTTTTTCAACTTGTGTCATGTATCTGCCTTCTACTGATTGCTCTAGGATTGCTAAATTGTCTACAAGTCTGCCCTTTTGAACTTCCAGCATCCCAAAATTTTCTTTGTTCCAGCTAGTAATATCTTTCTTCAGGTTTCTGAGCTTCTGCATGAGAATGAAGTCCGGGCTGCCTCTAATAGAGTAACCTTGCCACCATTCTTTGATCTTCTCCAGAAAGCCTTCAACTTTTAGCCACATGTTCTCAAATTTGAAGTAAGATGGATTTGAGTCCCAATCTCCACACTCCAGAATAATTGGTCTATGATCTGAAAGAACCCTTGGAAGGGCTAACTGCTTTATAGCTCGAAAGTTGTCATTCCATTCAGGCGAAATTAGAAATCTATCTATTCTGGAAGCTTGAAGAGAATCTTCACCTCTGAACCAAGTGTATTTAGCACCTTGTAGAGGTAAGTCTATGATGCCCAAATCTTGTAGAGTGAAACTGAAGGTGTCCATTGCTCTTGATCTCCTTGTGCAATTGAATCTTTCACTTTCAAATCTACATACATTAAGATCAC
Source organism: Lycium barbarum (assembly GCF_019175385.1). Taxonomy (NCBI): domain Eukaryota; kingdom Viridiplantae; phylum Streptophyta; class Magnoliopsida; order Solanales; family Solanaceae; genus Lycium; species Lycium barbarum. Next base: position 29,852,057 of record NC_083347.1, read on the forward strand.
CTCCTATAACCCACTGTTCGTCCCACAAACCTCTTATTGCAGCCAATTCATGCCATAATAATTCCCTTTCAATATTGGAATGGGGACCATACACACCTGTAAAGCACCACCTAAATTCCTCTTGAGTGCTTTCTAGCATGCAAGAAATAGTATAGCATCCTCTCTGAACCTCCCTAATTGACCATTGCCTTTTGTCCCACATAACTATAATTCCCCCACTTCTGCCCGAAGATTGGAGTTCAACCCATTCCACCCAATTGTTACCACAAATTTGCCTAATCCAGCTTATTGACCGATCTTCAATTTTTGTTTCTTGGAGACAAACAATATCGGCTTTCCATTTTTGGATTAGAGATTTCACAGTGGTTCTCCTACTTGTCTCGTTGAGACCCCGTACATTCCAACTTAGAACTTTGATCTTCATCTGGAGTTGGACTTGTAGTACCTGTCCCTCTCCTCTGTTCTTTTCCCATCTGAGTTCATGTCCCACTTGAGTCTACCCAATTCCAAGGATTGCCTTGTCTTCCCCGGTTTCTTTTTCCCTTTTTCCTGAATCTGTTCTTGCCGTTTCTGATCCATTCGAAGAACCATGCCCAGTAATTCATGTTCAAAACCCACTGCGTTAACCCCAAAGACCTTGCATGCCCTCATTAAAACTCCTTTAGCCCATCTTGAGGTATCAATCACTGCTGGACTGTTGATCTGGAAAGAACCTCCTAATTGTTCGTTGTGCCATGGAAGAGAAAGAGTATCATATGAGGAGAGGTCAATATCTGTGCTACATACTTGCTCTACTTCAAACTCAGGCAGGTATCTCGGGATTAACATGTGTGGAATTTCTGCTTCATCATCAGCTTCTGAGAAATCGCATGTAGTATCCAAGTGATGGATAATTGTTGCTTCTGAGGCTTCAATTTCCACTGACAGAGGGTCAAAATAGTTCGTATGATTGAAAGGGCTAATCTTTTGTTGACAAGGATCGATAAGTGGTCCCCTGGCCCTCCAATTAGTTTTAGAGGCTTTTCTTTTCTTTTGTGGCTTGGGCTTAGGGTTTGGGCCTCTTTTGTAATAAGATTGCCCAAGATGTTGGCCCAAATTAGCTGTTGCATTTTTATTCTGAATCTGAGGCCCAACTTTAGGTGGCACGTGCCCTTGCCAGATTTTTGAATTAAAGCTGCCATTGTGACTGGATTTCTGGTTATTGACCAGCGGATAAACCAGAGTATTCACCGCTTGGCTCGTAGAGGCTTCCTCGATCCCTTTTCCGGCGTTTCCTTCCTTTCTTCTTTCTTCATTCCGGAGGTCGGAGATAATCTGAATGAGATGGTCCTCCAAGATTGAGATTTTGAACCTCAATTTCCCAATCTCCAAACTGACCTCTTTTGGTGTTTCTTGCAGATTATTTTCCACACAAATTCGAGCCCAAAAAAAGTGAGATCTGTCTTTTGTATCCTCATCTATCCCTATGAATCCGCCGCAAGCGTCACCAATAGACTTAAAGGATCTCATAGTCCAGCCGTTTAGAGGGAGCCCAAAGGCTTTGGTCCATTTTTTACCCGAATCCATCTTCACCGGCTCTAACCCAGATTCCGGAGTCCACCAGTCAAGCTTCAGATGTCTCCCATTCCAGAACCAGTCCCCTGCTTTGACTCTTGCTGCTTCTTGCCTAGATGGAAGCTCAAAGAGGAAGGTGTTGTGTGATATCGGGGAAACTCGAAGACCAGTGGTTACTTGCCATCTCTTGATGAACCAAGTTTGGATTGTGTCAGCTTTGGGAATTCGATTAAAGGGATCGTTGAAACATCCTACCAGGCATTTTGAGAGGAAGAGGCTGCTTTCATCCACTTCTCCAGAGTAGCAAGTTAACACCTAGATTCCTTTCCTTCCAGCTATCACCAAATGCAAGCTGGGATCAAATTCCACCAATTCTTCTGTCTTACACTGCCTACCTGATTATACCAACATCTCAAAAAGTCAGCTGTGGATTTAGCCCAAGTCTAACCATGCTGAGAAATAGTTGCCATAGCTGAGTAGTGACTCCACATTAGGAAAATAGAAGACTATTATTCTCTGACTCTGCATAGCATAAGTAACACCTGGGGCTCATATAAGTTCTTCTTTTCCTTAAGTTTTCCTGTAACCTAGCCACCAACCATACAAAACAAACTACTTTGGAAGGAGCTTTGATTTTCAAGATCTGCCTCTAAGGCCAGTTGTTGCACACCTTCCTGTTGCTAGAGATTAAAGAGTAGGCTGGCTTCACTGTAAGTACCTTAATTTTTTTTATTTTACGAAGACCGTGAGTGCCTTATTGTGAGTCCATCCTGTATCAATGAATCTTCAGTATTTGTTGTGCCTTGAAACAGCTCATGTGCTTCAACATTTCAGAAACTCTATTAATTTCCGAATCATTTAATAATCTTCTGAAGTTGAAGTTCCATCCCTGCTGATCTCATCTATTTTAGCTTCAGGATTAGAAGAGGCTGACGTTTTATAGTCTTTGGACAAAAAACATTTATTAACCAGTGGATGTATTCATGTGAATTCTTCTCTTTCCTTAAAAAATATATGATCATTCATAAGAATGTAACTGCAAAAATCCACTCACAATCATAAGTTTCCCTTTTTGGTACTTAAACTACTGCTACAAGCAGAAGAAGATACTGAAGTGACTACCTTAAATATCAGATATGTTGTATCTCTGTTGCAATTGTAGGAAAAAAAAAAGGAACAGGAAAAGAGATTTTGGGAATGTTCTACTTTTTTGGTTTTAATAACGTGTACATATGTCGTAAATAGGAAATAGTACACGACTATTGGATGAAAGAGGAAACTGTGGGTGTTGTGGGAACTTGTATAGAGAGGGAGTGAGCCTTCTATGTTGTTGTTGATGATCCGTCCTGATTTTTGACATTGTCCCAATTGAGTGTTAATCTAAATGTGCCGAGCGTTTTCTATCATATCTCCCTCAGCTTCCCCTCCCGGAAAAATCCTGATATGGTACCAATTTTGAGAATTCAAATTTTAAGTCAAAATGAATCTACATTGCTCCATTATGCTTTCTTTGCCAAATTATTTTCCATGGGATTAACCATGTAACTTATATTTTTCGTTTACAGAAACTTAATTTTGCAACTTTTTAAGGTCACAGTTTATATATGGTAGAATTTCTTTTCTTTATTTGCTTTCCAATTTCATATTTCGTAGCAATTACGTTATATGTTCCATTTTATGTAGCACTATTTCCTTATTAATCTATTAAAAAAAGAATGAAGATTTTCATATGTGGAAACAGTTTAAAATGACAGATTTTCATATTTGGGAACAGTTTAACTTTAAACTTCCCATTTTACCCTAGCCATAGAAACCTCATGGCATGTTGAAGACCACAAGCTTCAAAAGTCAGTCTTAAATCTTTCAAACACAATCACAAACTGAATCGGACGCTATTTTTAAGAGAAACTGTACTTCCATTTTTATTGTTTTTGGATAAGGTCAAGTAAATTTCATAAATAAAGATTCAAGAAGGTACTAAAAGCATACAAATTACAGCACAGCTGCAACTACTACATTCTCAAAACTTCTATAAAATCCATGTACTGGTCTAAATCTTCTGCAATACTTCCCCTACAACAAAAGAAAGGTTTTGGAAGACATCTATTCTTAACACTAGCTAAATGATTATTCTGATTCTCAAAACATCTCATATTCCTTTCCAACCAAATGGTCCACAAGATGCAAAGAGGTATCACTTTCCAGATTTGCTTTATATTCTTCCTGACTTTCTGATTCTGCCAACAAATCAATAGATCTTTCACACTCTTTGGCATCACCCATTGCATACCGCTCAGAGTTAGGTATAGATCCCATATCTGCTTTGTTTGATTACAATGCAAAAAAAAAAAAAAAGATGTTCTGCATTCCTGATAATTTTCACAGAAAAACATCTACTGCACAAAGGAATTTCCCTTCTCTGCAACCTACTTTGAGTTAAACAGGCATTTCGAGCTGGCCAAAACAAGCTATTTTTGGAGGTGCTCGTGATTTCCACAACATCTTCCATGGCCAAGTCATACCGCAGTGGCCTATTTGTTTCTGCAGTATACTATAACAGCTCTTTACGGAAAATCTGCCACCATTTTCAGCTACCCAAACCTGAGAATCCAACTCACTAGCATCCAGGATCAGATGTTCCAACAAATGCAAAAGTTGACCAATTTCATTAGTTTCTCAATCATTAAAGTTTCTCCTGAAATTGAAACTCCCTTCTTCCCCTACATGACACTCTGCTGCTGTAGACTGTTTATCCCTGGTTAAACTATACTGTATAGGAAATTTATTCGTCAGTTCTCATCACCCAGCCAAACATCTGTCCAAAACCTGATTCTGCTTCTGTTTCCAACCTTTAATGAAATGAGCTTCTGAAATTCAGGCCATAATCTGTTTATTTGCTCCCATACTCCAGTTTTTGAAGGCAGAGATATTGCACGAGGTAGGTGCCTAAGAGCCTTCTCTACCATATCTGGTGTCAATCATCTGCCTCCAGATTTCTTCTCCATTTTCATTATATCTCTAAATTAAACTATTAAGCAGCAATAAACTTTATTAGAAAAGCTTTAAGAGGCATATACAACGAATACAATAGTTATGAAATGAAAAACACTTCCAAATTTAAAAGAAAAATAAGGAGAAAGTTAAAAGTATGAGGGTGATATGGGAACATGAACTCTAAAACCGCGTAAATGCTCGATCAATGGAGCTTTTATAAGTAGTATTACTCTCTACATCAACTTTATCAAAAGAGAAGAAAAAAAAGTCTACTCCAGTATAAATGAATTATTGATGCTTTGACTACATTTGCCATAGGGATCGTAGTTTTTAGAAACCTATGTGTCTTCCTGTTAATTTATCATTTCTGCTTCTAACTTTTATTCTTTTTTAGTTTTTGAAGCAAAAGGATGGTCTAATATCTCATTTGACAGTCCCTAAGATATTTTATCCAGTACCATTTTTATTAATATCTTCAAATTTTGCAGGTGGGAAGACTTGCCACCCCTGCCAAGTCCCCAGCTGGACTGCATAGGCCTACCGTACGATGGTAAATTCTATGTTCTAACAGACCTTGTTGGGCTACTAGAGCAGGAGACGTCTGTTGTTTTTGATCTGTCCGATGAAACGTGGCTGCATGTAAATGATATTTGGCCATTTTCAAGGGCTATGCATTTGGGAATTCAGGTGCTTGATGGTGGTCAGATATGCACAGTTGTAGATTGGGGTGGGAGCTCCATTAAAACTAGGGATGTGCAGAACGGGGAGTGGCACCATAGAGGTTTGGTACCTCCTGTGACTCTACCTGACCATCCCCGGGCTCTAGAGGTCTTTGATTATGGATTTGTTGCACTGAGAAATGAAATTTATGTTTTGGGAGGAAGAGTGCTGCGATGGGAGGAAACTGGGACTGGGAAGTTTAGCATTGTGAAGTTGAGCACAGTTAGAGTGTGCAATCCACTGAGTTTACCTTTAAGGTGGAGGGAGACCAGACCCATGTGTGAGCCTGCTTCTGGCTCCATACTAGGTTGTGCATCCATGGAAGTAAGATCTTTGTAATGTAAGGTTCTGCTTCCTATGTGCTGATGCTTTTTCTTTTAATAATTGGTGTTGTAACAAAGACAACACACTACAACCTTGCTCTAGTGATCGACTAAGAAGGTGTGGCCAATGCAAATTAGGAACTAAATTGGGTCTAAAACGTTGAGGAAATGCTGCTAGCCTTCAGTCAATTCTGTAACAATTTACAGACGTCCAGGAAGATTGTTGTAAGATTATTCAAACACCGTGTATGTTATCAAATAACTAGAATATTTATTAATGCTCAAGTTCCATTCGGATTGTTCTTTTTCCTCTTTGCAATGGATGTCTCTCCCAAATTCAATATACTGGGTTTCTTCCGCTGTTTTGAATTACATCTACTGGCTTTCTTCGATTGTACTTAATCTGCTTGGCTTTAATACTTCATCATTCAACGTGCATATTGCTTTCACGCATTTGAGATACTCTAATTTGGGTTCATCAGTTCTAAAATATGAATCAAAGTCTGAACTTCTACAAGGTGAGTAGGCCGAGTAGAAGAGGCAGCAACTCTGCTTGTGGGTTGTCAAGAAGACGAGAAAATGCACGATGAAATTGTTGAGAACGGACGTTGCAAGATTAAAAGATTACCATGTTTTAGGTCAGGATAAAGTACACATTAAGGTAAAGCACAGCAAATATATTTCGCAAATGAAATGACATCCATGCTTCAAAGTATCTAATCAAGTAATGATAGGCAACGAGCTCAATTTCTTGGCCTTCTGCAACTATCAACTTAGCGAACACGGTCAATACACACTATTAAAAAAGTGAAGGAAAATATACCCTTTATCCCATTTTTCGAGTCTTTACAATCTACATGAATGAGATTATGACATCAAAGCACGCTAAACTTCTATCTACACTTGATCCAATATTCCTTATTATCTACCAAATCTTTCAATCCTCCTCCGCCGTAATTCCTCCAAAGATAGATCATGTATTTCACTTGTTGGAACAGGGGATGATGGTCCATCGTCAGCACGACCTGTGCCACACATTTCACAAACATTTAACCTACCTGAATTGTCAAACGTACATGCCTGACATCTCCACATTTGAAGTGTATCTCGTGCATTCCTTCCACCAGTGGTTCCTCTCCCAGTAATTCTTGGTCGGATACGCAGTAAGCTCTTCACTAATCTTAAAGGCCAGTTCAGTGCATAGCTAAAACCTCTCATCAACTGTCTAACTGGATTCGGACCTGAATATGATGCTTTTAATCGCAAATACAGAAGGCCAGCTAGTATTCCACCCAGGTGGCCAAGAAATGAGACACCAGGGACAAACATTTGTATGAGAATAAGTTCCGCCCAGGCAGCATAACGAGTTGGAACCATAAGTCCATGTATATATGTATACTCATCTGATTGTGCATTGGCCACAACTTTCATGGCAAAGAGGACACCAGAAAACCCAAGCGAGTATTCATTGTAGTAGGGTCTCTCGTAATCAAAGAAGATCAGAAGTGATTTTGCAAGCAACAGTGTGACACCTTGGGACATAGAAACTAAGGTTGCAACCATTGATGTGAACTCTGCACTACCCATAGATGTCTCCAACTGAATACCCTTCCACAAAAGTGAAAGCATATTGTACACCAGGTGAGATTCATTGATGTGGAAGAATGGTGACAGGAAGAATCGCTTGAGGTCCTTGTACTGCACCAGTAAAAGCAAAAGTAAATTCAGCATAATAGTCTGAAATTTGACCTCCAAAAACTATTGATGACAGTTAAAGCTCTAGAAAATAGATTAAATGTGGCACATATTGCTTATTAGTATCGCATCAAAGAAGTAGTATCTACTCAAAGGGCACCAGCAATATGGAAATGTGATAAATCAACCCCACTAAACAGGTTGTGAGATCCTTATTGATATCTTCGAATTGGTTTTAACTTTATGAACAAATTCATGAGTCCACTCTGGAGACAAAACTCAGAATTACATTCAACGATACCACAACATATCCAGTAACTTCATGTAGAGGCAACAAATTAATTACACTTTTGATCTCTTGTTATTTGTACCCTGCAAAACCCTATTGAGAGATTTACAGCTAGAGTGCAGGAACTTGTAACCTGAAGAGGGAATCAATAGAAGCCGTATAAGTTCATCCGTATTTAAGAAAACCTTTACCCATGCTAAGCTCATTTTATTATAAGAATAAATAAAGCTACTCCCTCCGTCCCCATTTATGTGAAGGTGTTTGAATGGACACGGAGTTTAAGAATAAAATGAAGACTTTTTAAACTTGTGGTCTAAAACAAACCATAGACATTTGTGTGGCTATAAATTATTGCATTAAGGGTAAAGTGGTACGCCCCCCCCCCCCCCCCCCCCCCGTTCCATTTTACTTGGCCCTTGTTGACTTAGCACTCCTTTTAAGAAACTATTTATTAAGGGTTTGTTTTACTACATTACCCTTGGTAATTGTGCCTTGTTTGACTACTATTACTTTATATAGTTCTTTAATGATAGTGGCATGCTAAAATGGACAAGTAACAAGGAAAATCTATTTTTACTATGAAGGGCTAAGTAAAATTGAACGGAGGGAGTAAGTTTAAAGTTAAATTGTTATTAAATATAGAAAAGTATCATTCTTTTTAAGACTGACTAAAAAGGAAAGAGTGTCACATAAGTTGGGACAGACGGAGTATCATTTATCAAAAAGCAGTTCTTCTCTGCAGTGATCAAACAACCGGAAAGACATCATGTCCCTCATCAAGTTAACATTTAGAGACAGAATATCATCATAAGTTCATAGCAAAAGCAACTAAACTGAAGAAAAACAACAAAAATCAAACTTCCAGTTACATATGAAGAAACAACATTTAAGCAAATGGACCAAATTTCTAGTGGAGCTGCTAAATCATTGTCATAGGAACTTAGGCTTCAAAATCCTCTACTAAGAAGATAGCATCATGCAATAGAATATGTAATCCCTGAAAATTACAGCTTGGTTGGATGGTTATTACAGATCACTTCATAACTTATCATATTGTGTGGTGTTGTACTTAATTGTTTTGATGAATACAACATTTGGATACCATACCACACAGCAATCTGAAGGATAAATCTATAAGAAAAAGTAGGGTACCACTACTAGAAACATAGGCTTATCCCACCGCGAATCAGTGGGAAATTTGTATTATAAAACATGATTTTCCTATCTCATTCCCATCGAACCAACTCACTGAGAAGACGCCTGGTGGGAAACAAATTCTCATCGAAACGCTGGAAAACTTCCTAACTTTTCTGTGTGAAAACACTACTAATTTCTCTTTTCCCACCGATTAAATCAAATATCCGTGGGAATATTCACTGAACATTTTTCAATGGAAAAATAGTAACTTCTAGTAGTGATAGAGTTATTATAAAAAAAGAATACACGATAGAGTTATTATATAAAAAATAGAGTTACTAAAAAATAGGATACAGGATAGAGTTACTATATAAAAAATTAAAAAAAGTGGGGCACAGATAGGGTTATTATATATATATATATATATATATATATATTAAAAAAAAAAAAGTATGGTAAAGGATAGCAAGATGAAAAAAGATGACCACACTAGATCGGTCGTTACCTAGTTCGCCCATTTTTGTCTTTACATAACTATGAATTAACATATAAAATAATATAATAAAATTTAAGTAACAATTAAAGCAGACATTATATTTAAAGTAACAAGAGAATAACAATCCAAACAAGCAGTTAAAGTCGCAATTAAGGTCGCAATTAAGACACAAAAAAAAAGGGGGGGGGGGGGGGGTATTGATTACCTTAAAGATAAGGTGAGGATTAAACCAGACTTGATCAGTGGTTGGGAGAAGATAATTAAGAAATTTGGGCCTCAAGTAAATGAGTGTATTAGCAGCAAGAAGTGAAGCAGTAATAGGGGGTTTCCTATCTAATCTGGAATACTCGCTAACTGTATGAAGAGCAAGCAGAGGAATCATACCACGAGATATTGATCCCCATTTTCCACTTCCTCTTTCCATACCCTATTAATTTGGAATTTGATCAAATTTGTGAAGCTTGCGATTAATACTGCAAGGTGAAATCGTGTGAAATGGAACTTTTTTCGTTTGTACAAATCTTGGTGAACAAGTTTACAGAGCATTCCAGATGCTTCTCTTACCTGTGACGCTACGGTTTAATAGCTTTGATAATACACTCTTGTTTGGATGGTTGTTTGCCGCGGGTTCATTACCGTACACTATGGTAACATTTATGTTTTGTTTGGTTTGACATATGTGTATGGTACTTAAGTTTACTAAAATATTTTTTAATTCTTTATTAGAAATTAGTTTATATATATAATATTAATAAAATTTAGGTAAATGATAAAATAGGAATTTTAATAAATAAGTAAGTTGTGTGTGGGATAGTCATTGGGTGGGTGGTGGAGGGGTGGGTGGTTGTGGGATAAGGGTGGGGGTAGTGGGTGATAGGGTGGGGTGAGTGGTTATGGGGAGGTGTTGGGGGTGGTGAGGGGGTAGTGGGTGGGGGTGGTGGAGGTGGAGGGGTCGGTGGTTGTGGGTTGAGGGTGGGGGTAGTGGGTAGTAGCGTGGGGTGAGGGTAGAAGTGGGATGGTGGAGGGTGGAGTATAATGGAGAAATGAAATACGTAATCACGCAAAAATCATTAATCCGTGATTACAAATATTAAATTTTTTCATGATTATATAACCACAGAGTTACAGCGGGTTTACTGTCACGACCCAGCCAGTGGACCATGACAGGTACCCGGAGCTGACTACCGAGCACTACTCATTATGCTAACCATCATACCCTACCTGTACACACATAATCACCAAGGCAATACATATATATATACATAAGCCCTCACGACTGTAAAATGATATACACTGGGGTGATCATAAGACCTTCATTACCCACACGAATGTATCTACGAGCCTCTAACTAGAGTACTGAACATAAGGACGAGACAGGACCCCATCGTGCCCTAATATATACATAAAAAAATATATCGAAACTGCACCTCCAGAGTAGGGAAGTGCTCCTGTGCAAGCTGATCTGACTCCTAAGGATCTGGACCGTCTCTTTGTCTACCTGTGGGCATGAACATAGTGTCCAACAGAAAACGACGTCAGTATAAAAAATGTACTGAGTATGTAAGGCATACATGGTAACATAATAAGGAAATGTAGACAGCATAAGAAGAGAGTAACTGTAACTGCTTGCCTCTTGAGGCGGAATCATGCATACTAGCTCATATATAAGCATCATCATATCATGTATACATATATATATATATAAATTGTCCGACCATGTAGGTACGGTGTGATCATCATTAGCCCGCGTCTGGGCCTCCCGCGTACGGGGTAAACATCTCAAGCCGCCCACTAGTGGTGTCTGCCCATGCCATCTAGACATGGTGTATATGTCGCCCGCCTTAGCGGTGTCTTCCCGGCCATATAGGTACAGTGTAATCTCCTCATTATATACTTATCATAAAACATGCATAAGAACTCAAGTGAAAACTACAACTCTATCAGGGTGACGTAAAGTCGAGAACCCCCGATTCCATTATGGAGTATTCATGATCATCATATCTCACCTTGAAGGAACTAGCATTACTAGCAACAATGACTAGCATCAAGGATGTAAGGATCACTAGCCTCATAGTAATATCATGTCATAAGCTTTAGAATCTCTAGACATAGATTTATCATCATTACCATGGACATATCTCATCTTTATCTCCTAAGAAGCTCTTAAGAATATTTAACTTTCATCTTTTGGGATATAAAAAGGTCATGGGAATTACCGGAAAGAAATCACAATATATAAGAATCATGCCTTTGAAAGAAGGGCTAGCCTTACATACCTTTATATCTTTTTAACTTTATTGCCTACTTGCTTGCCTTTCGAGCTCGCGATTCTACCTTCAAGAGAATTTGTACTAAGATTAGACAACCGGAAACATACTTAGGCTTAAGCTAAAGCAACTAAGAGTTAATGAAAATTTGGCGACATTTCCTTTGTTTCGACAACTTCTTCCATAAAATAAGATAACCCTCAAACATCAATAAGAACACCCATGATAACATAATTAATAAATTCTTCAAGTTAAACATTGTTTACTTCTTAAATCCACCTTCAAAATCATCCATAACCATACCTATGATACAACTTCACATTCATTCTCATATAACACTCATTTAGCATCATTTGTATTATTCAACACAAGATTGTACTCATAACACGTCAAAAACTATTATTCAAGTTAAGTCTATCACTCAAGAATATCACTATTTCCATATTTGCACTCCATATCCTTCTCCCTTCCATAATCTAAGTCTTTTAACCTCTCAATATTCTTAATAACATGAATTGAACATAATACTCACCTTTGATGGTGTAGGAATGGACTTGGATGAGAGTACTTCACTTGGAGAAAACCCTACTTCAACACCGAAGAGATTCTTGGTTTCCACAAACCCTAGAGAGTATCCTTGCACTTGATTCTACTAATTCTTGGTGTTTACTCCTTGATTTTCCTTGGATATATGATGATATGATGAGGGATTTTTTCTAGAACCTTCAAGACTTGGAGAGAGAATGAAATCTGAAAATTTGGAGCATGGCTCATCTATTTATAGCTGAAACTGGAAAGTTCCAGAAAAGTGGGTCGACGACCCGTCGGCGTGTCGACGGTCCGTCAACTTACACCCGAGAATCTCTGATTGCAGAAACGTGTCGACGGTTGGGTCGATGGTCCGTCAACTTGGTCCGTCGACTTGCGCCTGCAGATCTCAGTCTATAGAAACATATTGACGGTGCACAGTGACGGTCCGTCGACATGTCGACGGCCCGTCGGCACGTCGACGGCCCGTCGGCACTGACTGGTGTCTGCAAAATTTCATGAATCTGTTCAGATTTCGCTGATTCGATCCGTTCGACTTCTAACCCTGTAAATCACCAGGAATACCTGTTAGTACGTTTGTATTCGGGGTAAGGTATCCTCTACCTTAACTATCTCCAACGAGCTTTCTTATCCTGCCTCAAATGTCTTTGGAATCTTAATTAGGAACATCAAGTATCCCTTCTTACTTATAGGGACATCATATACATCTCACCCTGCGTTAGTCTATTTGCCGCACAACGACATGAATTTTTTTTTCCCGAGGTGTAACATTTACAACATCATACCACATAATTTTAAAAATAATGGATACAAACATGATTTCATAGAAATCATACATTAATGAACCACGGGAACAACTATCCAAACTGGGGGTTGGTTTTCCAAAAATTAGTTATGTGATTTTTTTTTTTAAATAACTTTGAGAAGAAGGTGGTATTATTTTGTCTTAAGATATTTGTGTTAGGATTAAAATATTTTTCACCCCACACCAATTTTTTTTTTTTATTGGAACAATTTTGATGAGTTCTATATATAGATAAGAACGAATCGGATCGACTAGACTGATATGATAGATGGAATAGTAATTTGTGTTATATGGGTTGGGCTCCCCCGGTACATGATCCCTCCATTTCATCAAGTACACCTTTATAAATTTGATATGTGTACTCCTAAAAATCTAATGGATCAGATTTATAGTCTGTTTGGCCAAGCTTATAAAAACAACTTATTTTAAAAAGTACGTTTTTCAAAAAAATACTTTTGACTAAAAGTAGTTTGTGTTTGGCCAATTAATTTAAAAAGTGCTTTTGAGAAGCAATTAGTGTTTGACCAAGTTTTTAAAAAATACTTCTAAGTGTATTTTTCTCAAAAGTACTTTTCAAAAAAGTGTTTTTGGACAAAAGCTATTTTTTTTAGGTTCTGAAAAACTGTTTCTGCTACTCTCCAAAAGCACTTATTTTTTCTTCCAAAAGCTTAGCCAACCACGTCACATTTTTTAAAATAAACACTTATTAAAAAAATAAGTACATTTGGAGAAAAATAAGTTTGGCCAAACAGGGTATTAATCAATTAACCAAAGCATTTAACTATGGTAAACAATGCTCTCTCCTCACGTTGCCTGACATGAATTCCTTGTTTTGCTCTCAAACCTTTTAAGAAAAAGCATCATCATTCATTCCCAAATTTCAAATCATTGGCAGTAGTTAATAATCTTCTTTCTTCAACTCTGTCTTCCATTTCTCTTCAGTTCTTTAGATTATTAACTACTACTACTACGACTGTGTTTCTTATTAAATGCCGGGAAAACACCTTTCATCCTTATTTTCCCCGTCATATTTTCCAAGTTCGTTATGTTCATTTCCTTAACTTAGATTTGCATTGAAATAATCGAAAGGAAAAGATTTTAATTTAGAGATTTTGAACTCTCAAACAAGAAGATAGAAATGGAGAAAGAATTCTTTTCGAAAAACCCACATAAGAAATCGAAAAAGATAAAAGCAAAAATTGAAAAAATGTCACATCAGAAGAACCAAGCTACTGGTGATATAAACTTGAACTGACAAAATTCGAATGGGTTACTGTGTTTTCTGTGAAGATTAGGAAGATTAGAATTTTTTTAGAGTAGAGTTTGGGGAATTGTGAGGAGAGAGAATTGATTACCTTAGTTAAATGCATTGATTACATCTGATCCATTAGATTTTTAGGAGGACACATGTCAAATTTATAAAGGTATACTTGATGAAATGGAGGGATCATGTAACCGAGGGGAGCCCAATCCGTGTTATATATTTAGTTAGGTCCTTGTCTATCTTTCATTATCTTCCGCTCTCCTCCTATAGATTGGGTATTGATTATCTTTGGGAGCCAAGTCGAATATATCGGTGGTCTTGTGAGTGGTTGATAAACTGTCTTTTTGTATCTTTAGGGAGTCCCATAGCAATTCCCCCTACTCTTTTCTAGTTAAATATCAAACTGTTGTCTATAACACCATTCAAATTTATAATGTGCGCCTAATCCACACATCACGTGTTGCGCTCTTACCACTAGACTAAAGCCTTAGACTATCACCTCACACCAATTTTTAAAATTATCATTGAAACCGTATAATATTATTCCATTGTATATCTACTATGTAAAAAAAAAAATGAAAATCTGCGCCTAAAATGGGGGAGAGAAAAAAAGATGGCAAAGAAGCAATGAGATTTCTCTAAACGACAGTGCAAACTAAAATTTGGATACAGAACTTTCTTCAAAGAGCTCAAAAATCAGTGAAGTGGAATTAACTCATGCAAATCGAACTAATTGGAGATGATTCGAAATTCCCTGTGTTTTGTCGACCCGTGGTTTGGTCTCTGGCTGCATGTGTTTATTTCTTCTTTCAGTATGCTGCAAATTCTGATTTCTTAACACATTACTCGCTGCATTTGGCAAACGCCTTTGAATAATGCAGATCTCTTCTATCAAAGAAGCTAAATTTCTTCTTGGAAGGAGAGAGATTTGAGGTTTAATGAGGTGTCTTTGTCAGCATAAGTAAACAGCCATTGGACAATTTACTATACTTGCTCATAGCCATCAAAAACTTCCCTGATCGGAAAAAATAAAGTATATGAAGAAGCCGGCTAACCGACAGACAGTGGGAGCAACTTAAAGCATATTGGCGAACTACTGAATTTATCGCCAAGTTTGAGCAGGCAAAGGCTACCCTTGCGTCCCAGAAAGGTGGCTCTTTACACACTGCAGGGGCAAAAAGTTAGAGACACGTGG
Source organism: Lycium barbarum (assembly GCF_019175385.1). Lineage (NCBI taxonomy): Eukaryota > Viridiplantae > Streptophyta > Magnoliopsida > Solanales > Solanaceae > Lycium > Lycium barbarum. The sequence continues at coordinate 29,867,345 of NC_083347.1, forward strand.
CTAGAAAAATGGTAAGTAGTTTTACACTTTTAAAGTTATTTACGATCAATATGTTATTATTGATGAGTTATTAATTCTGTGTTTAACTTTTTTGTAGAAAGAGGCGTTCTTATATCTGTAAGCAGAAAAATGAAAACAATGGCTGCTTACACGCTCTGTTTCCTCAGCCTTACTGGAGAAAATGTACTGTTGATTTGATCCAATGAAGGTAAATTCCACCAAAGTAAGGACTTCTATCTGTTCACTTGGATTACATATTACAAGTCAAAATCATAGATGCAGAAGTTGATCTAAGATTGACGATTCAAGGACATCAACAAATCCAATAAAATTTCTTTTCACGATCAGAAGTCCACTGGCACTCTACTCTCCTTTTCACAGTTCCAGAAATACAGATAGCCCATGGAATGAGCATTAACACACCAGAACGCGTGCTCAGTGCAATAACCAATCCTGGCCGTCCTACACCTTAGAGCTACTTCCTACTTGGGCTAGACACTCTCTCACCAGAATATTTTGACTGAATACTAGGTCCCTAGAAAATTTAGGAGCAAGCTTAGAGGTATAGCCTCCCATGACATTGGGCGAACCACGTAAATACTAGTATCAACAATATACACCAACTAACAAATACAATAAACATTAGCACCCTCCAAATTGGTTTCTCATGAACACAATTCATCCCCAGCTTTCCAAGGATGCAACAAGTAGAGTTAAGCTAGAGGACACAGAGCTAAGAAGCTGAAAGAAATTTAACAAATGGTACAAGACCGAATGCCAAGAGACTAGAAACTTAAGACCACTGAACATGCAAAAAGAGACTAGAAACTTAAGACCACTGAACATGCAAAAAGAGACTAGAAACTTAAGACCACTGAACATGCAAAAGAGACTAGAAACTTACAGCCACTGAATATGCAAAAAGAGGAACGCAAGGCCCTTCAGGTTTTGTCATTCACGAATGGTACAACTAACAAACAATGTCCAAGATAAAAGAGAACACCACCCTGACAAAATTGAAACTATAAAGTAACTAAACATCAGACCTTTCTCATGAGGAAAGACATTGATACATGTAGAAGAGCTATCAATATCAATAATTACTAAATGAAAGCCTGCTTCTTGGTCCACATAGCACAGCCTTGAGAACTAGACCTGAGCTGTGCCTTCAGTGAACTTAGGATCCTCACATCTGTACCTTCCATCAGGCCCAATTCCGAAGCCCCTAGGATCAGCAAACACATTCTCTAGCAACTGGTTACGAGCTGGAACAGGGCTTGCATCTGCGAACTCCACAGACTCTTCAACCAATTCATCGATCTTCTTATCTATGGCCTTTAACTCTGCTTCATTGACCAGGTTGTTCTCAAACATATACTTCTTCAAGGCAGTGATAGGATCTCTTGTGGCATAGTGATTCTTCTCAGCTACCAAAATGAACAAATTCAGGTCAAAGAGATGAAGTAATTATCCAAATATGTGGACCGCGTATAAGGGTACATGAGCAACAAAATAAGATAATAGAGTTTAAAAGGCTCATTCTATTATGGTACTTGGATGTTGGATCATATATCCTACAGCATTTCTACAAAGGAGTTATGGAGCATTAGAGCTCCTTTAAGGTGTTTCTGTTCCCTTTGTTTTGGAGGTATGTCTCCATCAGAGAATACATCTAGTGCTATCCCAGAGATACTTAATACTATATATGCTTGACTGTAAATGGAAGCTATAAATAATTATATCCGAGGTGCTCCTCATTCCAAACTTTACCAAGGTTACATTGACACAGTTGCTCGCACATAAATCACTATCTCAAAAGTTTCCGCACAATCAGCCAATTTGAAGCTTCACGTAAATGGCGATATAAATAATTAAAGTACAGACATACTACTAAAAGAAGTGATCAGCTAATGTGCTAAGAAATTGTATAGTTGTTGATAGCAAAAGCCAGAGGTAACACATTTAACAAGTCCTCAGACAACCTGCCCAAAGTTTGATAGACTATTAGCTCTCTATTAAGTACTAAAGGTTTATCCTTCAAAACCTTAGAAAACACGGGCTACGATCATTCAGATAGCACAGATACCACAGATGCCAAAGCAGCAGTATTAAAGAAACAGCTATAAGTGGATTGAGGATAATAACACAAGTGAATGAGACGAATTTAAAATAATTGAGCAAAGGAACAAAAGGGAAATGGAAAACTCACCAGGGTCACGAAGCTCATCTGGATCAGCCAAAGAGTGTCCTCTGAACCGGTAAGTCTCACATTCAACCAAAGTGGGACCTTCCCCTCTCCTAGCTCTGCCAACAGCCTCTTGTGCTACCTCCCTCACCTTCAACACATCCATTCCATCAACATGAACCCCAGGCATCCCAAAGGCAGGACCTTTCTTCCAAATTTCAGGATCAGAAGTAGATCTCAAGTGGGACATCCCAATTGCCCACAGATTGTTCTCAACAACAAAGATAATGGGCAATTTCCACAATGCGGCCATGTTCAAGCACTCGTAGAATTGGCCATTGTTGCAAGTTCCATCACCAAAGAAGGCCACTGTGACATGATCACAATCAGCCTCCTTCAAGACCTCCCTTCTGTACTTGCTACTAAATGCAGCACCTGTAGCTATTGGGATTCCCTCACCAATAAAAGCGAAACCCCCAAGAACGTTGTGCTCTTTGGAGAACATGTGCATCGATCCACCCTGGCCTCTACAACACCCTGTAGTCTTCCCAAATAGCTCACTCATCACTTGACGAGCTGGAACACCTTTGCTCAATGCATGGACATGATCACGATAAGTGCTAACTACAGAGTCTTCCTTCTTCAAGAGCTTAATGAAACCAGTTGAGACAGCTTCTTGCCCGTTGTACAAATGCACAAAACCAAACATTTTGCCCCTGTAATACATTTGGGCGCACATGTCCTCAAAAGCTCTTCCCAACACCATGTCCTCGTACAGTATCAATCCTTCCTCCTTAGTAATCAACTAAATGCAACAAAAGACACAGATAATTGGGTAAAAATCACAAAAGCCCAAACCTTTTCAACAACTCTGCTATATGGGAAATTCTAAGAAGAGTAAGCACTAAATCGCTACAATAACAACTCTTAAAATGGGGCAAAAGTTGCATGACACAAATTAAAACAGGGCTTTCAAATGGCAAATGGAACAACAGACATAACTAATTAACAAAATCACAAACAAGCCGAATTATGCTTCAAAAAGATAAGCATTAAATTAACACAAGTAACACTTATAGCTTGTTTGGCCAAACTTATTTCCCCCCCAAAAGTGCTTATTTTTTTTCCAATAAGTGGTTATTTTAAAAAAGTGAGGTGTTTGGCCAAGCTTTTGGGAGAAAATAAGTGCTTCTGGGGAGCAGCAGAAGCAGTTTTTCATAAGCTAAAAGAAATAGCTTTTGCCCAAGACACTTTTTTCAAAAGCACTTTTGAGAAAAATACACTTAGAAGCATTTTTTTAAAAGCTTAGCCAAACACTAATTGCTGCTCAAAAAGTGTTTTTTAAATTAATTGGTCAAACACAAACTGCTTTTTGCCAAAAGCACTTTTGCAAAAAACACTTTTTAAAATAATCTGATTTTAGAAACTTGGCCAAACAGACTATTAGAAGACTTAAGAATCCCAAGAAAGGATGAATCTTTTGCGAACAACAAAAAATTTATAGAAGAAATTTGAAGAAACAAGCAATAAATCTCCATTAAAAAAACACTAATAAGATAGAGTTACTATAATAACACATTGAGCATGGCCCAAATAAAAACTGAGGTTGCAAGAGCCAAGAAATAAAAATTGGGACGGAACAACAGACACAAATAATTAACAAAATCACAAACAAGCTGAATCATGCAAACAACTACAATGTCATACGACAGATTCAAATATAAGCACTAAATTAAGACAAATAACACTTAAAAGACTTAACAATCTCAAAAAAAAAAAAAAGTACAAATCTTTTGCAAACAACAGAATTTTTATACGGGAAATTTAAAGAAACAAGCATTAAATCTCCATGTAAAAAACCACTAATAAGATAGAGTTACTAAAGTAACAAATTGAGCATGACCCAAATGAAAACTAGGTTTGCAAAGCCAAAACCAACAAAGATTTTGGCAAAAATTAAGAAGATGCAGGTACCAGGTTAGAGATAGAAGATTTGGACTTGGATTTCTTTTCCTTAATTGCAAATGCCAAAATTATCAAAATTTGGATGGAACAACAGACAACTAATTAACAAAATCACAAACAAGCAAATCATGCAAACAACTACAATGTCATACGATAGATTCAAAAGATAAGCACTAAATTAACACAAAGAACACTTAAAAACTTACCAATCTCGAAAAAGGACGAATCTTTTGCAAACGACAGAGTTTTTATACGAGAAATTTAAAGAAACAAGCACTAAATCTTAAAAAAAAAAAAAAAAACCACAAACAAGATAGAGCTACTAACATAACAAATTGAGCATGACCCAAATGAAAACTGAGCTTGCAAAGCCAAAATCAGCAAAAACTGGGAGCAAAAATCAAGAAAATGCAGGTATACAAGATTGGAGATAGAAGATTTGGACTTGGATTTCTTTTACTTAACAAATAAAAACTTGAGCTTGCAAATGCCTAAATTATCAAAATTGGGATGAAACAGCAGACAACTACAATGTTATACGATAGATTCAAAGATAAGCACTAAATTAACACAAAGAACACTTAAAAGACTTATCAACCCCAATAAAGGACAAATCTTTAGCCAAAAAAAAAACAGAATCTTTGTAGGAGAAATTTAAACAAACAATCACTAAATCGCCATAAAAAAAACACTAATAAGATCGAGCTACTAAAATAACAAATTGAGCATGACCCAAATGAAAACTGAGCTAGTACAGCCAAAATCAACAAAAACAGGGAGCAAAACTGCAAAAATCAAGAAAATGGAGGTACCAAATTGGAGATATTGGACTTAGACTTGGATTTCTTTTCCTTAACAACATCAGAAACAGCAACAACTGCATTGGATCTTCGTTGGGATTGAGGAGGCAAGAAATCCTTCTTAAGAGAAAGCGATGATCCAATAAAAGAACAGCTTCCCTTAAGACCCAAAAGGGGCTTATCAGCAGATCTAGTAGAATTCAGGGGCAAAGGTTGCAAAACTTTCGTTGCAGAGAAAGCCATAGCCATGATGATGAATTAGAGAAAATAGAGAGATAGGTTGTTGTGTATAATGTGAGTAAACAAACAGATGAATGTGTTTATATAATTGAAGGACATAAAAGGGGAAGAAGAAGGAAAAGGGGCGGAGGAAACAAGAAAAGAGAAAAAACCAAAGTGTGGAAATAACCGCCAGGAGCGTTGGCTGCTCTCTGCTTGGGGTTCCTATTTTGTGGGCATAGTTGGTTTGACAAAAAAAAAAAAATATAGTTTTAGTATATAATTTATTAATATTGAAAATTTATGAAGTATTTGCACGGATTGGCCTTCAAATGCATTGGTCTTTAGTGTTTGGCCCTCGCTTATGTGGTTTTCAACTTTTGTCTCTGCTCATTTAATGACAATATTCAAACTTACTTTGCTTGGCATAAGATTTGCAATATTTATCTTTGGAAACTAAATTTTTGCCTCTCTCGATACAAGCTCTATTGAATTAAGTTTATGCGGCATAAGTTGTTGTGTAGTATTTTTTATATTATGTTGAGTGTTAATGGTTTTGTCATCTCCGACATAACTTGTGAAATGTCATGATACGAGTGAAATTTAAATTTGTGTCGCGTCAAAAGTGCTGAAGAGCAAAAATTAAAGATCATAAATTTAAGGGACAAAAATTAAAGACCACCCCAAAATAGGCCATTTGTGCGATATTGGTTTCATGTGCTATATTATAAGCTTTATATCTTTCCTGGCCTTCTGGCTAAGATCTATGCGTATTTGTTCTTATCACTTGTCAGCTGTATGAACCTTTCACTTTTATTGGCCACGGCTTATGAGTTCTTTTCCATAATTTTTATGATTTACCAAAATGAATGAAAGGTTTGGTTATGACTTATGGGAGTCGGAAGATCTAGGTATCTTTATGAATTTGAATATTATATTTAATATTTTTTAAGTTAAATTATATCATAATTTCGTAAAAATGTTATAAATTATAATTATTGTTAAGTTTTTACAAAATATTATATTTTTTTCCCGAAACCAGATATAATTAAGAGAGATGAAAGACATAGATAACCCTTGTACTTACCCCTAACGAGCAGATAGACATCTTAATTATAATAGTGAGCATAGAGAGTATTTTTGCTCGATAAAAATGTGTCTTGTAAATCACTTATGCTGACATGGTAAAATATGTGTTTCTCATTCAAATATGAGTGCACGAAGCCTTTAATATTATGTTTCTCTTTTCAAAATTAACATCGCTGATCCCATTGTTTATAAGGTTAGTATTCTTAGTTGTTGTTTCCATCATCCGGTGTGGCAACATCATGCGCACAAGTGGTGTTGAAATTCATTAGGGATTACATCCACTAAGGCTAGTATACCCCGTAAACAACTAGGTAAAGGAATTCAAGAGGTTGTCATACTCCTCCAAACATATAAGCAAAGCACATTACATTTGTTTTTAAAAATTATGGCCTTTACCGGAAATTCAATTTATTTTATAATTCATTCAAGGATCAAAGAAAGTTACATACATCCCCTTCGAACAGCTAAACAGTGTGCAATTGTCACTATGTGATTCATATTAAGTCGTGGCGTTTTAGTCGAATTTAATCTCTTATCTCGAATGGTATCAAATGCTCATTTCTTCTTCTTTTGTCTAAAAAAATAAAAATAAAAATCACTATAAGAATCACCATTTTATCATTTAAAAACATGTCATGAATTTCATTAACAAGTCATGAGATATTTTAAGTAGTACAGTGCGGTGCACAAATAATATAAGGATTATATATAAGGAGTCGTAGACACTTCGATAAAGTTGAAGACTTTGTCCTTTAAGAGATCTCATCACTTCAGTAATCATGGAAAAAATTATGTAAGCTTGTTGCACACGTTCATGGAATCTCATTTAATATGTTAGTTAGAAAGTATGGTATAGTATGAAAGCCCACAAAATAACTTAAAATTCGGCGTACCTCAAAGTCGATCTAAAATAGCTAACGTTCACCAAATTCGTTCCAAATGTACCAACAACTGCAATTTTACATATCTGAATTCATACTCATCAACAACGTTTTATAACAACACCAATTTAATCAACTAAGTGTCCAACACTTAGGCCTAATTTCAAAAGTTTCAAGAAAGATTCACATTCTTTCATTGAAGGTCGATTCTTTTATTTTGACTCAATGCATTCGTTATATGAGTTATAAAGTCAGGCATTCCATTAGAAACATCAAGCAACATTGTTCATACAAACTCACTACTACTATTCATCTCCTTCTGCAACCAAATTTCAAGTTCAAGACCAATCTCCGTGTTCCAACAATCTCTACTTTAAATCACAAATTTCCTCCATATCTATGTTCAATAATCTCTATGGAATACAATATGTAAAAATAAAGTATTGGAATTACCCCTCTTGAAAATTCTAAGTGTGAAGCTTTGAAGTACTTGAGGTGTTCTTGTAAGAGATCCTATGGATTTTGATCCATAATAATGTTAATATCACTATTAGATAATGTTAGTCCATTATTGATATACCAAGAAATTCACCTTGGTTTATAGCTCAAATTTCTTCCTTAGTCCAAGCTCAATTTCCCCTAAAATGGCTATATTTATAGTGCTGGAGACTTGTGCTTTGATTGTGTGTCGTGCCATCGCACAATCTGTGATTATACTGCCAACTTTCGGTAAAACAGTCATAACTTTTTGTAGAAATGTTCAAATAAAAAACTGTTTGAATCTTTGGAAACTAGACTGGAAGTGCTACAATTTCATCAAAGAATATTCATTACATATCGTAAGATATATATTTATAAAGTTTGTTCTTGATTCACCTTGGACTTCTTTTCCTCTTAACATTTTCAACCTTTTCCAAACTATTTTCCCTGTTCTATACATCTTTAATATGTTCCAAAATATGTCCCACATATATATTTCCAAATGATGTTCTTTAGTTATTAGCTCTTGTTAGCATGTAGATGACACGTTTAGCGTTTAATAACCTTTTAATAAAGACCAAACCTATTGGGGGCCTTTGTGGTCGGCAAGATCTTTCACTTAAACATCTCAACTAAGCCTTGTACCTATTGAGCACTCAGACTACATTGAATTTGTTGCGATTAAACCCTTTTTTAACAATCAGCTAAAATTACAAAGTGTGTGTAATACACTCGCGTGTGTCGTGGTATAATGACTAATTAAAAGAGGGCATGCAGCATTTAGTGCAAAATAATAATTTTAACATAAATTATAAGAAAAAAGAAAAGAAAAACTATTTAATATAAAAAATAATTTTGAGTAAAAACTAATATTTCAAAAAAAAAAAACTATTTTCTAAACCCTACACATTATTATTATTAACACAAAAATGCATTTACTAACAAAAGAGAAATCTGGAAATCATGTTCTTGGTGTTCTTCACCATCTTCATGTGTGTTCTTGTTCGAACCACGATTTCAATTCAAAATTTCAAGAAAAACTCCTTCAAATTTGTTATAACTTCAACTAAGGATTACCCACAAAGACCCAGAGACAACCCCAACAATAACTTCTCAAATTTTTCATCAAATCAAGTAACCCATTTTAAGTATTCAAGCTTTCTAAATAACCCATTAATAGTGTTTTGATGAGCTCCTTTGATTTTCTTTTTCTTTTTATGAGGAGAGAGAGCAAGAAATTGAGTTTGTTTATGAAATTGGGTTTGTTTATGGTAAAAATCGTATCAAAAGGTAAGAATAGTTGCAACGATGAAGGTGAGAAAAGAAGATAAAACACATAATTTTAGAACCTCTGATCCGTTGAAGGAGTTTAAGCTTGGGGAAATGGGTGGGAAAAAAAGGGGAAGGAGAAGAGAAAAAATCAAATAAAAATTGACTAAATAAAGCCGTTCAAGCGCCACTAGTGAATGTATCACACTTACTATGCCAACTCAGCGAAAAGTGTCTAAATGGCACAGTCTGGCACTACCATAGGTGTCTAAATGAACAAGACTTAGTTGAGGTGTTTAACTAAAAGATCTTGACGAACACAAGGGCCCCCGATAAGTTTGGCCTTTAATAAACATACACATGTGTTGCACGCTTGCTACGCGTCTGTGACCTTTTACCTTTGTGAGTTTTGTGTGCCACATGACCAGCCATATGCCTAGCCTATGTGTTCATTGGGTGTTTCTTGTCCCTCCGCCTGTCCTTGTGCACTGGCTGCGAGTTGTGCGCTGGCCGCACGGGGCAGGCTTGTCGGCCTATTTTTTTTCTTCGTCGTTCTCTATTTTGTGATCTTTTGTTTGAGCGACTTGGTTTCAAATATTTTCATACTACATAACACATCCTTACACCCTCGTACTAGTATGTAGCATAGTTTAACATGTAAAACGATATTTTTTATAATCGTTAGCGCACTCTAAATATCATACTTAATTGAAACTTTCTAGGATGCTTCATCTATGATTTATGTAGGTCAATGAATATCAAATACTAAAGTTTAGTTATTGATTGTTTAACTGTCGAGCATAAACACGATGTCTAAACGTACATGAGCAAAGGTATAGCTCGACCATTGACTTGAGGCACAAGAAAAGTTTCACTGTTTGAGCGAATTATGTGAATGCACTTTGATTGGGTACACAATTTAAGAAACATAAAAAGACTTTTAAAACTTGTGGTTTAAGACAAGTCATAAATATTTATCAGATCATTTTATTAAGGGCAAAATGTAAAGTTTAAAGTTAAATGATTTTTAAATATGAAAACATATCATTTTTTTTAAGACAAACGAAAAAAAAAATGAATCATATAAATTGAGACAAATGGAGCAATAGTTATTTAAAACAATAACAAGTTTTTTCCATCTGACAAAACTTGTGAACAATTTAACAAGATAGATAGAATGAAAATAGTACTGAAATTCTGCCCTGATAGCGAAACTTGTGAGCAAGGCAAGATTTACCCACCTGGCAAAACTTGTGAACAATTTATTGAGATAGATGGAATAAAGATAATACCAAAGTTATGTCCCGTGCAACAAAACTCGTGAACAAAGTTTTCCCATTTTTGTTAGCGCACACAAGACTATTTTTGCAAGACTTCCTTAAATGGTGACAAAATATAAACAACGGTCTCAAATGATCCTATTAGTGCAAATCTCTCAATTTGAACATGTTAAAAACAGATGAAATCGAATAAATGGATTATGACAATACATGAGAAATTTAATTTATTATCCCTTTTTTTATTTTTTAATTCCCCTCCCCTTTGATTCCCGTTTTTTATCTCCCTTTGTTGGAGCTATTGTTCCTTTGGGGACTCAAACCCACAATTCTAGGGTTGTAGGTGAGCACTGACCATCTGAGCAACCCCTATTGTCTAGTTTGTTACATAGAATAAAATTAGAACAAAATGGCTGAAGCTAAGCACTCCTAAACTTGACACGAATTGCAACTTTAGTCCCCAAATTATGGTTAGTTTTCAAAACACCCCTAAGCTTGGCTAAGTGGATTTTAATACACCTCGGAGCTCATACACCTTAGTGAGTGTCGTCACTCGCGGTTCGACTGGAATTTCCGGTTGATGTGTCCTCCACGTGGATAATTTAAAAACAAATTAATAAAGGGAAAATACAACCGGGTTAAAAACCCCACTCGTAACATGCTACTCAATTAAATCACCTTAAACACTCTAGAATTCTCCATTTCTCTCAAAACACTCTCCATTTCCCTTTGATTCAATGTTCTCGACCACTTCAACTCTTGCTCATATTTATTTTTCTGCTTCAACAAACCCCAAATAACAACATTAGCTTGCTCCGGAAATGGTAGTTCATACCACTCGAAAATTTGCAAGAACATCGACCTTTTCACCTATACAAAGTGAACGAAAATCAGTGACAAACTTAGTGAAATCAGATATAAAATTGATCCTTCTAAATAGAACAAACCCAGCAAACTTATACTAAAATTGATATACCAAAAACAAAAATTATATATCTTGTATTTTTTACAACCCCAAAATCTCCTTCCCTGATTGTCATCGGACCATGAAATCCTCACCATCGCCAGAAATCCACATCTACAAACTCTAGTCATGAATACAATTGAGAGAGAAACCAACAAACATGACTAAGAACTTTAGCAATTAGATAAAAAGATGAAAAAAATATTGAATTCAATTTGGGGTGTATTTTAATGGAGGATGAATTAAATAGAGAAGAAATAGGGCTTCTTAAAATAAATGGAAATGTAAAAATGAGTTTTTACTGTTTGGAAGTTGATGAGGAAATTCTCACGCACGAGAAAGAGTTTGAGTACACTTCTTGTGTCATGTGGCAATTCGAAGTGTATTAAAATTCACTTAGTCACTAAAGGGGTCTGTCAGCCAAATTTTATCGTTTTTAACAGTGTTTTCAAAGGTATTTTCGGAGCGAGTCCAGGAGCAGGGCATAAATGAAAGGCGTAGATCCATAGGGCGTACGCCCTAGAACTTGAGGCGTAAGTCCCAGGCGTAAAAGCGTAAGCTCCGGGCGTTAAATTTAATTTTTATTATTTTAAAAGTATTTTTGCTATAAATTAAGATTTTTATTATTGGTATAATGATATTTATACTTTATGTTATCATGTTTTCATGTTGTAGTGATTTTTCCTAAAATATATAAATAAAAAAGGCGACTCTTATAGAAAATAATAATGCCATAAATATTTTTTTTTAGATGATTATGCCTGAATTGATATGATAGAGATTTCATAACACTATTTTCTTGAAGCAACTTTATTCATTTTTTGTCATTGCTCTTACACTTTTTTTCCTTCTCTTTCTATGAATATATAAATAAAAGTCAGTGCAAATATTAGTTGAGGTCGGGAATGACTAATAGATGTGGAGATTGATTATGACGTAAATGAAGATTTCAATTTAAAGATTATCTAGGCTATTATCATTTTTTGTATTGCTACCTTCTATTATCATTTTTTGTATTGCTACCTTCTATTATCATTTTTTGTCTTTCTCAAATTATATTTATAATATTTTTTTTTATATTATTGGTGATTTATTTGAATTCATTTGCAGCATTTTAATGAAAACTTTACTTTTGCTTTTTTTTAGTAATAAAATTATAAAATCGAAGATACATAAAACATACGTCCTGTCGATCTATGGAACTTACGTCCCGTGTTCGAGGCCAGGGGCGGATCTACGTGTAAGTGAGGGTGTTCACCGAACACCCTCGGCAAAAAATTACAATGTAGATATAGGGTAAATTTTTTGTATTTATGTGCATATATTAACTTTTGAACATCCTCGGTAAAAAATTACAATATATATTTAGCTTTTTTTTTCCAAATATCCTGGATGAAAATCTTGGATCCGCCACTGTTCGAGGCTTATATAAAACGCCTCGCCTCTTAATAAGAAGACTAGTCATAATTTGGGGACTAAAATTGCACTTCATGTCAAGTTTAAGGATGTTTTAACCTCTTTGCGCGGAACAAAATATGCTGAATACGGGTTATATCCATGATGTTGTTAACGGGTTGGTCAGGTTATTAGGTTCATAATAAGTTGAGAGTCAAAACGGTCGATTAGGGTCTTCGTCAGTCTCCACTCGCAGTTGATGAATCTGATTCTCACACTCCTAATTCATTCATTTCCACTGAAGATCTGAGAGGCTCCAATCATGTGGGCTCGGTCCTTTTTTTTCTTGTTCCTCTTCATCTTGGTATTCTTCTAATCTTTAATTTTGTCAAAATTTCACTTTTTCTTTTCATGCTCTAAGACACAGATTCATTTGATTGTTTCTTTTTAATGGGTTTTTGTCAATATGCCATTCTATCTTGTTCATCATACTGATTTTTGTTTTTTTAATCTCCCAAATGTGCATTCGTGATTGTAATCATTCTACAACTTTGATAACCTTATCAGCGGCTTGAATGTTTGGATGATATTATTTTTGATTGTGGGTTCTCGTTCTTAAGTTGTTTACACTCTCAATAATGTTAGTGTCACTGAATGGAATCTTTGTATGCTCTTGTTTTACATCATCAATGGTTCTACCAGCTCCTCCACTTGTTGCAAAAGAGTTTATGATCGCGAAAGTTCATTTTAAAGGGTGTTAAAATTCCCAGTGAGGTCCCACAAGTGGGGTCAAGGGAGGATGGGGTGTACGCAGACCATACACATATATGTGTGTGTGAGTGTCTATATATTTAATGGTGGTACTCGGGTCAGCTTGTGTGCACCTCCCGTACGTGCCACCTCCCACCAACACAGACCGGTTAAGTCTGCTTGCCAAGGCTTGGTAGATGGGAAGAAATCAACCTAATGATTTTTCCTTCAACTGATTTGAACCTAAGACCTCATGGTTCTCTTCCCATTTCATTGAACAGTAGGCCATGCCCACACCCTTAGGTGCTTTGAAAGGGTGAATAGTATATTGATATTCTAATGACGCACTTCATCCTCGAGTCTTTAGGTTACAAGTGAATATGATGATTTCACATTCAGACTATTATAGTCTTCCTTTTCGAGATGAGGGGTTTGATTCTACGGAAATCATATGTGGGATTATGAGCTTATTGGTTTCAGGAGCATCGCATTGTGCGTTAATTTGAGACACTAGTATTGCATTTCCCTGGACCTTAGTTTGTCTAAGTTGTGAGCGTTTTTATTGGATAATGATTTTTCTTCTTTGTTTCTTTTTGTTTATTTGTTTTTTCTCGCCATATAGCCTAGTCACACTGTCACAGTATATTTATGTAACACCTTACTCGTCGTATGGATGGTTGTGGGAGGAGAATATTGACAAGCTTAAAAAGTTGGCACTTGTTTGGGAATGGTAGAATCAGTAGCTTTTGATTAAATTATTTCCATTATTTTGCTTTTTTGTGTATCATTACTCTGGTAAGTATTTTCAGACTTCTGTGATGATTTATAGTTGAGGTAAACTTTGCACCAATTATTTTGTCAGAGCCTTTTACTCCCACTTGCAATGCAAAGTGAGAAACTATAGGAAGGTTACTGATTATTCCAATGATATTTTGGCAGTTCCTGAGTGATAGTTCACTTGGTGCTACGGGTGGAAATCGTAAAACAGGGAAGTCATCGGTGTTTTCGTTGTTTAACCTTAAAGAGAAGAGCAAATTCTGGAGTGAGTCTGTTATACATGGTGGTGGTGAGTTCTACAAATACATGCTTTTTTTGTGTCCTTGGTTGTAAAGATGACTTTACTTGCTCAACTTTCATTATGGTTATGATGTATTGGTGCAGATTTTGATGATCTGGAAACATCTAATCCGGAAAAAACGAGTGTTCCCAATTACACCCAGGCAGGTACTTGTGTTTCTCCAAAATTTTCACTTTCTTTTATATTTCCTTTGATGTGTATTAATACTCCTTTTATCGGCCTTTTGGCTAAGATCAAGTGTAGTATCTATTCTTATCAGTTTAATATTCCCTTTTCAATTTTCTATATCACAGGATTAATCTCTTTTAGCTTTAGTACCTGAGACATTGAAACAACCTTTTTGTGCTGTTTTGTGCATTTACTTTCTATTTATCTATTGAAGCTTCTAGTGTCCTAGAAGATGTAACCACTTTCTACAGCACATTATAAAACTTGTATAAAGGATGGAATCAGGGACTTCCATCCTGCGGATTTGCCCATGAACTATCCTTTTTTTGTAATGACCGTGGTGTCCGGACTAGCTTATGCGTACCTTGACTATTTCACCGGGTACCCATGAACTATCCTTTTCTAGAAAATCAAATAAAAATTTGCATTCTGCTTGGATATATATTTCTTAATAGGATCTTTGTGCTTTTCCTTCATCTCATGTATTCCTCGTTTGACATGTTTATTATGCAACTTTGAATGAAAATGCGATAGAAGTTTTTAAAAGAACTGCTTCTCCATTATAGCCTGAAGCTCAAATGTAAGGTGGAAGGGGAGGGCTCAGGAGGTTGACATCTGAAGAGTGTAAAGCACAACAACAACAATGCGTCGACCCCAAGAAAGTTTGGGTCGGTTATATGATTTCTCACGGGTCATGTCGCTCAAATTAAGCTTATCTCATATCAATATGATACAAAATAAAAATAAAAATAGAAGTGCTAAACGTTCTCTTCATTAACATATAAATATCTGACCGGACTAAAAAAACTTCTAGAAAACACAGGACCTAAAGTAATAACCGTACTAACATGATTAAAACACATTTTCAATTATTTGATATCGCCTATATAGATCCTTTTCTTTCATTATACCCTATTTTTTGTTGGGCCTGCATGGATTCTTAGAAATTGTAGGTCTTTCAAGATAACTTCCTTCCGTACATTTTTTGATCTCCCCTGTTTCCATTTAACACCTTTTTTTTTATTGGTAAAATGTGCTAGATCAACGCTTTCCGTTTAACACCTTTACTTACCATGGTTTCACACTTACGGACTGATGCATTTGCAGATCCACATGTTACATGGTTAAACCATTTTAAACGACTTTCTTTTGTCTTATCATTGTGTGGAACTTGCACCTTCTGCCAGATGTGGTCATTTTTAATCCTATATAATCTTGTATGACGACAAAACTGGCTTAGCATCCGCATTTGTGCGACATTCATCTTGTGGATCCGTTAGACTTTAGCAGCCCAACATTCACTCCCATATAACATTGTTAGTCTTATAACCGTTTTATACATTGTTAGTCTTATAGCCGTTTTATAGAACATACCTTTTACTTTGGTAAGTATTCTTCTATCACATAATACCATGGTAACACTAAAGGTACAGAGTGTAGTGGAGTATTTTTTGTACCAAGATAGAATTATAGACAATTCTTAATATCTCCTAGATAAATTCTTATCTCGTTTGTCCGTCTTTGGATATTGGAAAATACATTTAATAGTAAGTTCTTAGTGTGGAGGCTTCTTAAGAAAATATTGACGTGAAGAGCTTGTATCATTTGCAAATAGCTCACCTCTTGAGGGCATTGCTTCAAATACTTCTCAGTGATACCTTCATGACGATTGAATCTGCAGAAGAATCTAGGTCTTCAACCCAAAAGTTTAAAGCAATGTGCTCGTAGTCCAAGACAACCTATTGGGACAACTATATAACTCAACACCCTGGGATATGTGTAACTTAATTTTAGAGTTCACACGTGAATTTTAATGCAGACTCACAGCTGTGCGGATGACTTACCAAAGGTTGCTCTGATATCACGTGAAAGGATTTGATCATCCAACCTAAAACCTTAAAGGCGTTTAAAGCAATGGATCCTTTAAGACTTTTAAAAACCCATCGGAAGCACTTACATAACCCCTGTACAGTTATATAATTCAACAAGGTGAATGAATTATTTTGCAAAAACAAGGTGAAAGAATTTAATCGTCCAACCAAAAATCTTAAGGCAATGGTGAAGTAAGTGTAATACCATTAAATCCCTTTGGGAACCCTTACATAACTAGCCATGCAGGAGATAACTCAACATCTTGCACGTGTAATCTAATTTTCTATAGTGTGAGTACAACAACAACATACCAAGTGTAGTCCCACAAGTAAGGTCTGGGGAGTACGCAGACCTTACCCCTACCTTTTTGGGGTAGAGTATTTTCTAGAGTGTGAATGAGCTTATCAAATGCTAACTCTGATATTGTGGAATTGTTTGATTACCTCATTGAAAAGTTAAATAAGTTACATACATGACACTTTCTATTTATTTGTCTACAACACACCTTAATGTGCGAGCTTGTTTTCCTGGGGCCCAAGCTAGTGGAAATACTCTCCTCAGCAGGAGGTGAATCTCGAACTCAAGGCCTTCGCTTGCCCTAATATTATGTGGAAGAATATGTGCATTCAACTTGAACCTTTAGGGGTCGTTTAGTAGTTGGTTAGGATTATGCAGGTATTAGTAATGTAGGTATTAATTATGCGGGTATTAGTAATGCAGGTATTAGTTATGCAGGGTTTAGTTATGCAGGGTTTAGTTATGCAAGTATTAGTTATGTAGGGTCTAGTTATGCGGGTATTAGTGATGCAAGTATTAGTTGTGCAGGTTTTACTTTTGCATGGTTTAGTTATGCATAAATTATTTCTTTGAATGTTGGTTTGTTATATTAAAAGTTAATAAATATTATATACTTTTAAAATTAAAATATTTTTTTACAATTACAATTAAAATATTATATATTCTTTTACAAAATATTAAAATATTATATAAAAATATTTGTTTAGAAAAGGAAAGTATTTAAGTGGGAAGTGATGAGGGTAATATTGTCATTTCAACTTTTTATTCATGTATTAGTAATTCCATCTTCGACCCCACATAAAATGATACATAGATTCCCTCATAATTGATGCATGTATTAGTTATGCGGGTTTCTAAATTGCAAACCAAACATCGTACTAATTTTATGCATGAATAACTTACTTCCTAACTAGCTACCAAACGCGGTATAAGTATGCACCATGCAGAAAGCCAGAAATTAATACATGAATAAGTGGTCTCTTAACGAGCTACCAAACGATTCCTTAGGGGTTTGGTTTAGAAACAAGTTATGTAGGTGTAATACATATCTTAATAATGTAGGGATTACTTTTTATCGGGCGTTTGGTTCATGGTATTAAAAATTGGATATGCAGTGTATAATTTAAACTTGTGTTTGATTTAAAACTGTTTAAGGGCTTGGAGAAGGGTTTGAGGAGACCTTCAGGGGGTAGTTTTGCCATTTTCAATGTTTTATCCATGTATAATTAATCATGGTATTGCTTCTACTACATTGGTCTTGGTATAAAATTATAATACAGGAGTGTATCGTATTAGCTATACATGTATTAATCATACTGGAATTGAAAAATTGCTACCAAACATTGGATAAACAATGCATAGACGATGATGATTTTGTCCAACACATCTAATGAAACGTGGCCAAAGGCAATAGGTGGAGTGGCTCAAGGCGCTTCTAAGCCCATTTGGATTCCTTTACGCTACCCATTTATAAGTCAAATAGAACTCGTATGAGCCATCATATTAGTGTATATTCCTAAAAGCCTTAAACAACTATATGGTTGACGTGCTCTTGAACTAAGTTGCGCAGACTCTTCACTTTGGATGCCGCACCCATGTTGGATTGTCCAAAAATACACTATTTTTGGAGAATCCGACATGCACTTGTTAACATTTTTGAAGAGTCCGAGCAACATAGCTCTTGAATACTATTAATATGTTCTAAGATGGAATGGAGGGAGTATATCTTTTCATAAGTGGAGTAGAATAAAATATTGTTCTCTTGTACCACAGGTAATATAGCAAATTATTTGAAGCTTCTGGAAGTTGATTCCATGTACCTCCCAGTACCTGTGAATTTCATTTTTGTTGGATTTGAAGGAAAGGGGAATCAAGGTATGTAATTATTCCTTTACTTTACCTTCCAAAAAATAAGGTACATAATTGTTCCCTCACAATTGAAGATGACTGTTCTGTTTGTTATATTTCTATATGGTAACTATTGACTATATATTTTTTATTATTCTGCTCAGAATTTAAGCTACAACCAGAGGAACTAGAGCGCTGGTTTACAAAGATTGATCACATCCTTGAACATACAAGGATTCCTCAAGTAGGAGAAGTTTTGACACCGTTTTACAAAACTAGCATTGACAGAGAACAACGTCACCATCTGCCTCTTATCAGTCACATAAACTACAAGTACTTTTTGTTTCCCTTCCCCCAAAACAACCATATAATTTGCGTGAGTATAAAATAATTAATGCATTGTAGGCTGATCTGATAAGGTATTCAATTCTTTGTGCAGTTTTTCTGTTCATGCCATTCAAATGGGAGAAAAGGTCACATCCATCTTTGAGCGTGCCATTGATGTCTTTGGCCGCAAGGATGATATGTCTGATAACAGGTATTTGAAGTTCTCTGTCATATTAGAGAATTCATGATTCTCTGCGAACCTTTCTGTGACTCAATTATCATTTCTTAGCAGTGTTTCTTTAGTTGCTCTATATAAATGTGTGTCTTCAGGGATGATGGAACTGTTCTATGGCAAGTTGACGTGGATATGATGGATGTTCTCTTTACCAGCCTCGTGGAGTATTTAAAACTGGGAGATGCCTATAACATCTTCGTTTTGAATCCCAGGCGCAATGGAAAAAGAGTCAAATATGGATACAGGTTTTTCCTGTGAAAGTTGATTTTTTTTTTTACTAGTTTTACATGTGTTTTGCACTAATGCAATGAGAATCAGAAATAAAGGTGCAAATTGCCTCCTCTTTGCTCACTACAGCAGAGAGACAACAGAGGATCAGGGAAATCTGAAGAGATTTGTGCAATCTAGATCTGTATAATCTTTCCAACAGAAAATATGGATGCAAAATAGTAAATAAGGTTTCAGTTATTGAATTATATGAAGATAACTAAAAGTCCATATTTAACTATCAGAAGAATGTGTTGGAACTTACTAAAGGAGGACTAGTCTATTAATATTTTGAAGTTGTAGCAACAATGGAAAAATGATCAAGCATTGATTACTACAGTAACCTTCATGCACACATGCATGAAGGTTTAGTCAGATTTGAAACTAAAGTATTAGAGCAAGTAGAATGCGTAAAATCTGGCTTTATGCAAAGCTCCGATCTAATACATTGCAGGCCCATGGTAGTTCTCTATCATATGTGCATACAAGGGTTTTGGAAATCTAAAACTGGCTTCTATGTGTCTTAAGCCATTGTTGTTTCAATCAATCTTACAGTACTTAGAAACCCGGTTCTCTACTATCTCGTCTACTTGCTTGTTAA
Source organism: Lycium barbarum (assembly GCF_019175385.1). Taxonomy (NCBI): domain Eukaryota; kingdom Viridiplantae; phylum Streptophyta; class Magnoliopsida; order Solanales; family Solanaceae; genus Lycium; species Lycium barbarum. Next base: position 29,887,312 of record NC_083347.1, read on the forward strand.
GAAGTATCTAAAAAGCTTTGTAACACCTGGAGATGGATTAAGATTCGTGAAGCTATAGCTTAGTCCTCGTACTAGTTCCCTGTTAACTGGAATTTTACTTGGTCATGATCATATTATTAGCAGCATATATGTTTTACTTTGTGCTTTTGCCTCAACTGGCTTTCACATTTTCTGCTTAGGTCCTTTTTATGGGTACTAGACATACAAATGAGTACAATGCAGAGTAAAGAAGAGAGAAAATGTTTTCCTCAAGCTGATTAAAAAAAAAAAAAAGAAAACACAGCACTCCAACGTGTAGAATGTATTCTTGCACAAATATTCTGTGCATTTGCTGCATCCGGATTATTTCTGATCACATAATAGCTTTCCTTATTTGCATGTCTCTTTATTTCTGTTTTCTGATTCATCTGTATCGGATGTTCCTTAAATCATGTAGGCAAGGGTTATCCGAGCGCGAAATTAACTTTCTTAGGGAGGTAAATTGTAATTTCAATACCTCTTTATATTTGCTGGACATGGATCATCAGCTTCATGCTTTTTGATCTTATACTTCATTCAGTGATTCTTGATTTGCCAAGATCTATTCTTGAAATGTTTTCACTGATTTGATGCTTAATACAGAATAAGGAGGTACAATCGAAAATTCTTCATTCAGGAAGAGCATCAGAAAGTATTCTTGGTAGGTAAACATGTGTTCAGATTCTTTTAACTGTAGCATGATTGGTATTTATGTCCTTTGGTAAGCAGGAACTAATGAGTGATGCTTATTTGCATTAAAACTGTGACAGCTCTTGAAAAGATGACAAGACCGTTGTATGCCAAGCATCCGATGGCAAAGTTTTCCTGGACTGTCACAGACGAGACAGATACAGTAAGTTATCTTTCCTCTTGACTCCCTTAATATCATTGGGGACCTTAAATTTCAAGCATGTCATTGGAGATGGTATTTATAGAGACCCAATGTGGATTTACTGGTTGTGTATGTGCCTATATTACTTGTCACAACAAAAAATATGATGCTCTTCAGTTTCTAGTTGAGGACAAAGTTAAATTCTTGGGAAAATAGTAAATTTGATGAATATTCATTTTATACGGTCTCATCTTTATCACACTTCTTTGTCTTCCAAGTCAAAAATAGTTTCGTTCTAAACTCCTTTCTTTTTCCATTGAACTTTTATTGTTTAGTAGAAATAAATGAGCAAGGAATCTAAATATGAAATGTCTTGCTAATGCAATTTGTTGTGTAATTTATTAGAGGGGCTTGCATTGAATATTTTATTCTAAGATATATGTCAATGCTCCAGAGTTATAAATGAAGCAGATACTGCTTTTACTGTATGTAAAGATGTTGTTCAGGTAGAATGAACAATACCAACTATCTGATCAAGGAAAATTTGTATTCGTTGTTGTTCATTGAACTATATCCGTGCCTGGGAATAAACTGCTGGTGTCAAAGCTTGTTCTCGATAAATTGTGTCTGGTGCAATCAGTATCATCATGCATTGTGTGCTGCTTGTTTTGTTGTCGAGCAATGTAAGTTTTCTTGTTGTTAAAAGTTCAATGTGCTAGCAACAAACTTGCAGCTATGCATGAAAGCTCCCTTTTTTCTGTGTTTCATGAATTAGTGAATCTGAGTGTGTCATTTTTTTCCTTTTCTTTTTTGATAAGGTTGAAGTGAGTATGTTGAAACTCGAAAGAGCATCACTGTATGAAATGCTCATTCTTGATTCTTTGAGTTCTAATACATTAGGTTTGTCGAAAGATTTTAGTCCACATACTTGTTTCTCTGAGTTCTCCATATCATCCATGTTTTAATTTTATAACCTTCTTTTATCTTGATAGCTTAAACATTCAATGTGCTTCTTTCCGGTGATCAAAAGCATTTCTAATTCAGTTAAATGGGCCACATAATTGCCCTAGAGATGCATAGAAAAACTGTGGTTCTCGTACTTTCATTGTAGTGATGTGTGTTTGTTTTGAACTACTCACTTTCTTCAACAACACCAGGTAGAATGGTATAATAGATGCCAAGATGTATTAAACAATGTTGAGAAGGTATCTCAAGGGAAGGACATGGCCGAAGTTGTTCAGAACAAGGTTATGCAGGTATTAAGTTACACCACTTTATAATCTCCCTCTTTCCCCTGGATATGTCCCGCTAATTGATCATTATAGTAGAGAAGTACCACTGATACTGCACTAACTATTTATTTGAACATTGTATCTTGGAGTATCTGAACCCTCCATTTAACTCTAGTTTTTATGATTGTTCCTTTCAAGTTTCTGAATGGGAAAAATGGAGAATTGAAGCTTCGTTTTGAAAGAGAGTTAAAAGCTGGGGAATTTAGCGGTTTTCATGCTGAATGTATCACTGATACATGGATTGGAAATCACAGGTTAAGATCTTACTTGCTTCCCTGCACTCAGTGTCCTTATTTCTGATTTTTGTTTCATTTCATATCAGGTGGGCTTTTATTGATTTGAGTGCGGGCCCTTTTTCATGGGGACCTGCTGTGGGTGGAGAAGGTGTGCGCACAGAACTAAGTTTACCAAACGTGGAGAAAACCATCGGTGCAGTTGCAGGTACTAGAGCTGTAGACACATGTTTTCATTGCTGAGCCTTCGTAGATAGCTTTATACACTTTTGATTGTATTTTTGAAGTTGACTAGGGGTGTTTTAGACGAGATTGTTTTTTCTCCCTGTTGTGTACATAATGGTCTTGGTTGATGTATGTGTTTTTGTTATTCTGCTATTTGTTCTTTTTCTTAGTTTATCAAGGCAATATTTCCAGCCCAAATAGGGCAGAATGGATATGTAAAGTTCATATAGGGCGCTAAGTAGTTCGCGATTAAAGTGTGGTAGTAGTAGTTGTTATTGTACTTGATTTTTCAATGAGTAGACAGAGACCTAATAATCAGAATAGTCAATAAGGAATTGCTTTACCAAAAGTTGATGGATGTGGCAGTTACTCAACCTCTGCTAGAGGGTTCGAAGGTAAAAGCTGTCTGTGGCTTATTGTTAAAGAGAGTGCCATGATTACCATATGCTGCATTGGAAGGGGCATCCGGCATGTGAATGGCTGAACTGAGGGAATAATTAATTTTTTCCTTGTTTGTGTTGGCTAGAAAACATGAAAGGGAAGAAATTGTTCGACTTTTTCTCAATGAAATAAATAGTTTGGTCTGAGAGGAAGATTGTTCTCTTATTTTCTTTCCTCATACTCTGCTAAACCTAGCAAATAAAGTTTGTTTGAAAAACTTTACCTTTCTCTAGTTTTTAGGCTAATCATAAAACTTTGGAACCCTGTGCAAGTTGGGTTGGCCTCACTATGAGAAGCTAGGTGCCCGTGAAATACATTTGGTAAGGAGTTTACCTTTTTCTCGTCTTGTGTGCACCTGTCTCGTGGAAGATAAAAACTAAGGTTTTATTATCTTAGTAAAAGCACTAGACTGACACAACACGTCAACACCCATATAAGAATCAAATGAGGATCATTTCATAGTCTTCAAAAAGTAAAACCTGAAATGTTTGACTATGCTGAAAGAAAAAAGAAATTAATTAATAAGTTAAGTTTTATATTGTAAGAGCCTGTTTGGATGGGCTTTGGTTTTGACTTATAAGCTATAAGTCATAAGTTAGCAATTCTAGCTTATAGCTTTTGACTTATTTTTGTTATTTTGGCTTAAAAGCACTTTTTTATTTCACACAAACACTACAAAATTGCTTAAAAGCTGTTTTGGCTTACAAACACCTAAAATAAGCCAATACAAACAGGCTCTAACTCATCTGGAATTCTTAGCTAGCACAAAATTGCGACGGGGCATTGATTAGGCTTATTGTAGATTTGAGTGCTTGGCTTTAGTGATGAGGTACGTGCAATTCAAATGATTCTCTAAATTTCTTGATGAGGATGAATGAAAATTAAGGAGGATGTTTTACACAACCAAGTTGTGAATTTGTGGAAATCTAATAACCTATCAAGAATTTATGAAATTTAGAGATTGACAATTGACAATGAAAAACACTTCAAAAAATCAAAATTTGCAGTGAAGCATAAATGATTTTTTTTCTTAAAATTACATTAACATTCATTTGCTACTATTATTTAGTTCTTTTTGGACAGAGATGCAACTGTACGCTTATTGCAAAGTGATCTTGGGGGAGGAGGGGATGAATAACTTACTTCGTCTGATTATTTTTTTGTAACTTTTAAAACAATAGATACTACTAATTTCCTTATGAAGCCAAAATTACCCCAAACTGCAATGATATTTGGTGCGTTTATTATAGTGTCGCAGTGTCTAATATTAGTGAGCCGAGGGTCTATTAGAGACAACCTCTCTACCCCACAAAGGTAGGGGAAAGGTCTGCGTACATCCTACCCTTCCTAGACCCCACTTGGGGGACTACACTGGGTATGTTGTTGTTGTTGCTGTTGTTGTCGTAGTGTCTAATATTAATCTCAGGAAAGAGGTGGATCAAGGATATAGGGAAAGAATGATAGATTATGTATTCCTTACACACTGATTTATTTGACATAGTTTGAACCGATTTGGAGAGTTTAAAAAAGAAATAAAAACTTTTGGAACTTGTGGTCTCAAATGTGCTATAGCATGTGTGTGGCTATAAAACTTTTGAAACTTATATCCCTAGGGAGGCTGCACCAGTATGCTTTTTCTGGACAAGATAGAATGATTTAGCAGATTGCGTCATAGAATACAGCATGATATGAAAGGTATTAGAAAATGGTTTTAATTGTATTTAATACTTTTGGTGTAATTGTGAAGAGATAATTCCTTTTCATATTGATAACTGGCCTGATTTGATAGATGGGTGAAATCTGATGTGTAACCTTATGTTGTATACTTCTCCACTTTCTCACTGCGTTAAAAAAGTTAGTATTTGATCTATCAAAAACAAAGAACGTCAGTTTCAACGTTATAACTGTTCAGCAGGCTTCTTTGAAGCAATCCATTCAATTCCCTGGAAAAGGTCTTACTCCATTTTAGTTGATGATAGGAGTCTTCCCCTTTTCAATTTCTGGTTAAAATCTTTTCAGGTTTACTCGATCTCAAAACACAGTTGTTATGATTCTTATTTTGTGCTTCTTTGTTTGCTTTCAGAAATTTCAGAAGAAGAAGCTGAAGATCTATTGCAAGAGGCTATTCAAGAGAAGTTTGCAGTGTTTGGTGATGTATGATATACAAAATAGTTTATTTTCCATTATCATGTCAGTGAGTTCTGCTTTCCAATATTATAAGTTATAAGAGTTACTGTGGAGACTAGAAGTCTTTTTTGGGCAGAAAAGCCCCGGGGAGAATGGCTGAACTAACAAAGGACATCGCCCTGTCTTCTTTTTAAGTTGCCTTCTGGGAAAGAAAGTTGATTAGTTTTTGACATGAATAGTGATGAGGTAGATTGAAAAAGGGGGACGTTTTTTAATCAGTAACCAGTAGAAATATTTTATAGATGGAACAAGATGTGCAAGATCAAGATACGTACGAAAAGCTAGATTCAACTAAACAAAAGGAGAAAGAGAAACAGCACAATCAGTTACTGTACAGGGTCTTCGTTTTACTTTTCTCTACCTAGAAAGTAGTCGTCGTAGGCGATGAAATTTTAACTTAGGAACAATATTATAGGTTGAGCAGTCTAGAGGTTTATTCGAGGATAAAAAAAATATTACGCTTGCTCAGTCAAGTAGAATGTGCTGTGAATTCTTGGAGCATAAGTTCTTGGAAATTCAAAAGCTGATTACTCTGCTTCTGCTAAACTAAGAATGAAAACTGGTTACTGATTCTCACTTGTCATTTAAATTTCTTCTTGTTTTAAAGACCAAATGTTTTATCTTCTACTCCTTTCTACTTTTGAAACTAGAAATTTTATGAATTCCCCTTTTTATTATCCGCCTTTTCTTTTTTCTCTCTCTTTTCCTTCTGACTTTGGGGGTGATTATGTTTTGTCATTGAATGTATGGGTGCTAAAGTCTGATATTGGCTATTTCGTTTTGTAGGTCCAGAAAGATCATCAGGCCATTGATATTCTTTTAGCTGAAATGGATATATATGAACTATTTGCTTTCAATCATTGCAAGGGAAGGAAGGTTAAGCTTGCTCTTTGTGAAGGTAACCTCTTGTCATTCGTTGTAGAATCCTGCATGATTTCTATGAAAATTGTTGCTATGCCGTTCAGTTTGCTTTCTATTAAAGCTTGGTAACTATCTGAATATTAGGTATCTGGTGTTGGCTTTGTCTAGGTTTTCCCTGTCCTTAGTGATATGTTTCAAACCTTTTACATAAATTTACCTTAATTTTGAGGAAATTCATGAGTGTAAATCATTACACCAGAGCTTGACGAGAGAATGCAAGATTTGAAAAATGAGCTGAAGTCTTTCGAGGATGAAGGGTCTGAAGAAACCCATAGGATAAAGGCTGTTGATGCACTGAAAAGGATGGAGAACTGGAACCTGTTTAGTGAATCTTATGAGGTATACTGCTTCTGCAAAGTCGTATTTTTAGTAACTTCTATCAGAAGGCAAAACTATTATTGCTAATCTGATATTGTTCTTTTCTCTGAAATCTTTTCCAGTGCTTATAGTAGTAGCATTGTTTCTTTCACTTGAAATGATGATAAAACATGGGAATGAATATATGATCATCAGTGATTAAAATCCGTGGTCATGCAGGATTACAAAAATTATACAGTTGCTCGCGACACTTTCCTTGCACATTTGGGGGCAACCTTATGGGGGTCTATGAGACACATAATTTCTCCATCACTTGCCGATGGGGCATTCCACTACTATGAGAAAATATCTTTTCAGCTGTTCTTTATCACACAGGAGGTATGATGTTAATTTGATTTATAACAAGGGCATTGCTTAGTACTTATGTTTCTCTATGCGTTTGTGCAGAAATTTAGAAATATTAAGCAGTTACCTGTTGACCTCAAGTCTATCATGAATGGTCTTTCATCATTGGCGCTATCTTCTCAGGAAGTGATGTTCAGTCCGCACATGTATGTATTTGGCTCATTCTCTTATCCGCTGATCCTTTTAGATAAATATTGTTTTCTATATTTGACTCAAGCTAAATATAGGTTAGTTATCTGTTCGTTTGTAAAAGTAAGAGTGTTGAATACAGATATTTATGAAATGTTTGTCCACATAAGTGTATATGTTATTTGCTTTCCATGGATTTCGCTGACTCTCCTTTTTACTTATGTGATTTGGTTCTAAATATATGCTATCACACTACAAATCATTCTCTCTGGATATGTGCATATATTTATTTTCGATCTGTTCTGTTTCACAGGTTGCCGCTGTCAGAGGATCCTGCTTTGGCCATGGCTTTTTCAGTGGCTCGGAGAGCGGCAGCTGTTCCCCTGTTGCTTGTGAATGGAACTTATAGGAAGACTGTCCGTTCCTATCTGGATTCTTCCATTCTCCAGCATCAGTTGCAGAGATTGAATGATCATGGATCTTTGAAAGGTGAGCTTTTCGTTATCACAGGTTTACAGTTAGCGTTTGTTGAGGTAGATAAACACACTGCTAGATTTATAATCGGGGTGGGCTGGAGGATAATAACAACAACAACATACCCAGTATAATCTCAGCATGTGGGGTCTAGGGAGGGTAGAGTGTACGCAGACCCTACCCCTACCTTTTGATGGGCAGGGAGGCTGTTTCCGATAGACCCCCGGCTCAAAGAGAGAGATAAAAAGCAGTAGTAATAATAAACAGTGATAATAAGCCGAAATAGCAGAAATATAGTAGGACGGCATAGTAAAAGAAACAGTGCTAGAGGTAATAACAAGCAATCCAAAGCAGTGTAGGCTGGAGGATAATAAGTAAATCTTATATGGTTAATAATTGTCTGACTTGTCATTTGTTCTGTTTCAGCTAGTACTTTTAAGTGTTGATTTGTAAAACCATGTGGTTATTCTTTGTACATTCTTGTAGCCATTTGAAGCGAAATCAATATTAGATATGATTGACAAGTTACTTATTTACGAAATATGATTATGTAAATGGAATAGCCGCTTCGAGTAAGTATTCTTGTGTGTTACATTAAAATATGGAGTTCCTGAAGGTGAGAGCCAATTATATAATCTTGTTATTTGTTTTAAGTGATGGTTCGAGAGCCTTGATTGCTCATTCATCCATGTCTGCCTCTCCTCCACCCCCCCTCCCTCCCTTCTCCCTCCACCCTCTTTTTTCAAATGTTCTAAGCTGGTTAGTTCCCTGTCTTTTACAAATTATAATGCTTTGATTTCCTTCATACTGCAGGTTCACATGCACATAGCAGGTCTACTCTTGAAGTGCCTATCTTTTGGTTTATTCACAGTGATCCCTTGTTAGTTGACAAGCATTATCAAGCCAAAGCGCTTTCCGATATGGTCATTGTGGTGCAGTCAGAAGAATCATCCTGGGAGAGTCATTTGCAGTGTAATGGGCGGTCTCTCCTGTGGGATTTGAGGTTATTATGTTATGCATTTCAGATGAATTTTGATATATTGCAACTTATTATATAAATTTTCTTTCTCATACGTTTACCTCAAGGCAGTTTGTAAAAACTTGTACTTTTAGATGGTTTAAGCTTATGTTTTGCGAGTTGGGTGGGTTTTAGTTCCTCGGTTGAAAGTAAGCACTTAATTCAGGCTGGAAATGATAAGGAAATTTGTTGGAGGAAAGATCAGAGTGGCGATGGTCTAACAAAGTTTTAAGCATGCAAATTGGGATTGGTTTAAAGCTAAGATAAAGGTGATAATTCTGATGAAAAGAGACGAAAAGAAAAAGAGTAACTCTAAAGCACTCCTTGACCCGTTAGGCATTACATGATAAGGTAGAATTGCATCGATTCGTGATAAAACACTCTTGCTTGATAAAATTAAGCATTTTATGGTTTTATTGTTAATTCTAGGACCCATCCTACTTCATAAAGGGTCTCGTGTACCAACTAGGGATGAACTCTCATATCAACACTCTTAGGGGGTGTGAACTCGAGTCACCAAAACTATGACTGAACTTCCCAAAGGAATAAAAGCTGCTATTTCAAATGAGATCTCCGCTCAATGTGGGTACATTTTTAATCTGGAAGGTATAATATTAAGGACTTCAAAATAAGATTCCCGTCATGTAACAAAAAGGGAACGCGGGGGTGGGGGTGGGGGGGGGGGGGGTGATTGAGAATGTTGCAAATTTGAAAGTTTCAGGAGTTCCTCTCCATGAGTAATTGTATGATAAATCTTTTTCCTTGAGTAAATCTTGTGCAATGCATTATGCATTTTCTCTCTTATCACATGTCAAGACTGAAACATTACTCACGACACACATAATACTATAAATTAGCTCATCTTAGATCTCAATAAATCAATTGACCTAACTAGTTGTTTCGGCTATATGTATCCTCTATTCATTCAGGTCAATTTCATTCCAGTATTAGTAAATAAATTTCTTTTAAGGCAAATTGGAGTTTCTCTAAGACTATATTTCATAAATCTCACACGTATCTTTACACTAACATACAAGTCTCTAGTTAGACTTAAACCAGACCTGATGTAGGTGTAACAACAATTAAGTCTTAATTCCCAACAAGTTGGTATCACATGTATGGACCTTTTGCTTTCCTTATATTTTGTTCTTAGTTAATTCCAGATTGATTTATAGATCATCGTTTGAATTTTGAGACATGTTCCCTCCATGTGATTTTAGGTTTACCTTGTTCTTTCTTTAGCTTACCTGTAATCTCATCACAATATAACTGACTATTGAGTGGGATTTGGTGATTTTCTTAGCTTGATATTATGGAAAATTGGAAATGGACAATGCTGATCTGGCATTTGCTTTATCATCTGTTATACAGGAAGCCTATCAAAGCTGCTTTGGCTGCTGTGTCAGAACATGTAGCAGGAATGCTTCCCCTTCATCTTGTTTATAGTCAAGCCCATGAAACTGCAATTGAGGTATTGGAAGACCTGGATGTGAATCTCGCAATAATCTCACTCTGACTATAGACTTGTAACCTGTCACAAGTTAAACATCTTTTGAGGGCTTGCTAACTCTTAAGTGTCTCACAATCTTTGATCTCTGCACCTTTTTTCTTCTCGCTCAACAAATTATTTCTTTTGGTAGTGAAACAGGACAAGCTCTCCAAAAACAAGAACACAGTATTATTTAAATAGTTCCTCTCTCTCTCTCTTGCCTCCATCTTCGAAGTTGGAACTCAAATTTTAAGATCTAAGAACTTTGAGATCTAGGAACTTTGTCACACCTTTTATGATACTAATTATATAAGTATTTGTTTCTTTCTTGTGAGAGATCCGTAGATTTTAGTGAATGCTTTCTTCTACTTATAATTCTTTTGAAGTTTAGATGTGATTTTCATTAAATTTTAGGTTTCTGTTTTGTTTTATCTTTTTTATTTCTGGGCCCCCTTTTCAAGAATGCATTCATGAGAATGCAATATAGATAATAAGATGAATACTTCACGCTCTTTGATGTGTTACATAGTGTTTGTCCTTGGGACAAAAATGGTAAATTGTGTCTGGTTTAATGTTTTACGTTGAGATAAAAGCTGGTAATTTGAGTCTGGTTTCTCGAAGTAAACTCTGTTCTTCTCATTGCACTTTTAACAGGACTGGATTTGGTCAGTTGGATGCAACCCTTTATCCATCACTTCCCAAGGCTGGCATATCTCCAAATTCCATTCAGACACTGTTGCTCGAAGCTATGTGTTGACAGCTCTTGAAGAGTCCATTCAATTGGTCAATTCGGCTATTCATCGCCTTGTTATGGAGAGGACGTGTATCCTTTATGAATGTTCTATTTTCATGAGTATAAGTAAAAGATTATTTTGACACGATTTGTCGCTTTTGTGAGTGGTTTCATTGGATTTTGCAAATTGTCTTCTGCATGCATAAGAGATTTATCTTATCTGTTTGAATGTTGACTGCCATTGCGAATACTTCCTTGGTCACTGGCCATCTCATGACATGGGAACCTATCTCAATACTTGAAGATGGAGACGACAATGTCTGTTTATATTTCAGGCTGGTCAATAGGACCTTTGGTCTTAATAGGTTTTATCACTTTTTTTTTTCATAATACAATTTTCTTTGCAAGTCAATTGTGCAAAAAATAATGAGTGATGTTTTCGTTGGTTTGGAGAGTGGACCACTAGTGTCAAACTTTCTGCATTAGTTAGTTACTGACATTTTTACATATAAGAAGTTCTTGGTAACTGCCAATTTATCAGTTTCTCTTTGTGCATACTTAATGTGGTACAGCAGAACAGACTTTTAAGCTCTTTAAAACCCATGAGCGTGAGTTGGTGAACAAATACAATTATGTTGTTAGCTTGTGGAGAAGAGTAAGTGCTTTACAGTTTTCACGAATCCTTAATATATGCGGTTATTTTTTCCAAACACCTTTTGCACTAGTATTTTTCCAGATAAATAACAATTGGTGCACTATCATTTCAAGCTCTTTAGAATTACTTGTTTCTTATTTCAATCTCATTGATCTGCATTTGCTGCATAAGTTAGAAGGATATTTCCACAAATAGTTTGATCTGGGTTTGCTTTGTTGTCTTAAATTTAGCCTTTTTATGAAACCATTTTCTGACCAGTTTATTTCATGTTATGGGTCCCTTGCAGATTTCAACTGTCAGCGGGGAACTGCGCTATGTGGATGCCTTGAGACTTCTCTATACCTTAGAGGATGCGTCAAAAGGGTTAGCATCTGTCATTTGTTGTGTGACTGATATTGTGACTATCATTAATAGACACCCTTATCGTTGGTGTTGCACTTTTACATGTGCAATCAATTTGAGATAGTATAGTACTGCGTTTCACTACATATGGAAGTATTAAGCAACTTCCATTTGGCATCCAAAAGTGTCTCTCACTTTTCATTTTAACAGATGTGTTTTCTAAATTTGCTTGCTAAAAGTCTCCTCTTTTATGCAGGTTTGTAAATTATGTTGATACAACTCTAGCCAGTCTCCATCCAATACATTGCACCCGTCAAAGGGAAGTTAAGGTCGAGTTTGACATAACAACAATACCTGCTTTCCTAGTTGTTATCTTTGTTCTTTGGTTTGTGCTAAAGCCTAGAAGAGCCAAGCCTAAGATCAACTGAGACTTCCGTGGAGATGTGCCTTGAAAATACGAGTTAGTTATGTTACATTTTCAAAAAAAAATAAAAAATATGAGTTAGTTTTCTCAAGCATGATTTCCTCTCAGATGCCGGGAAAACCTGTTGAGCCAATAGAGCTGCCTTATGCAACAGTGGACTAGAGAGAGCATAGGCAAGACGGGTAGAATAGCTAGGTCAAAATCATATGGCGTTGTACATCTGAGATTTTGCTCTTTACCATCAAGTCCTGTTTTTCATGTTAGTTGTTAATTATTGTGATTGAGCTCAGTGCATGCCTTAAAACTGTGTACATCCCAACAAATGATATCTCATTCATTACAGTAGCAATGTGAACTTTACTCTCTCTAGATGGTAGCAAAGGCTGGCTGATGCAGTCCAGGTTGGCTCCTTTTTAGTGCTCAACCATGAAGAGCCATTCGTAAAACTGGAGCAAAACACTCAAGAGGTTGCACCATTTTTTTTTGCCGGGGAGGTGGGGTGGGTTCAAATTGATTAGTTAATGCAGTTGAACCAGCATCCACGTTTCCTATAACCTATTTCATACTTTCTTAAAATCTAATCTGCTAACCTCTCTCTTGAAAGCCTATTGTTCCATGTGATAATCTGATATCTCAGATGACGTCATCCATATACAATCATAAATTTATCTTAGCAAGGGCATCTCATTTACTTAATTTTTCAGTTCAGTGAGAAAGAGAATGAATAGTGTAGATGTGGTTCAAACTATGCGATAAATAGCACATGGTAAGCTTTTCTTGGACGGCGATTTGTTTTCCTGAGTAATAGTACTACTCACGGGCAAGAGAAAGGAAATGAATTGGCTCCAAAAACTAGTCCTTCCTATCCAGCACCCAAAAATATATCAATAAATAAACAAAAGAAACAAAATACTGTTTCCTGTCAAAAAGAATGATTTTTTTTTATATTTAAAAACACTTTACCTCTGAGCTTTGGCTGAAAAAAAAAAAATTTACTTTTATGTAATGATTTATAACCACACAAAATATATGTGACTCATTTAGAATCACAAGTTTAAAAGTTTTCTCTTCTTTCTTAAATTCGGTGCGATCAAATGAGTTTCTTAAATTGAAACGGAAGGAGTAACATAAAGGAGGAAGATGAGTCACCTTGTGGAGCTTGAGAAGACAGTACTTTAGCTAATAAAGGCTAAATACTTAAATAGTCCCTTAAACTTGACACTTTTTGTAAGTTAAACACTCTGACTTAAATGGTGACGATAAACAGTTCAACTTGGCAATATTGTGTCTTTTAAACATTTGAGTTAGTGAAACGAAATGCGTGTGCATTACTTGCTGATGATGTGTCACAAAACAAATAACATAGAGACACGTGTCATAAGAAAGCAGTAAAGAACCAACCATACTTTGCCTTCATTCTCCATTAATTATTTGCTTCTGCAAATTCACATGTAAGCTATAGCAATCAATGAGTTTACTCTTTTTCTCCAAGGGTTCCCTTCATCTATCTCTGTCGTCTCTCTTCTTTCTGCCTTAACCACCATCCGAGTCCCACTGTCTCTGTTTTAGTCTCTCTATCAAATACTTAATGCTGGGACAAGTGTAAGCTTTTTTATGTGTTTTTCTTTAACTCATAAACGAAGACCTCAAAGTAAAGAGCTTTTGGCTAATTTTTGCTGTTATATGTACCTGCATTTTTATTAACTAGGAGGGCAATGCAAATTGTCAAGATTAATGGTATAGCTTTGATTGAAAAGTGAAAACGAAAATATACAAAATCCTTTTGAGTCCTTATGCCGTCAAAGCTTCCGAATAATACTTTGGCCTTTATGTGCTTCGTTTTGTTATCAAACGAGTATGAAGTTCATGGGATAAAACATAGAAACAAATTACTCCTAATAAAAACACAACTTGATATTAGATTTTACACTACAGTTGTGCTGTTTCGAGATGGAAAAAAGAGTTTTTATGCTAGGGCTTTTCTTTTAGCAACAATGGTGAAGATGAGGGTAAATTTGGATTGTGAAATATTTTTACCGCCAGAAGAGCTGATTCAGCAGTTTAAAATAAAAACGAATGAACAAAACAACACGTGATATGCCATGTAAGACTAGTGTGTCTAAGAGACACAATTCTGAAGTGTCTATCTGACCACTACCTAAGTTAGAGTGTCTAAGTTACAAAACGTGTCAAGTTTAAAGGGCTATCCAGGTATTAAGCAGATAATAAATAACGGATTTAGCTTATATATATTGACAATCATAATACATTATTAACGAAATTTGGCTCTTTAATCTTGAAATTACCTTTACACATAATTCTAAAATTTATGCAGTAACAAGCAACAACATGACTTAGAGAGCTGCATCTTCTATAGATTAATCCACTTCTCTCCAATGTGGAGAGCACATATGACATAGCTACTAATTGGTATACAACTTTCTTTCTACGAAGAGACATGATCAACAAGTTCACGCCCTTTGGTCTCAACTGGAAAGAGCAGAACACTAATTGCTGATAAAAGTAAAACACCTTCAAATAAAAGAATTGCAGCCATCTGGTGGCAACCTCTAACCAATTGCACTGCAACTATAGGTGAGACCATCCCTGCTATTCTCCCCACAGCACTTGCAACTCCACAACCAGTTGATCTCACTGAGGTTGGATAAATCTGCAAAACAGTTATCAAAATGAGCAAACTTAAGCCTCTAAACATAAAATTCTCTCAGCTGTATTTTTGTTGGAGGGGTCAGTTTGTTCTTAAGTCTCTAAAGACTGGATGCAACTGTTGTGGGGGGTGGGAGGGTAGCAAAACTACTAGTTTAGCCCAGGATCTTCTTGTTTTGCTAAAACTTTAAAAATAGATGTTTAACATCTTTATACTGACATTCCAAACAAGGCTGGGCAGGAGATAACTTGCCACCAAAGAACGGGTAGAGCGGGCCAAGTGCACCTCAAGCTAAAAGTCGTTGGAAGTTGGACTAATCTATATTTATTCCTCATTACACACCTGAAAACTCATAATATTTACATGAAGAAGATCCATTATGATATTGTTAGTTTGTATATAGAAAGGCAAATGGTTCTTAAATTGTGAGAAGATTGCTAGAACTGATCAGTTTTAGAAACTATATTCAGTTGCATCTTTAGAACTCTAGTAGCTCAGTTGGTTGACTACCTGAACTTTCACCTTGTCGGTGAGGGTTCGAATCCCAACATTGTAATCCCCTCCCCCCTCCTCTACCCCTATGTAATATATATATATTTTTTTCAAAGGAAAACTCTATGCTAATCCAATCAAATATCTGTTAACATACATGCAATGGCTACAACAAATAAGGGAGCAGCCCTAATGCCCTGAAATTTAATTTGGTTTCCAAGTTCAGTGCAGCCACACAAAGCAAGTGGATGGGCATGACGGGGGGGGGGGGGGGGGGGGGGGGGGGAAGATACATGCAGTTAACTGTTTAAGGTGCCCAATAACAACTTGTATGCTGTTTGCCGCTTCAAGAAAATAAAACACAGTTTTAGTGAAAATAAGATGCCCAACAACAAACACTTGTATGCTGTTTGCCGCTTCAAGAAAATAAAACACAGTTTCAGTGAAAAAAGAAGTCTTACAAAGTCAACCTTTAATATGTGCAAGCTACAACAACAACAACATACCCAGTGAAATCCCACAATGTGGGGTCTGGGGAGGGTAAAGTGTACGCAGACCATACTCCTATCTCGGAAGACAGGGAGGCTGTTTCCGAAAGACCCTCGGCTCAAGAGAAATCACAACGAGAAAGGTTAGATAAGCACAAGCAGTTCAAAGCAGAATGCAAATGAAACTAAAGAAAGCGAATAAGTATGTGCAAGCTAGAAGTTCAAAATTCTCTACTCAATTGAATACATGAACACAAGGACTACATATCAAGTTTTGACTGGAAGGGACCCAATTAAGTTGTAACGTCAAGAAATTGAATGAGTCAGAACGATGAGGCTAAGAATGAAGTGCTTTAAGACGGTAAAGAGTGACACTCACCTCTGGACAATAGACACCAGCAAGTGTGAAGTTCCCTATGACCCAGATACGAGCTCCAAATAGCAATGCTGTCGTTAAAACCTCATTCCGTGGTACAACAAGCGGAAAAAGGAATAGGGACCCCAAGACATACATAAGTGCCATTGAAATTTTCCGACCAAATTTCTCCACCACTAAAGCTGAAATAAGAAGCCCAGGAAGCTCTGAAAGACAAAGGCTAACTTAGATTTAGAAACTTTAATTAAGTCAATGGCACTTAATTGCAATTTGACACAAGAAATGAAAACAAAAAAGTACCAGCAAGGCTAGTGATGAACACGTCTCTATAGAGACTTGTATCATTTTTCACATGTGAAGCAACTGAGAAGCATTTATTTTCCCTAGTGCTGAACTGTGATGTCAGCAATATAATGCCATAATAGGAGAATGAATTTCCGAAATAAACCACCCACATGAGGAGGGTAATTTGTAGTAATTTTGGGGATAAGAGCATCAAGGAAGAAGAAAATCCTGTTTTAAAATTACAAATTTTGTTTGCTCCAGGCTCAAGCAATTCCTCATTCATCTCTGTCACTTGATCAGAAACAAGCATTCCAGGGGGAAGTTTTGTCTGATTGACAACCGCTATCTTCCTCAAAATATCATATGCCTCGCTTATTCTACCTTCGGAACATAGATATCTAGGAGACTCTACTGTAAAAATGTACAAGAAAAGTGCTGCAAATGATGGTATAGACGATAAAGCCAATAACCACCTCCAACCTAGACTTGGCATGATAATCTGCAAGAAAGACCAAGCAAGTTGCAATAAGTTTTTCCAATATTCACAAATAAGGTAAGATACATACTCTGCTTTGTTTCCATTTTTCTCATTAATTACTAACTGTTTGGGAGCGCTACAACTCTCTATTAACAATAAAAAACTAAAAGCAAATGATATCCAATGAAGAGATAATAATCAAGAAAAATATCTTAGTTATAACCTATTAATCCTTTATACTGAAGACAACAGTACCACAAAATGAGTGGGAGCAAGTGACCAATCACAGCTTATCTGGTCCATCACCTTCTATGCACTCACAGTCGTCTATGTTCTGGTTAAGCTCCTCGAATTATAGGGCAGTCACACCAACTTAGGAGAAATGTTCTAGGTTTACTGGGTGAAACTTTTATCAATCCCCATTGTCTTTTCTTTGAATTAGGTTCTGTTTGCGAAGATTTGAGACCCTGTCTTTTTTTTTTTTTTTTTTTTTTTTTTTTTTTTTGGCCGGGGTGGGGGGAGGGGGACTTTGTACATAAGTACCCATGCTTAATTGGGTGATCAATAAGTGCTTATTCCTTATTGAGACAACGGAACAATTTTACTACAAATTCTTAGAAAACTGGAAATAGAGATAAAAGTAGAAAACTGTTATTAGAAAATACTTGCAATAAATCAAAGCTGAAGGAAGTGAAATGCATATACATTATATATACAAATGTGTGTGTGCGTGTGTCACATCAAGTCTAGGAAATGTATATGGACAAGTTATTGTTTTATATGGACTGTCTTTGCAAGTGCAGATTTCCATTCAGAAGATGCTTATACCTGGGTTCCAATATCTCTTAAATCTTAACTGGCCCATGGATAGTAGTGGAAAAGTGTCAATGAGGCACCCAAAAGGCATAGTGTCAAATATTCATATTTAAAAGCAGATGAAATACTCATCAAATGGCACTCAGTTCATCGCTTCCAATCCGATAAAGGGCTTTTTTCTTTTCCACGAAAGTCCGTCCCAACAATTGTTGCAGAGGATCTAAATATGAATATGAAAAAAAAATGTTAACAGCGTCCAGAAAGCAGACTTTTTGTGACAACATTATTCCCTTTCCTCTGTTATTCTCTGTTTGGAGAAGTGTTATATTCACTTTATTACGCACAAATTGGACCTTAATGACTCATAAACGTGTAGTACATACATTTGAGAATCGTTACTCACCATTCCTTATTCTAAAGACATTATTTATACGTAAGGAGTACTCCACATACAGATGATAGATTTCTATCATCCTGGAAGTCTGTATGTAGACATAGCCATCGTGTAAGTAAGAAGATGGATCCTAAGACCTTCTAATTCATCCTACTTTAAGCTCATCTGAGTTAGCATTAGTTATTAAAAGGAGCCAGTTGAGTGGAGATACAATCATTATCTTGTTAAAATCCTGAGAAGAGGAGAACGATTTCATTAGATAGGCAGTACATATGAAAAAGCAATGGATGTACCATTTTCTATCTTTTTAATAAGGTAAATACACAAGCAAAGGATGTACCATAGCCAATAAAGCCTCAAGTATTGTTCCAATTGTCCAAAAAGTTGAATAGATAACCATCCATATGCCCCTATTTCGAGAAGGCACGAATTCGAGAAACCAAGATCCATATACAGGCCCACCACCTAGACCAGTTCCAACCAGCATACGAAGAATGAGCAGTGATATATAGTTTGGAGAAAAGGAACTCAGAAATGCACAAACGGTTGTCACTATTGCCACAAGCAGAAGACTTTTCCTGGTGATGGAAAATGAAAGTGGATAATCATCTTCAATGCACAGATATCACAACTTAAACCAAAGAACAATTAAGCAAATGCTTCTACAATTTATAACCTAAGTAATTAGTTATGAACAACTAAGTATTGCATTTAATAAAGAGATAATTACAGTCCAATGTCTTTTCGGTTTTACAAAATAGTCAACAAATGTATAGGTCTTCTATATTAAGTATAAATATACATATAACATACATATAATATACATACAACACCAACAACATACCGAGTGGGGTCTGGCAAGGGTAGGATGTACGCAGACCTTACCCCGACCTTTATGGGGTAGAGAGGCTGTTTCGGATAGACCCTCGGCTCGAGAGAAAAGACAGGGATGTGACAACAAATAGCAAGGTATCAAGAGAAATATGGCAACAAAATAGCAAGATAAAAAAGCAACTGCGGCAACGGATAGTAATACACATTGAAGAAAAGAAACTACACGATTACTACCTACTAGTACTGATACGGAGACCACTCGGCTACTTACTAACCCTCTAGCATAATCCTCGACCTCCACACCTCCACATATAATATACATACAATGTACATATAATATACATGCTCAGTGTATAGGTTTTGTAAATATCGGCTAGCGGCCGTATTAATTTTGGTCGACAGGCCAAAAACGAATAAATCCCATTAATAAAAAAAACTCATCAACAATTAACAACTGCAGTAACTAATAGACTAAGAAAAAAGTTAAGGAATTGAGAAACTGATCAGGTTCAAGTTTACTTGATCTACAGGCTCGAACTGTAGTCACTCACAATATAATTATTCAATACTCCATAGCTCTATACAATAACACAATTTGAAATAAAAAAAGAAGAAGAAAAAACACAAACTTTTCACTATGTCTGATTGAAATAGCCATCTAAATAAACAAAAACTGAGAAGAGGGAAAATAAGCTTGCCTTCTTCCATAGTTATCAGCAATAACGCCCCAAAAGTAAGCACCAATAAGCATACCAGCAAATACAACAGTAGTAATAAGACTTTCTTGAGTAGAAGAAAGTCCCCATTGAGACTTAAGAGCTGGTCCAATAAAAGAAAGAATCATAACTTCAACAGCATCAACCATTGATCCAAGACCTGCATAACACAACACCAAATACTGAAATTTGCCAAAACCCAATGAGGTGAGTGCTTCATCAAGTGTGTATACAACTTCATCTTCCTCTTCTTGCCGCTGTGGTGCCATCTTTGGTTAATGAATAGAAGCAAAAAATATGTATTTTGTTTATAAATCTAGGAATTTGGCTCCATATTTACAGCCAAATTGACTGGTCCTAGATTACTTGTACAACTTGTTTGTAACCAGATGGATATAGTATCTTTTTTTTTTTTTTTCGTGATGGATATGTATCTCCCATATGTGAGTTCTGAGCTGAAATGAGGTGTTTTAATTTCAAAGGTTGGTGACTCAAGTGTTAAAAAAGACTTGAAAAAGACAATTTAAAAATAAGGTGGAATTTCAAGAGTATTTTGAAAAAAAAAAAAAGAAATAGGGGAAATTTTAGAAATATACAATTTGCTCACTTATATTGTAAAAAAATAGCCCAAAACATACAAAGTAAAGCTTTGGCCCAAAAACACTTTTATATGCACTTATATACAAAAGATAGGTACATTATATATAGAAGTGTTTGAAAGTGTATAATGTGTAGGTATATGCATTAAAAAAAAGGTGTGTATACACCCATATACTACAATTAGACAATATTATACACTATTATACAAAAACTAACTCTAACACCACTAACGACGGAGCAACAACAGCCATCGCCAGAGTTTTGTTCTCTGGCAAACTCCAACACTAACACTAGATTTGAGAGAGAAATTCTGGCGAAAACCACCAGCCATACCACCACCAGACTGGCCGACGAACTCTCTCTGTGACCTTTTCGGTGGTGCTGACTGCGGCGGCGTTGGGTGAAGAAGAGAGAGAGAGGAGGAGAGAGTGGGTGCAGAGAGAGAGAGGGGGAGGGGGGGAGGGTGGGCTGGGGAGGAGGGGTGAGTGAGTGTCTGATTTTCTCCAAAACTGATTTTTAATGTTATATTTTATTTTCTATAACAATATTCTATCTATAACAACAGTGATATTCATTATAGCGGTACACTATTTATAAAACCACCTCTCTATAACATTCATACTCATATTTTGTGTAATAATATTTTGTAAAAAATATATTATGTATAGAAATAAAATTTAAAATATTTATGGTGATCATCATTAATGTCATACACATAGTAAGAAGAGACAACTGATGCAGAAGGTGACAATGAAAGTGCTGATGAAAAGCCTCAACCTACTGCTAATTGGAGTCAGATAGAAGAGTCAACTATTAAACTCTTAGACAGCCTTCAAGGGAAAGCTAGTGAATTTCCTTTTGCTAAAAGTTTGAATACAAATCTTCATCAATTCAAGCGTTATATTATTACTACGAGACTGAAATTTACGAAACAACTTACAATTGTAAAATTCTTACGTCAAACTTGAAATATTTAAGTTTTCAATTAATTTTAAATGCATACGTTCCTTAGATTTTAATTTTTTATCGGTACTGTACAATTAGTTATGGATTTATTAGTAATTTATTTGTCTTTTCAATTTTAATTAATGAAATATGAAAATCAATTGAGATTTTAAAATTAACAAGTATTTTGTGTTTGTTTATAACATAAAAAATATAGAAAAATATTTTTTTGCGTATTTTTGTTTATAACAGCTAAATGAGATCTAAACATCAAATGTCAGCATACATACAAAACAACACCTCACTATAGTAGCCATGAAATTTCAAGACAAACGCTGCCATTTTAGATAGATTTAACTGTATAATTCATTCGCTATAACCACTTAAGTTTTTTTTTTTTTTTTTTTTTTTTTTTAAGGTACTTTTGGAATTAATAAAACACCTCATGAGGCCTTTTGCAATTTGTATCATTTTTCATGTTGTACCTTATTCTTTATTTTGGATATTTTTCCTTGATGTAGCACTCTATCATGTTCAATATCATAAAATATTTTATTTGCAAGAAAAATATGATAATTCAATTTTAAAGTAGTTTATCGTGGTAAGTGGTAACATCTTTCTCCAACGCAATATGGGTTTTCTTCGTAAATCAAGGAATTTGGCTCCATATATACAGCCAAATCTATCTTTGTAAATCTAGGAATTTGCATCATTTTTTAATTTGTACTTTTTTCTTTATTTTGGGATATTTGTTCTTAATGTAGCACTTTATCATGTTCAGTACGAGAAAATGACAAAAATAGTCTCTTATCTTTGGTATTAGATTCAAACTAGTCCCTTAAATATCACTTGAATAGTTTTGGTCTTTTAAATTTGTCAAAAGTGAGCACTTTTGACCTCTGTTATTACTTATCATCAAAAATCATAAGTGTTATCTTGATCGGTAATTATAACATTCCATGAGTATACTTGAAAGTATTTTTGACTTTCAGGACGGTTAGTAACTTATTAAAAGTACAAAACAACAGAAAATATAATTAGTTGAACCACCAGTTTTAGTAAAGCATGAAAAGGAGAAACATTTTCTAGCTCGTTGAGCGACAAGAATTTGAATATAATATACTAGATATGTATAAAACCCAGTGCAACAAAAAACATTTAAAAAGTTGTATTGCAAAATTCCATATATTGACTTTCTAAATGTGACTCTTAGCTGAACAGACATGACAGGGGAAACAGAACAAATGCATTTCTCAAGAACTTGTAACTGTTTTGTTAAGGTTGGAAGCATTCCGCTGAGTTTTGTATGTAGAATATGAAATAGCTATTAGCATTTAAGGCTCTGTTTGTTTTTTCTTAACATTAAGACGTGTGATATGAATATACCTCTGATATTACGATGTGTATCAAAATAAACATTTGAACCTGAATATGCATATGAATCAATTCAATGAAGTCCTTTTCTGCTTTTGATTATTTTATTTAGGGTAGAAAGCCACTCATAAATTCTACTTGCATGAATGTATGAAAGGGAAAAAAGGAGATTAGATTAAACAAAAGAAATGTAGGCAAACTCCTCAAAGTCAACTAAGTTACAATGCAACCAAAACCAAATTTTGCTTTTATTTCTCTTTGAATAAAATCCAGATATCAATCTAGTTGAATCTTTTCTACTTTCTGATAGTAAATCTATCAAGCTAATACTATTGCTTCTTGATGCCTACTTTTTCGAAATGCTTAGAAGAGAGAACTCACGGTAACTATAGTTATCCGATACTAAAATATTCAATATAGTTATGAAAGCACTCCCACATTCTTAGTTTATAAAAAGGCCTTGATCCCAAAACAATCTCTCCCATTCTCAACTACTGTAGTCAAAGTTTTCCAATTCTTGAAATTACAAAAAATAAAAGTATCAGAAACCGTTCTTCTATGCTCATTTTCTAACATTGTTTTGTTATGCAGCAATATCCCTCGAGTCAAGGAAGTTGACTTCTCTAGAGGCTATTACAAAAACAGATGGCCTTATTCTTAAAGGTAATAATAGTAATAATAATGTTGAAGGTGCCTTCACTGGTCTTAAAATTGATGATGGAAGTCTCATATCAGTTCCATCCCCTCGAGAAGGTCATGATCTTCCTAAATATGGAAACTAGCTAGTAGAGCTTGGCCTACTTGTAAATGACGCGTGTCTCACTAAATTGTAAGAAGCACATGAAAAAGCAATAATCTTTTAATGAAAAAACAAAATTATGCTTACTTCAATTATTTACCAATTTGTTTTTCCCTAAAATTGACGTACCTCATATTCGGAGGATAATACTCCCTTCGTCTCAATTTATACGAGGGTTGAATTATTTAGGGAGTCAAATAAATCTTTTTGACTCAGTTTCAAATATAGATTCTTTGAGTGTTTTATAATAAAATTTACATATTTGAAAACTACATAAAAACTACTATAAATCTGCATAATTAATAATTCACAATATATGAAAAGAGTTGAAGAAAATCGTAATTAAAGAAAAAGGTGTTTGACTCTCCAAATAGGTTAACCTTCGTATAAGTTGGGATGCAAGGTAGTTATTTTTCTCATCTCTTAAATTTTTCTCCCTTTGTCAAAATATCACTTGATTTTCATTAACTTTTTAACAGTGTTTTAAAAGGCGTTTTTGGGCGAGCCTCGGGGCTAGCTCCGGGATGAGGCGTATCAAAAACGTCCCGAGGCGTACGTGCGGAGCGTAAGTATCGTGGGGCGTACGTCCCAACTTTCGGGACATTCGCTTAGGCGTAAGCCCCAACATTCTGGGCGTTCATTTGGGGCGTAATCCCAAGAACTTTTTCAAATTTGAGGTAAAATTGCTTAATTAATTTTTTTAAAAAAAGTTAACTCATATTAAATTCTCAAATTAAAAATCACAAAAAGTAAAAAAAAATTCTATTTGTTTATCCTAATTTCATAATCTTTTCTCTATATTTTACGGAGTAACAGATACACGTTAGATCTTTGTATGCAAAGTGCAAACTACAAAGCAAAGAGTTTTGTCCTCTCATTCTTACTATACTTCCATGCTAGCGTTTTCCTTCTTTATGCATTATTTTTTGGCAAACTTACAAGAATGACTACCTTATTATAGGTTCTTACCATTAGTAGCTACCATTTTATTTATTACATTTCGTAGCTACCTTTTTAGTTAATTACCATATGTATTGCGTGTATTTACGGTATAGTAAATAGACTCAGAAGTTGTATCTTTAAAAACAGATCCCTTAGAAATAGGCATTTAATTTGGTCTTAAATGGG
Source organism: Lycium barbarum (assembly GCF_019175385.1). Classification (NCBI taxonomy): domain Eukaryota; kingdom Viridiplantae; phylum Streptophyta; class Magnoliopsida; order Solanales; family Solanaceae; genus Lycium; species Lycium barbarum. The sequence goes on from NC_083347.1 coordinate 29,911,841, forward strand.
AAAATATAATTCATAATAATATCTTTCATAATCTACTCCACAAATTTAGCTTCCATTTCCATATTCTTCACGATTCTCCTTCTCTCCACCCTTCTTTTTCAAATGCAACGTAAAATTCAAAAATTCAAAAATTCAAACCAATCAACTGCAGAGGAAAAACAGCAACACAGCAAAATACGATCATTCTAATGGTAATTCGAAAGTTCGTGGTTTTTTTTTTAATAAAAACACTGAAAATGTATTTCAGATTGGCATTGATTTTTGTAGTTTTTTTACTTCTTATTTGTCAAACTGTCGTAATTACCTTCGTCTTTGAATTCCTCTTCAGTGACGAGCTTCAAATAAATGTGTTATATGTTCGGAAAAAAAAACTGAATGTAGTATTTTTGTGTTGTATGTTGGTTGGGTATTTGACTAGTGATGAATTGTGTGTTGAAAACATATACATTCACTTTTCGTATTTATATAGTTTGTTTCAATTTGTGAATACACAAATGTTGGTTTTTTTGCTGTGTTGTTGTTTTCCCATCCCAAATACATAAATACATACGATATCTCTGTATGTATTTTTGTATTTGAGACAGTGTATTGTATATCTCTTATGTTTGTCACGAGTGTTAATGTATTTGGCATACTGTATAGAATGGATTGCTGTATATATAATTCTGTAGGTATTTATGTATTTGGTAGACTGTTTCATGTGTTCATTATCACATGTACTGGTGTATTTGAAAGTATGTGCGTATTTGATAAACACAGTTTCTGCTTGAAATATGTTTCAGATATATATATATGTCTGTGTGTATTTATGTATCTGAGATAGTGTTTTCATAAGCTATCTCAAATACATAAATGTTAATGTATTTGAAAATATGTATGTAGTTGATTTTTGTATTAATTTTATATATTATTTTATAATGTATTTCAGGTTGTAATCAATCTCAACTAATTCATTCATTTTGAGTACAAGAATGTCCACTGTATCGTCGTTGCTAAGACACTCAGGTAATTGGAACAATGAAAACTGCTATGTGAATTTCAAAATCGATGCAGTGGCTTTCAGAGAATATTCGACATATATAGATTTATTACAAGCAGTTGCAACTCAGCTGAATATAGACATGCAACTGAAAAATATATACATCAAATATATCGTTGAAGGTAACGATACGCCAATGGAAATACATAATGATATGAGTGTTAGGGTGTATGTGGAATTGAAGAAAGAGAACAAACAGTTAGCGATGTATCCTTTGTGCATACCTACAACTGATAAAAGCGTTGATAATTGTGTATCTGGTGAAAGTTGTATTGAAGGAAGAGTTTTGCAAATTGGTTACATAAAACAAACAAATGCTATGAAAACAGTAGTGAGTGGAGACTTAGCTTCTTCAAGTTGTGGCAATGCCGTTGTTGATTTCGAAAACGACACAAATCTGGTTATATCAGATAAGAACCAAAAAGAGGTTGTTGTTGTCAAGTTTACAAGGACAAAGATACACTAAAGGCTGTTATGGCGAATTATGCAATTTCCAACAGGTTCAATTTTCGTGCCGAGAGGTCTAATGCGATAAGGTGTGTTTAAATGTTCTGAACTATTATATTTTAAATTTAATGTAGTTATCTGATATATTGTCAACTAATGTATATGTTTTCATGTTTGTATTTGAAGCTATACACTAGTATGTGTGTCTGAAGAGTGTGATTGGAAATTTAGGGCATCGAGCGTTGGTAAATCAGAAATGTTCAGGTTAGGGAGTTTCGTGACAAGCATACATGTCCGCTAAAAGATAAGGTGTATTCACAACGCCATGCGACAAGTTGGTTTATAGGTGGAATTGTAAAACCAAAAGTAGCCAACCATAAGAGGAAATACACACCTAATGATATAGCGGAGGATGTAAGAAATGATCTTGGAATGGATGTGTCCTATATGGTCGCTTGGTGGGCTAAGGAAAAAGCAATGAAGGATGTAATGGGTGAACCATCGGATTCTTACAAAAAATTACCTGGGTACCTATACATCTTGGATAAAACGTATCCAGGTTCACATATAAGAATGCGAAAATCCGACGAAAACGAGTTTCTGTATCTGTTTATAGCATTGTATGCATTCATCAAAGGGTTTCATTGTTGTAGGCCAATTGTTGTAGTTGACGGGAGCCACCTCAAAACAGCATACAACGGAACGTTCGTTTCAGCAAGCACGTTAGACGGTGCAGGTAAGTCAAATACACGTTTCAGCTTGATTATACTAAAGAATGAATATGTAGAACTGATTTTTTTTTAATTGCCGCGGTATGTGCAGGTAATATACTTCCTTTAGCATATGGTGTAATAGATTCAGAAAATGACAGGTCTTGGACGTGGTTCTTTGAGCGATTCAGGGAAGCGTATGGTGTGAGAGAGAACATGTGTATTGTTTCCGATAGGCATGAAAGCATAAACAAAGCTGTTTCTAGAATCTATCCGAATGTGCCGCATTATGCATGCATATGACATCTTTGGGGTAACGTATGTAAGAAGTATAAGAAGAGCCATGATGTGTTGAGTCCCGTGTTTTATGCAATGGCAAAAGCGTACACGCAGGAAGATTTTGATGAGCTTATGGGAAAAGTTGAGAAGGCAGATTTTCGGGTGGCAGAGTATTTGGAATTGGCTGGAAGAGAGAAGTGGGCTAGAGTGTATGCAACTGCTAACCTAGGGTGGACAATGACTTCAAACATAGCAGAGTGTATTAATCGTTACCTTGTAGCAGCAAGAGAGCTTCCTATATTTGATTTTCTAGAAGAAGTGAGGAAGATGTTTGGAAGATAGAATTATAATAACCGGAAAAATGGTACATACACGTTCACAACACTCGGTAAAAAGTTTCAGGAGATGTTGTCAATAAATGAGTATCTATGTTTACGTATGATGGTATGTTTCTTTTCAAATTTCTTAAGTATGTTCGATTGAGATTCAGTTATGTTCGTTGTATTTGATATATTTATCATATGGAATCTGTGAGATCTATGTGAAAATGATAACATGTATTTATTAGTTGAATAAGTATTTTGATTCTATTACATTACTGTATTTGTTATATTTAATTATATGCAGTCTGGATATATGTGTCAAATATTTTCACATATTTGGTGTATGTGACTAGATTGATCAAATACAATTAGTCAGCTATGAAAAATAATTAGCGATATGTTTATGACTATAATGGTTTAATCTTTGCAATCATGAACTTATGTGTATTTGAATTTACGTGAAGTATGTTTTTGTTGAATTTGACTGATCTGTTGTAGGTCGAACCATCAACCGAATACTTGTACACAGTATATGATGCAGGAAGGCGTTTCATCGTTAACTTGGACAACAAAACTTGCAGTTGTCGGATGTTTCAAATAGACGAAATTCCATGCCCACATGCATGGGTTGTCATTAAGAAGAAAAATCTAATGGCTGATGATTACTGTTCCGAATTGTTCAAACCGCACACCGTGGTGAAGACGTATGATGTCGCCGTGGATCCTCTCCCTGACGAGCGAGAATGGAAGATTCCAACATACATATCCGAGGATGTTGTTTTTCCACCAAGATACAAGAGACCTCCTGGTAGGCCGAAGAAAAAGCGTGATAAGCCGTTATTTGAATTGCTTCTTGGAAAAAAGAGACATGCTTGCAGTACTTGTGGACAGACTGGACACAATAGACGATCTTGCAGTAATGCTCCTAGAAGGAAGTAGTTGTTTTTTGTTTGTAGATGTTTAGATTTGTTACACTAGATACACTGTTGGTTTGCATTTTTTTTTTTGAATGAAAAACGAAATCTGTTTCACATACTACTTGTGTGATATCTTCATTTAGAATTGTACTGAATACTTATCTTTAAATTTATTCACAAATGAATATAAAAGGCAGCATCAGTTCTTTAAAAAAAAAAATAGTTACTATATTTTAATATGTACTATTGATGCCAAAATACATCAAATATATATAATGTAAAAAGTGTATCTGACTCTGCCATCTTAATAAGTTGCAAATGTATTTGAAATATGTTGATGTTTATGGGTTTGGCGAATTCAAATACATATAACCCATATAGCAAGATATACACATTCATATAAATTGCAAAAACAAAATCACACAATGGTCACTGTATATTAGAATGTAGGCAGATTTACACATTCATCCAAAAAATGGTCACCGTATATTAAAATGTAGTATTGATTCCAACATACATCAAATACATGTAATTTAAACAATGTTTCTGACTCTGCCATCTGAAAAAGTTGCAAATGTATTTGAAATATGTTAATGTTTATGGGTTTGGCGATTTCAAATACATATAACCCCCTTGTTTCAATATCTAAATACGCGTACGTATTTATAGTGTACCTCACTTAGTCACATCCAAGATATAGCCAGATATACACATCCATCTAAATTCCCAAAATAAAATCACACAACTTTGATGAATTAGAATAAGCTTAAATGTTCCAGTTAAAACTTAAGTAAAATGATAAGATAGTCTTAAACTAACTAAATATAAAATATTTGCTATCAAAATAGCCATAGTCTGAAATTACAATTAAATATTCCTACATCAATCCTAAGTAATATCAATTCTGTCAGCTTTGCCATAATCCACTGCTGGCCTAACTGGTTTTGGTGGCGCCTCAATGTCGCTCATAGCATGTTCATCGATCTTCCGTGCAGCATAGTCCCAAAGGAGTGCGCCATACCTATTGCAGAGCATTGTTGCATCGATTTGTGCTGGGATACCTTCACCAGTGCTTAGATATTCAGCGAACGCTGCTACGTACACACTACAATTCCTGGAAAGGTATAAAAGAAGTAGAATTATTAGAATGAACCCCGTATATGAAAAATTGCAATACATTAAAATATACGTACATGCTGGTAGTGTATTGCTGCGGCAGATTTTCTACACACTCCACTTGAATGTTCTCATTCTGTGTCATGTCCGTATATGCTGGGTGATTCTGCCAATTTATGCCAGTTTTTTGAGTGTAGAATCCACTTATGTGTAGATAATGTGGCAGAAGGGCAACAAGCTTTTGTACTTCCTTTCTAACAACCGCATTGTGGCCTGCGCTGCCTCGGTATGAGTTGTACACATAAAGTCGCCTGTCGTACCGAAAAGAAACATATGACACATTAAAAACTGTGTTGCATTTGAAAAAAAAGGCTACATGGAATGTAAATTCAAAAAATATCAATAAACTTGAACCAAATACACTGGATAGTTTTACACATACATAAAGTACACTTTGAATGCCAACAATGATTATCCGAAAAGAGTATACATACATATATGATTCTTTAAAACACAGTTGAAACTGAAAATACTTAACTAATAAAAGATATATACATAAAATACCTGTCATTGAATGAGAGTACGACCAAAATAGAATGATTATCCTCTTTGATGTTGACAGGTATAAAAATATTGTCAACTGAATGCCACGGGACATTTGCATGCAATCTGTAGCCCTTAACATATTGACATATATCGTCTTCTTCGTTGGCTACATTGGGTCCAGTTTCCGGGTTGTTGTATGCAAGATATGTTTGATCAACCTTTCGCATGAAGAGACAGTCAACTGTTGTGTATTTGAAAGTGCTCCTTCTGTCATACTTTCCTTTCTTTCGCAAGTAGTAGAAAATCACGTCAATGTGCTGAAAATCGAAACACATAAACATTAAAAACATAAATCTTAAAAAAATGGAATATTGTATTTTATGTATCTATATCTTTATTGAACCTCATCATTCCACAGCTGGCCACTCCTTGATAACTGGTAGAACTCTACTACTGTGATGCCAAAATTATAAGTATAATCTGTATCATTCTCCAAAGCTGCAATCTTCTTTTTGTAACGGTCTTCATTGTTCTTTCTACGAAAGAATTATGCAAAATACATACAGTTAGTTGATATGAAAATAAATGACTGATATTTATATTAAACAGTAAATGTATCTACAAAATTTACATGAAGAACATACTTATTTTCATGCCGGACAAGCAGTCCCTTGCGAATCCACTCCAAGTATTTATCAAAAAGCTCTGTGCCGACTGGGCAAGTGATAGGATCTTTCGCGAATGGATGCTTCTTCTTAAAAATGCGAACAGTGATGTGTTTTGAACCAGCTGAAAATATTCCTCAATCTCACTGATGGTCGGCACAATATTCCTATAAGTAAGACAGTCCTGCAAAAATATCGTACTTAAATAAGTCAGATACAAAAATACCAAATATTTCAGAATTTTTTTCATGTATTTGAACTTATGTTTATTTTAATATACATAGGTTGAAAATACATAATTATGTTCAGATACATGTGGTTATACATTTGTAAATGACTAGTAATCTGATTGACATAGGTTCAGATACATGTATCTGATTGACATATGTTCAGATACATGTGGATATACACTTATTTTTATGTATATTGAGCCTATGAATAATTTCATATACATAGGTTCAAATACATAATTTCATATACATAGTTCAAATACATAATTGTGCTCCAGATACATGTGGATATACATTTGAAAAAAAACTCACAATCTGATTGATAGTTCAGTGTTTTTTATCAAAATAAATAATTATGATTCAAAAACATGTTGAAAAGTACGTTGTCTTAATTTGAACATCCATGTAATTTTGCATTAAAAATAATGAGTGCAAATTACCTCTGACTCGTCATCATTGAACATGCTAGTCATGAGATCTTTAAAGTGTGGAGTCCCGTCTATAGTTTTCCAGTTGAACATTCTGGGAATACGATCTCCATTTTTTACTGCCAAATTTGGGTAAACGTTGGAGCAGCACTCGTATAGCCATGCTTGCATAGCAAATGGAAAACCACGAAGGCAATAATACTGTTTTGTCTTATCCATCTTATGGTGAATACTTCTGACCAAATCATCAAACGCTTCCTTTCCCCATGTATAGTCTACGTACCGCCCACTCTCTACCAAGTCAAAATGGAACCTTGGAATGACTACATTGTTTTTCTCACCGGATAGGATGTATGTATGGATAAACTACAGTAATGCAATCTTTACAGCATCTCCGTCTGCATCATCGTCAACGCCCCAATTCTGATCCTCAAAGCATTCACGCAATTCATCCTTTTCACACTTTTGTTGGAACCCCCAAAATATGTATCCAACAGTCTGTTTTTCTTAGAGTTAACAACAATTTCTTCCCCAAAACACTTCAACCTAGTCATTAATGCAAAATCGAAAAGCTGGAACGTCAATTCGAAACCATTAACATCAATAACAAAGGCAGTAGGGGTATTTTTTTTAGCTCTCTAACCATAAAACACCTGAACATCTGTGGTTGAACTTCACAATGCTGCATGTCGAGGTATTTCCCAAATATAGTCTCAGAAAAGAGTTCAAACTGTCTATCCGTAAGCTTGTCCTTCAATTCTTTTTTGACTTTCGGGTTTATGTAAGAAGCATATCGTATTGCATGACTGGGAGGATATTGGACAAAGAATTTAACATCCTGTATAAATACAAGTAGTTAATTAAAAAGAAGACACAACAAATATATGTATACGAATATCATATGAAACTGATGAAGAAAATTAGAGTGAACCATACATAACTACAACAAATATGTACACAAATAATGAAATAACCATGTGTACATTCAAAAATATGTGATTCTCAGTTCATCACCCTTTTCAGATACACAGTAAAATTCCAATAATATGTGGTTCTCAATTCATCAATTTTCTAAATACATCACATACATTGAAGATGGTTCCAGGTTCTTCAATTTTCCAAATTCAAATACATGATTCTCAGTTCAACAACCTTTTCAAATACTCAGCAAATTTCCAAATATGTGATTCCCAGTTCATCAATTTTCCAATTTTTCAAATACATAACATAAGATACACAGAAAAAAATATGATTCTCAGTTCATCAATTTTCTAAATACATAACATACATTAAAAAAATACGAAAAAAACACTCTTCATCAATACATAACATATATCAAATACATTCATCAATACATAACATACATCATTACATATCATACATCAATACATAACATACATCAAAAATATTCGGAAGTTCAAAAATACCTGCTTCATCGCTGGGTCAAACTCTTCCTCTTCTCCAGCTTCATGTTGTACGACTTTTTTCCTCTTCATCTCTTTTCCGGTATCTATTTTCTTTGTTGATTTTGTGACTACCGGTTTTTTAGGCCTTTGCATGTGGGAAGGATCATGCTTATTTTTTGTCCTTCTTTCAGCAATGATTCTCTCAGCCGAACCTGCAACATCATGTTGTTGTTGAGAAATCCCCAAATCAAAAGAAGGATAACCAAAATTTTGAAGAGTAGAATGTATACCTCGAGTAACCATGTTTGATTTTGTTCCGTCTACCATTAATGTATAAGCATTTAACTTCCACTTGCTTGAAACCCTAGCAATTTAATACTTCAATTGACTTGAATTTGGTGGAAAGAAAAAGACTAAAATATGAAAATACACTATTAGAGCAAGAAAAAATCTAAAGAAATATACATTCCCCAAAAATCACGGAAGAATCTTTTGCTAATGTTGATCGTGAAGGAGGTAATGGAGAAAAAAAGGGTGAAAATTAATGAAGAATGAGAGAGAAATCAAGTTGAATAATGATGTATCTGTTAAACTTGGGATATGGGAATATGGTAGCGTCTAATACGGTCAGTTACTGAGTGTATTTAACTGTGTATATTTACCAATAACTGTAATTTACTGATGTAGTTATAGATGGTAAATAAAAAAAGTAAATTAGTTACTAAATATAAATAAATAAAATGATAGTTATTATCATTAAATATGTCTTATAAGAAGCTATAACCAGTAAAAACTCCTTATTTTTTTCAAAACTTTTTAGCATTCTTCAATTTATCTTTTCCAAAATAGTTTTTAGTTTTAAAATTTCTTTTGGTATCGCTCTAGATTAAATAATGTTTTGAAGACTCTACTATTGCTATTTGTATTATAATAAGTATTAATTTGTTATCTAGCTATAGGTTTTAAAATAATAATTTTATGTTATTGTCATTTTTATTTTTGAATTATTAGGATAGAGTATCATTTTTACAACTCTAATTATGTTTCATCATGGTCATGTAATTGGTGTAACGCATTTTTACATCATTCACTTTTTCAAGATTTTTTTAATCGTTCGTGCAGATGTTAGCAGGTTAATAATAGATATATACATTTTTCTATTAATTTTTTTAAATATAATTTTAAAGTATTTTTTATTTATCTATTTATTTTATTAATTTATAAAATATTAAAAATCAAATACCCATGGGGCTTACTCCCCGCCGAGGCATATGTAAAATGCCTTGGGAGTTTGAATAGTAGTATGCCTTATTAATTCGGATATCATAACGAAAGTCTGAATGTGTTAATAATTGAATAACTGAATTTGACATGCACGGACAATGAAATCAAGCAGCGTTTAGTAGGGAACGTATGACCTTTTCTTTCTTACCCGTTACCCCTAAATAGAAGAATTTATTTCTTATTTTAAATATACTTGGCGTTTCTTTTTATAAAAAAATGTTAGACAACCATGAATAGTATAGGGTTTTCTACATTTTCATTGACAGGTTTTTGTGATCAGATTTTTCTTTTCCTTTTCGGTATTAATGTCTTACTTTTTTTTTTCTCTCTCGATCAATTTATACTTTAGTCTATTTACGAGTAAATTCCACTTAATTCCCTTACTCCTCTAATGGGTAGAGAAACCATGAGCTAATTTCTCTTGACATTTTCTTAACAATTTAAAATCACGTTCATAATTTGAAACTGTGGATAAAATATTGAACTTTTTCCTTTGTAAAACATATAAAAATATGTATGCTAGCTCCTATTATGAGTACAGTATTATTATTCTGCTGTGAAATGTGCACAATAAAAATGCTACAAATGATCAATATGGTACACGCGTAAATTCAGCAACAATCGCCAACTTAATTTTGTGACAAGGAAATCTTTCTTGCTCCAAAAGTATTTTTGAGAAAATGGAAAAGGGCAAGTAGTATTAGGAAGTCTTAGTTGATATGTTAATAAAAATATCCTACATGTCCTTGGCTTAAAATCAAGAAAAACACTTGTATGTTTAAGAAAAATCGCCCTTGTTGCCAATCTCTGAAAGAATGAAAACAAAATTACGTCAAGGTTTTATTTTATATGTACACTGAATCTACTAATGACCTTCCAATCCATCATTTTCTAGTGCAATTTTAGTCAAACCCGCCTACAAATCTTGAATCACAATTCACAACCATGTACATTTCAACGAAGTGGCGTGCACAGTATGTACAAGGTGTGGGTGGGAAATCAAAAGAGTGTTATTTCTTTTGTGGGTGTAGTGGTCTTAGGAGTATTTATACTCGTTACTACACAGTGTAAAATTCCTTACTATAGTGATATCAGCTGCTCCTCTTGGCCGTGGTTTTTTCCCTTATTCAGAAGGGTTTCCACGTAAAATCTTGGTGTCATTATTGCTGCATTTTATTCTTGATGATTTAACCATAACTTAGTGTTCCGCGTTTATCACTAATACCGTGAATATTATTTTTGCGGGTCTATTTTATTCCCAACAAGTGGTATCAAAGCCAAGGTTCTGTCTGAGTATGCTCTGTGGTTGCAGCACAGTCTGAACTTCCACATCAGAAAAGAATTACTTTGGTATTCGAATAAAATAGTATTTGTATTTGTGATAAATGATGGAAGCCAACACTAGTAGAATGGTTACTTTGAGTGGCGTAAATTATGTCATTTGGAAGGGCAAAATGGAAGATTTGCTCTATGTCAAGAATTTTCATCAACCTGTCTTTGCCAATAAAAAGCCTGATAATAAATCAGATGAAGAGTGGAATTTGTTGCACCGGCAGGTTTGCGGCTTTATTAGACAGTGGGTTGACGATAATGTGTTGAACTATATTTCTGGGGAGACACATGCTCGGACCCTATGGAAGCATCTTGAAAGTTTGTATGCTCGAAAAACTCGTACCAACAAGATGTATGCAATGGTATGCACTCGACCAGATATTGCTCATGCAGTCGGTGTTGTTAGCAGATTTCTCGAAAATCCAGGGAAAGAGCATTGGGAAGCTATGAAGTGGATACTCAGGTATCTAAGAGGAAGCTCAGGGGGAGCTATACCATGGCAGTCGAAGTTGCAGAAGTGTGTCGCACTATCAGATATGCTGACCAAGGTGGTACCGAGAGACAAGTTCGAATCGTGCAAAGAACTTGTCGGCATGCACTCAAATTAGAAACCAGTGTACCCTCCTTCAGGTGAATGGGACTGAAGGGGGAGATTTGTGGGGTCCAGTCCTCTATCCCATATTTTAAGAAAGGAAGATTTTTCTTCCTTTGACAAAATCACATTGGTAGCAATTGTGGAATTGGCCAACAAGTCAATTCTTTTGTTCACATAGCCGTGATGTAAGCGCTTAGCTCATCATAGTCGTGATGTAAGCGCTTACCTCATCATAGGAAATTCATTCCTATAAATAGGCGGCTTATGGTTCATTTGTATTATCACCAAGATCATTTGCTATACACACCTAAATCTCAGACAATACATCTGAGTGAGAGCAAAGTGAGGTGTTCCATAGACTGTGAGAAAATAGTCTGTGAAGAAAAATAGAGTGTGAGTGATATTGTCGTAAGGTGGGAAATCAAAAGAGTGTTATTTCTTTTGTGGGTGTAGTGGTCTTAGGAGTATTTATACTCGTTACTACACAGTGTAAAATTCCTTACTATAGTGATATCAGCTGCTCCTCTTGGCCGTGGTTTTTTCCCTTATTCAGAAGGGTTTCCACGTAAAATCTTGGTGTCATTATTGCTGCATTTTATTCTTGATGATTTAACCATAACTTAGTGTTCCGCGTTTATCACTAATACCGTGAATATTATTTTTGCGGGTCTATTTTATTCCCAACACAAGGCACGTTGACAACTACTACTCTTTTGCAAGTTGGTTATTTGAATAATAGAGCATCAGACAAGCAACAAAGTAATTGAAAATGATACCAACCTATTTACATTTCTTTTCCTCTGCAATTTTGAGAGAAAACTTCAATACAAGTAAAATGAAAGTCCAAACTTTAGACAACAAGAGTATCCATTAGTTCCCTACCCTTTGTCTCTTGTGAGAAGAGCATAGCACTGGCTGCTGATAAAACTAGAATTACTTCAAAGGATATGATTGCAGCCATTTGATGGCACCCTCTTACCAATTGCACGGCAATGATAGGAGAAATCATGGCCCCTATTTTTCCCACAGAAGTTGCAACTCCATAACCGGTAGCCCTTACAGACGTCGGATATATCTGCATAGAAGACATTAAAATGACAAACTGAAGTCTCTAGAGGAGGTTTTAAGCAGCGTTTGCTTCTAATGAGCCAATAGACCCCTCAAAATTCAGCATAACTTTAGCAGTTGACAATTAAAGCTGCATCCCGGAAGGTTTTCTCTACACTAAAATCAGAAAACCGGCCAAGAATGGAACCTCTCGATCAGATCACCAAAGTGGCAGAATCAACATGTGTAGTAGTTGACAACATGTAGTAGACTCTCCAAACAAAGCCTATGGCATCATATACTGCATTGTTATGTTTGTGGGACTGAGGTAAGGACTAGTTCCTATGAACTACTGGGTTTAGGGTCTTTCCTATAGATGCATGGTTTTCCTTCATAACTATGTATCCTTGTAAAAGCATCTTTAATTGAGAATTAAGAGTTGGTGACGATCGTGGTTTTCTTCCCCTTAAGGGTTTCCGCATTAAAATTGTGCGGTCTTCTTTTTTGTTATCATTTCTTAATTCATGTCGTCTCATAACACAATTCCTATACCCGTCAGCCAACAGAAAATTGGCGAAGAGGCCACAAAAGAGTTCATGAGAAGATGTCACAAAATGAGGCCTTTACATCATATTTTTTTTCTTCACTGATTAAGAAGCAGAAAATACAAATGATTTACATGAACTAGATCCATTACAATTAATATTATTTCAACCTCATTACGAGTGCTAAACTGACCTATTTAGAACTCCATCCGATTTTCAAAGTAGAAGTGTAGAACTCTCCTCTAGTTCAACAAGAGCGTTCTACAAAATAACTAACAAGAAGAAGAGAGCAGCAATCCTCATTTGCTAACATTTTCTCTCGTTTTTCTAAGTCAATACTTGCATTTGACTTAAGACTGAGGTGGTTCCAAACAGACACCAATTGATACGTTAGAGGCCTAAGAATGTCTGGAAAGTTTTTAGCTTCTTCAAGAAAATGAAACACAATCTTGATATCTTGAAGTCAACTTTCTTATATATGCATTATGACATAATCTTGATACCTTGAAGTCGATTTTCATATATATATATATATATATATGCATTAAGTGTGACTGGATGGAAATGGGAATGAGTAATTTTTTTTATTGACCGAGAAATTCGTCCGGAGCTGACCCTTAGGGACGACCCCAGCCTTTGAAACTCGAGGATGATGGGTCCGTCCCTCTACCCTTCTCCACTTAAGTACCAGAGTAAGTTCACTTGGCATGGGGGTTGAACGTGTAACCTAAGACACAAGTCCCTCAACCTTTGCCAATGCCAATTGAACTAACCCTTGGGGTCAATGGGAATGAGTTTTCATGTCTAGAAATTGCATGATGACAAGGAATTAACGGTTACCTCTCGACTATAGACACCCGCAATGACGAAGCTTCCTATGATGAAAGTACGAGCACCAAATAGCAAGGCGGTAGTCAAAGCAGGCAGTTGAGGTGCAAGCAGTGGTAAAAGGAATAGGAAATATAAAGCATACATAAGTGCCATAGTCAATTTCCGACCAGCTTTCTCGACCAACATAGCTGATAAAATAACTCCAGGGATCTCTGAGAAACCAAATAGGGTAACATAGATTTCACAACTTGTTATTGAATCAATGTTACGTGAAAAAAATCATTTATGATTAGTTGAGACGAATACGACAAAAGTAAAGGAAATTTGTTTTACCTGCAAGACTAGTGATGAGCACATTTATATAAAGGCTCTGATCATCGTTCGTGTGCAAAGCAATTGACGAGTGTTGACATCGTCCACTGCTAAACAGAGATGTCAGCAATATAAGGCCGTAATATGAGAAGGAATTTCCAGTAAAAACCGCCCATACGAGGAGGGTATTTCTACATAATGCGGGGGACAAAAGGACGAGTAAGGATGAGAAGCCTGATGAGATTTTGTTTTTTTCCAGGAGAAAGTAATTCCTCAGTAAGTTGAGAGGAGACAAGCTTTCTAGGGGGAAGTTGCGTCTTATTGACCACAGCTATTTTCCTCAAAATATCACAGGCGTCTCTTGTTCTACCTACGGCACACAAATATCTAGGAGATTCTACTGTAAATACAAATAATAGAAGTGCTGCAAATGATGGTATAGATGATAAAGCCAGTAACCACCTCCAGCCTATTCTTGGCATAAGCATCTGCAGCATAAACAATGAGAATGCGATAAGTTTTCCAATGTTCGTGAAGCATATTTTGAGATTATGGCAGAGTTTCTATAACAAGTAACGCCCATTATTGTTTCGTCTACATGCTACTATCTGAGAGATCAATAATGCTGTCATACTTAATTGAGATCACACGATCCTAAAGGTCAGAACCAAAACAAATGCTTACAGCACGGATAATGGATAGTAAATTGTGCTGGCTAAGGTATGTCACTAGTCCAACATGCTTGCAGAGAAGAATTGCTCACGAGTTCCGTTCCTCCAACTGTTAAAGTTTTTCGATGTGGAAATAGATGATTATCACATAAATGCAGACGGTACTATTTGGAGGCACGATATAATGGAAGATCAACAAGTAAGAAGACATCAAGAAAAGCTAATTGACACAACTAAAAATTAAGTTAGAAAAGGCTAGAAGATAATTCCAAATTCTGCTAATCCGAGCACTGCACAAAACACCAGTTATTCTAGATAGCAAGGTACGTGCGGATTTAAGCTAAATTACGTGCGGATTTAAGCTAAATTACAGACCAAATAAGCAAAAGAAAAGGTACCAATGCTAATAAGGACTCAAGTATTGTTCCAATTGTCCAAAAACCTGTATTGATAATCGTCCACACGCCCCTGTTTTGTGAAGGTACAAATTCAAAAAACCAAGATCCATATACAGCTCGTCCACCTATTCCAAAACCAACCATCGTACGCAGAGCTAGCAACTAACTATAATTAGGAGCAAACGCACTGAGTGCTGCAGATAATGCAGTCACTATTGGCAACAAAAAACGACAGTAGTCATAAGGCTTTCTTGACTAGGAGAAAGTTCCCATTGGGACCTTAAAGCAGGTCCTATAAAAGACAGAATTTGAGTCTCAGCTGCTTCTGCAATAAAACCAAGACCAGCATAACACATCGCCATAAACTGGAATTTGCCAAATCCGATTGATGCGAGTGCTTCTTCCAATGTGTACAGGGTGCCATCCTCCTCCTGTTGCTGTGCCATCTCCGGGCTCTTTTTTTTTGTTTTTTAAACCTTCAAACCGAGTCACAGACTTTATAACCACTTGAGAATAAGCTTCTAAAAGGGGGGCTATGCCTGACCTTTTACTACAAGGATTGAACTTGGATAACCAAGTTTAGAAAGCTAAAAAGCTAACATAAAAAATGATTACAAAGTGGCTATAAAGCTGAAAATTCAAGCTGGTTCGTGCATGATTTAAACTGCACACTGTTTGATGCTATTGATAACCCCACTGATGAGACACCTACATGCGCCTGCCTCATGTAGTTCCAAAATAACTATGGAAACAGCAAAAACGTGAGATGCTCAATATTTTGAACAAAAATGAATTTATGACAAAATTATTCTTTAACTATTGAAAATATAGTATTTTTACCCTCCATTATACTCTCTCCGTTCCAATTAAGCGTTTTACTTTACTTTTTTTCTGTCCAAAAAAGAGATCCTCTTTCTATATTTAATAAGTTACAATTCAAATATCTTATATGGCAAATCTATAACCACAAGATTTAAATGACATTTTAATAAATTACACACATCTTTAATTTATAGCTATAAGGTTTAAAAGTACCTTTTTATTTTTTAAACTTTGTGTCTGATAAAATTAAAACATTTAAATTGGGACGAGGGGAATATTTTGGTATCAAAAATATATTCGTTGTCTAAAAATTGCACCTCTTCTATCCTTACTTTCTAACGGTTGAATTTTAAACCCTAATTTTATCTAATGGATGATTTTGATGCACATTTTTTTCTTCTTTGTGTATACGGTAAAAACCGGATATGAGGCAAACCGGTGGAACGAGGAACCGGCGGAAGAAAGGAATGAGAATGTGCCGGATACTATTCGCCCTTGACCGGGGTAACGTTTGGACCGGAGCTAAGCGAGGGCACCGACTGATTTGCCTTCTTCGTCATTGAAACGACCAAGTCCGGTGACCCGAGCATTCGTGGCCGTTGGTCCGTGTGGCCGTTTCATGCGAGCCACGCGCCAGTAGTGTCCTGTCATGGTCAACTACTCACCATGCGTGTGTCAGACGGCGCCGTTAGTCTAATCCCACCAAATCCGTTCAGAGCTGTCCTTATTACTATTATTTTATTAATTCACATTGTATGAAACCCATGGAGGTCACGCTATAAATAGAGCACATCCCCCTCCTTTGTAAGGGTTGGCTCCTTTACTTTCTAAGAACATTTGCAATAAGAAAGGTCCATATTTACGATCTCTCTATAAATATCTGATTCGGCCGAGATCATTTGTTTCCATTTTATTGTGTATCTTCCATCAAGTGTCCCACATTGTTTATAAACGTTTATACTCATAGCTAATTGTCATCATTAGCTGTTTTATTGAAGAACTCTCATATACATATTTTCTCTATCCAACACACATCAAGACCCAAGCACATATCCTATACCTATTTACAAATTTAATTGATTATCTGATTTCGGGGTAAACAGTTTGGCTAGGATAATAGTGGTCTTTGGTCTTGATTTTTACCATATTCATCAAAACCAAAAGCATCTCCTGCCCGTCTCTGCGAAAACGGACTAAATGGCCGACATCGAACAATCTGGCCATGTCAACAACACCGAGATTGTGGCAGAAAATGAAGGCAGCGGACTACGGGGATTGCCAAATCCCGCTGACCCGAACCTCGTCGATTCGAGGGAAGGGCTCAACCGGCAAAACACCGTGGACCAGGAGAATGCCGCCCCACCGGCCACTGATCCTCTAAATACTTACAATTCCGTTACACTGTCACGGACCCGGGGCCGGAGAGAACCGGACGCACCAAACGACGGTGTTAACTTACGTTAAATTTTTGAAATGTTGCAGGAACAAAGAGCGGCAATCGCCGAGCAAGGAATAGCAATTGCCCAGCTGCAGAGCGGAAAAGGTGAAGCAGAGCCGGAAAAAGCAAAGGGTACTGCCGAAACCGGAAGAAACGAGGCACGAATGGTTTTGAGCGACGGCTCCGGAGCCGGCTCCTCTACCGAGGTTCTAAAGATGCTCGAAACTTTGGCGAAACGGGTAGACTCAACCGAAAAGAGGGTCGAGACATACAATTCTTGGGTGGACCAGATACCGGGGGCTCCACCTTTGCTGAAGGGGCCGAATTCAAAAAGGTACATCCAAAGGCCTTTTCCTCCGAGCGTAGCCCCGAAACTGATCCCGAAGAGGTTCAAAATGCCCGATATACAGAAGTATGACGGCACAACGGACCCGCACGTGCACGTGACCTCATATACCTGTGGCATAAAGGGCAATGATATGGAGGAAGATGAGATTGAGTCAGTATTGTTGAAAAAATTTGGGGAAACTCTGTCGAAGGGAGCGTTGACGTGGTATGACCACCTACCCGAGCATTCGATCACTTCTTTCGAAATGCTCGCCGATGCCTTCGTAAAGGCTTATGCCAGTGCCAAAAAGGTGCAAGCCCGCAAGGCCGACATCTTCCGAATAACCCAAAGGGACGATGAGTTACTGCGGGAGTTCGTCAACCGGTTCCAGAGGGAACGGATGGAACTCCCCCCGGTTCCGGAAGAATGGGCCGCACAAGCTTTCACAAAGGGGCTCAATATGCTAAGTTCAACTGCTTCGGCCAAATTAAAAGAAAATTTGCTGGAATACGAGGCCGTGACATGGGACGATGTCCATAATCGGTATGAATCGAAGATTCGGGTGGAGGATGATCAGTTCGAGCTCCCTCCGGTCCAGTTAAAAATGGATAGAAGTTTTGAAAAACCGAGGAAGGGTTATGAAACTAAGGCCAAATCATCAAGGGAAAGGTTTCGGCCATACTCCCACTCGGAGAGAAAAAATTTCAGGTCGGAAAAGTCAAGGGAGAGCCCGAGCCACTTCTCAGGTCGGGGTAGCAAGCGGGTCGAGCGCCCGTCAAACAGCCGGGGGCTCTCGTTCAGGAGCGATGCCGGAAGTTCTGCCGGTAATAAGGGTCCACCGAAGATTTCGGAGTACAACTTCAACGTTAGTACTTCGGGCCTCGTCTCGACCATCGGCCGCGTCCCGGATGTGAGATGGCCGAAACCACTAAGGTTAGATCCGGGCCAATGGGATCCGAACATGGTGTGTGAATATTACGGAACCCAAGGTCACAAAACCGAAGATTGCCGCCAGTTGAGAGAAGAGGTAGCCCGGTTATTGAAGAACGGTCATCTCCGAGATTTGCTGAGTGAGCGAGCCAAAAATCATTACAAGGAAAAAGAAGCTCATCGAAGGGCCGAGCCGGTCGAACCCCAGCATACAATCAACATGATAGTTGGGGGTATTGACACCCCTCGGGGGCCGGTAATGAAACGGACAAAGGTTTCTATTGTTCGTGAAAAGCGCATCCGAGATCACTCAACCGGGGGCTTTATCTTCTTCGATGACGAAGACGCAGAGGGCATCATTCAACCGCACAATGATGCATTGGTAATTTATGTGCTTATCTTTAAAACTAAGGTTAAACGTATTTTGGTTGACCCAGGTAGCTCGGCCAACATCATCCGATGGAGAGTGGTCGAACAACTAGGACTGCTCGATCGGATCGTACCGGTGGCCCGGGTACTCAGCGGGTTCAATATGGCAAGCGAAACCACGAAGTGGGAGATCTCGTTGCCCGTGAACGTGGATGACACCATTCAACAAACGATGTTCTATGTGATGGAAGGGGACATGAAATATAATGCACTATTGGGCAGACCCTGGATACATAGCATGAGGGCAGTGCCTTCAACACTGCATCAGTTGCTGAAATTCCCCACACCGGAGGGGGTGAAAACCATCCGAGGTGAGCATCCCGCAGCAAGGGAAATGTTCGCAGTAGAGGAAGCGGCGCCTCGGCCCAAGGGGCCGGCGCAGGAAGAAAAGGATGTAACCGGAGGGAAGTCCCCCAATAGAAATCAAAGTATACCGGGTCGGATCCAGTGCATGAAGCGGATGATTTCGAGGTACCCAGATCGTTCTTCATGCCAGATGACTCGGATGAAACCAAGTCAACCGTGGAAGAGCTGGAGCAGATCATCCTGTTCGAGTACCTGCTGGACAGAAAGGTATACCTGGGCACGGGGCTTACCCCGGAGCTCAGGCGCAAATTAATTGAGTTTCTTCGAGCTAACGCCGATTGTTTTGCATGGTCGCATATAGATATGACAAATATATCACCGGAAATAGCATCTCAGAAGCTCAGCTTGGACGGGAAGTTTCCCCCGGTGAAGCAAAAAAGAAGGCCCATGGTGGAGCCAAAACAAGCCTTCGTAAAAGACGAGGTAACAAAGCTTTTAAAAATAGGTTCCATCTGGGAGGTGAAATACCCAGATTGGCTTGCTAACGTGGTGGTGGTGCCAAAAAAAGGTAATAACTTTCGAATGTGTGTCGATTATAAGGATTTAAACAAGGCATGCCCGAAGGATTCATTTCCGTTGCCTCACATTGATAGGATGATCGATGCGACGGCCGGACATGAAATGTTAAGTTTTCTCGATGCTTACTCCGGGTATAACCAAATCCGGATACACCCGGAGGATCAAGAGAAAACATCCTTCATCACCCGTTATGGGACTTACTGTTATAACGTCATGCCTTTCGGATTAAAAAATGCCGGTGCAACTTACCAACGCCTAGTTAATGGAATGTTCGAAGAACAAATAGGGAAAGCGATGGAAGTTTATGTTGACGATATGGTTGTTAAGTCCCTGGAAATAGAGGACCATTTAAAGCATTTGCAGGAAACCTTTGATGTGCTCCGCAGATACAACATGAAGCTCAATCCGGAGAAATGTGCCTTCGGGGTAAGGTCCGGTAAATTTCTGGGTTTCATGGTGTCAAGCCGGGAATTGAAATCAATCCGGACAAGATCAAGGCCATCGAGGACATCGAGGTTGTGAACAACATAAAGGGGGTGCAAAAGCTCACCGGAAGGATAGCGGCGCTGAGTCGCTTCATATCGAGGTCCTCGGACAAGAGTCACCGTTTCTTCTCTTTGCTCAGGAAGAAGAATGACTTCGTTTGGACACCGGAGAGCCAAAAAGCTCTACGAGAGTTGAAGAGGTACTTGTCTAACCCCCCGTTGCTGCACACACCGAAGGTCGACGAGCCGCTTTTCCTCTACCTAGCTGTCTCCAAAGTGGCGATAAATGGCATTTTGATCCGAGAAGAATCAGGTACGCAATTCCCTATCTATTACGTGAGTAGAACTTTGGGGGATGCGGAGACCCGTTACCCCCATTTGGAAAAATTGGCATTAGCACTGGTAAGCGCTTCCAGAAAGCTCAAACCTTATTTTCAATGCCACCCCATATGTGTAGTAACCACTTACCCTTTGAAAAACATCATGCATAAACTGGAGTTGTCAGGTAGGTTAACAAAATGGGCTGTAGAAATTAGCGGTTACGATATCGAGTATAAACCTCGAACGGCTATCAAATCCCAAATCTTGGCCGATTTTGTGGCAGACTTTACCCGAGCTATGGTCCCCGAGGTCGAAACGGAACTGTTGCTGACCTCGGGAGAGACCACGGGCATTTGGTCTCTACACACGGATGGGGCCTCGAACCTTAGAGGTTCCGGGCTAGGGATTGTCCTTAGGACCCCGGCCGGGGATGTCATTCGACAATCCGTTAGAACTGCTAAATTGACTAACAATGAAGCCGAGTATGAGGCTATGATTGCAGGTTTGGAATTGGCTCGAAGTATGGGAGCCGAAATAATCGAGGCAAAGTGCGACTCGCTCTTGGTCGCAAACCAGGTGAACGGCATATTCGAAGTCAAAGATGAACGGATGCAGAGGTACCTCGAAAAACCCAAGTAGTGCTTCATCAATTTAAAGAATGGACCATGCAGCACATACCGAGGGAGAATAACAGCGAAGCCGATGCATTAGCAAATTTGGGATCCTCGGTCGAGGGGGAGGAAATCAATCCCGGGGCAACGGTGCACTTATCGAACACGGCCATAGAAAGCGGACACGCCGAAATATACACAATGGGCTTAACTTGGGATTGGCGCAACAAGTACATTGACTACTTGCGTGATGGTAAGCTCCCAAGTGACCCGAAGGAATCACGGTCACTACGGACCAAGGCCGCCCGTTTTTGCTTGGTGGACGGCCAATTGTATCGACGCTCTTTGCTTGGTACCCTGGCTAAGTGTTTGGGCCCCGGTGAAACGGAATACGTGATGAGGGAGGTACACGAGGGAACCTGCGGCAACCACTCCGGTGCAGAAGCTCTGGTTCAAAAGATTATCAGGGCCGGTTATTACTGGAACCAGATGGACGAAGACTCGAAAAGTTTTGTCCGAAAATGTGACGGGTGTCAGTAGCATGCTCCGATGATTCACCAACCCGGGGAGTTGCTGCATTCAGTGATCTCACCTTGGCCTTTCATGAAGTGGGGAATGGATATTATGGGTCCGTTACCTCGGGCACCAGGTAAGGCCTGTTTCATTTTGTTTATGACTGACTATTTTTCTAAGTGGGTTGAAGCGCAGGCCTTGAAAAAATCAGAGAGAAAGAATTCATCGACTTCATGTGGGATCACATCATCTGCCGTTTCGGCATCCCCGCCGAGATAACTTGTTATAATGGTCCTCAGTTCGTGGGCACCAAGGTCAACAATTTCCTCGAGGGATTGAAGATTAAGAAAATCGTGTCAACCCCGTATCACCCATGCGCAAACGGACAAGCAGAATCCACGAACAAAACGATAATCCAAAATCTGAGGAAAAGACTTGACGCATCAAAGCACCATTGGAGGGAAATATTGCCGGAGGTGCTGTGGGCTTGCAGAACCACATCCAAATCGAGCACGGGGGAAACCCCATTCTCTTTGGTCTACGGGGCCGAAGCCCTTATCCCTGTGGAGGTTGGCGAACCGACCCTCCGTTTCAGGTACACCACCGAGGAGTCAAACGAGGAGGCCATGGCCGTGAAGCTTGACCTCACAGATGAACTACGCGAAAACGCGTCGGTCCGCATAGCGGCCAAAAAACAGAGAATGGAAAGATACTACAATCGAAGAGCCAACTTTTGACATTTCCAAGTTGGGGACTTAGTGCTTCGAAAAGTTACCTTGCACACCAAGAACCCCAACGAGGGAAAGCTGGGTCCGAACTGGGAAGACCCGTACAAGGTAACCGGTATAACGGGCAAAGGATCGTACCAATTGGAGTCCATGGACGGGCAGCGTCTGCGTAATAACTGGAACATGACCCATCTAAAGAGATAATACAACTAAGGTATGACCTCCCCGTATTCTCTTACTAACCTTTCTCTTTTGTAGGGAGTCAAAAACGGGATAAAATTAGAATTTAGGCCTGAAAATACGTGTTGCACTGTTTTCCTTAGTACGGTTTTGTCCCAAAATGGGTTTTCCGACAAGGTTTTTAACGAGGCAACAAGTACAACGTGTTACTCGATAAAGATGAAAGATCAGCGTTCGGAGATCCGAGGTCACATCCTCCGATTGGGGACTTAATAGCACTCGCCGACCTTGCAGCTCGGATAAGTGCTAGGGGAATACCATGCCCGCATCGAAGATGACCAAGGTCAAAGAAGATGGGGAAACTTAACATTTGCTACGGCAAAATTGCCCCGGCCACCGGCCATAGCCTTCGATGTAAGGACCAAACGATCATAACGAATCGTGTCCCATTTGGCATTTGCTACTGCAAAACCAGGGCCCGGCCACCGACCACAACCTTCGATGTAAGGACCAAACGATCATAACGAATCGTGTCCCATTGTATATTTGCTACAGCAAAGGTAGAAGGAATTAAAATTCTCATATGTACAAACATTTTGCAAACACAAAAGTTATCAAAAGCTTGGATAGCAAAATTTTGGGTGTCTTTTTGTTAAAAGGACTTTGCCCCGATGATAACCGTTGTATCCCGGCACTTCCCCATTCACGTGCTCTATACCAAAGTACTGTGCCTGAAATTCGACAAAGCCAACGAGGTCACAATGATCCAAGCCAGAATTTGATGAACTCCCCCAAACGGGGACTGCTACGTCAAAAATTTAGCCAAGGCTGAAAAATACCGACCCTAAAAGAAATGCCTATCGTAATTCGGAGACGTCTGAATTTATGAAGCATCGGATAAGTCCTACGGGCACGGCGAATTAGCGACTATGAGTCGAGTTGTCCTAAAACGGACCAACGATCATGGCAAAAATAATAGCAAACATTCAAAACGAAGAAACAAGAAAGATGCACTCTTCATTTATACAAGGAATATTTTTACATCAAAAACAAAAGTCCTACAAAGGCAAAAAATGAAGAGATAAAAGCCAAATACAGGCCCTAAACTACCCGGAATGGCTGGAGCCGGAATGCTCGGACACTGTCCGCTCGGAATCATCAGAGTCAGAACCGAGGGCATCCTTAGCCTCTCCCTCGATCCTCTTGGCCTCGACAATAAGGGACGGAAGATCAGAAAAGCCATGCTCAGCTTGCTCAAGAGTCATCCTCCGAGATTTCCATTTCTCGTACTGAGCAACAATTATAACTTGAGCCTCGGCGGCCTCCACGCTTCTTTGAGCTTCATCCAAATCTGCCTCGGCCTGGGCTAGCTTTGCCTCGAGAGCGTCCCGAGCCTCCCCAAGAACATTCTGCATTTGAATGGCCGATTGGAGCTCGGCCTGGAGGGTGTCATTTGCAGCGGCCGTTTCCTTGAGCTCATTCTTCAGGTCCTCGCATATTCGAGATCTGGTCTCTACCTTATCTTCGAACACCCTGGCACTCT
Source organism: Lycium barbarum (assembly GCF_019175385.1). Lineage (NCBI taxonomy): Eukaryota > Viridiplantae > Streptophyta > Magnoliopsida > Solanales > Solanaceae > Lycium > Lycium barbarum. Next base: position 29,936,175 of record NC_083347.1, read on the forward strand.
CGAATTTAAGAAGCCGATTCCTCTCGGCCAAGCTGGAAGCATCCGATTTTACCACATCCAGCTTCTCCCGGAGTTGGGAGAAAGCAGTCTCGAGCTCATCCAGCTTCGAGGAAATTTGAGCGTTGTCCCGGTTGAGGCCGATATTCTCAGCTTCGAGGCTCCGGTTATATTCGGTCATGGCGACCAGTTCACTCCTCAGCTGACGATTCTCGGACTTTGCTGCGTCAAGCTCGGGCTGAAGATGGGAAAGAGCAACTGTTCGACTCAGCTCTTCCTCCTTCTCCCGAAGAAGATGCACATACTTCTCCGTTTCCCGGCTCTAGGCATCCAATTGGCCCTTAAGATCATCCATCTCTTGTTCGGCACGAATGAAGGCTTCGTTGGCAAGCACCACACTCTGAAAAATGAAGCAGGTTTAAGGTTAGCGGCTAAATCGAACGGAGTAAAGATGAGGTTGTCAGCAAAGCAATACGAAGACGACCAAGAATCTTACCCGGTTGGCCGCGTGCATGCTCTAGTTGATGAGTCACTGCCAAGTGACCCCGGTCATCTTCCGCTTGTCCGAATCCGAGACAAGAGGCCTCAGATAGCTGGCCACGCCCATCGGCCGGGAAAGAAAGCTGCAGTCCTTGGGGACAGTAACCACAGCCGATCTTGTTCTCCTCGACTCTACGCTCGGGGCCGGAAATATATGCACCAAGCCATCCCTAGTCCCGGATTCGGAGGACCGGTTGGCCGACCTCGTGGCCCGAGGAATTGTAAGATGTCTGAATCCTGCGGCTTCGCCGGTAGCAGGAGGAGTGCTCGAGAACATGTCCTCAAAATCATCGAGTCTCGGAACCGGAGTCGAAGAACTTGGAACAGCACCAGTATCTTCAACAAAGCTCGAGGGTCCCGTGGTAGCGGTAAAACCGTGCTCGGGCGTCGTATGAACATCAGCGGGGACTTCGGCTTCCGGGACCGGCCTAGTTTTTCGACCGGCCTCAGCAGCGGCCGCCTCCGCGTACCTCCTCGTCCTTTGCAGGGGAGCTTCTTCAGAAGAAGTTTCACCTGAAATATCGACAAAGTCAATAGACCTTAGAGGAGCCGGGGAAAGAATTTCTTCCGCATCTGTTCGTGAGACCGGGACTAGAGGGCCCTCAGCAGCGGAAGGGAGGGGTGAAACGACAACGACCTCCTCCGGGATCGGAGCCACGGAAGGTTCGGCACCAACTCTCCGAACTATAATATCGGGCTCTGGTTCGTCCCGCAAGGTCCGCGTAACGCTTCTCGCCCTTTTCTTCTTTGACTGCTGCCCCTTGTCTGAGGACCTTTTTCTTTTGGCAGCAGTAGCAGCAACAAGGGCACGGGATGCACCCGCCGTATCAAACTCGGACGCCGACGTCGTTGGTTCAGCTGTCGACTCCGATCTGGGGGATACCGAGCCCTTAGGCAAACCTGAAAGACGAAGGTGTTAGCGAAGGTCGGGGGAGGAAAACGGGCAGTAAAGGACGCAGTAAACACGAGTAGAAGCAGGGGGCTACCGTGATTCTGGGCAACCCATCGACCACGTGACAGGTGGGCCCAGGTCCGGTTGTCATGAGGACATTGGTGGAGGAGTGTTGTGACCCATTCACTCAGGTTGTGAATGACCGGGGGGACGTAACCATTGGTTGAGAATTTTAAGGAACAAACAATGAGAAAGCAAAATCAAAATTTGACAAAGCATGCCAGAGCAATTACACAGGGTTTCAGACTTACGCTTGCTATTCCACTTCTCCGGGAAAGGCATATAATCGGCTGGGATGATGTTTTCGGTCTTCACCCGGACATATCGTTCCAACCAACCCCGGTCTCTGTCTTCGTCCATTTTCGAGAAAAATGAATTCCGGCTGCGTTTGGCAAGGTTTATTACACCACCCCGGAAAATCCTCGGGGAGTACAGACATATTAGGTTGGCCAACGTGAACTCCTTTTCGGCATTGTTGGCCAAATACCGAAGACATGCTACGACCCTCCAAACGATGGGACCGATCTGTGCTAGGGTCACGCCGTAGGTCCGACACATGTCCAGGATAACCGGATCTACCGGGGGGTCGAGTTTGAGAGTAAAGGGACAAGTATACACATACAGAAACCTTTCCCGGTGGTCCACAACAGATTCTTCTGGACCGGGGGCAAAGGCCCGAACCGGACGGGTGTCCCACCCGCAGTCAACCCGGACTATGTCCAGCCTCTCCTCAGTGATGGACGAGGGGTATCGCCTCACATCAAATCCCCTATCAGAAACCAAGAAAGGTTTTTCGACCTCGAGATCTTTGTTGAAGCTGGGCTTGGCCGGTATAATATCCGAGGCCGTGGGCTCAAAAGTTCTTTTTGTTTTGGCCGGTGAGGCAGGCTCAGAACCCGGGGATTAAACCGACGGAACGTCATGAGAAGTGGTTTCAGACATTTCGAAGATATGAGAGGATGAAGATTCAGAAGAGAAGTTCAAGAAGGATGAGGGAACTGATGGTTTGAAGAATGGCGAAGTGCGGAGCAAGCAACACTCGAACAAGAATAGTTAGCGGAAATGGCGGCAAAGTTGGTTCTTTCTCACGTGATATAAGACGATGGATCGACTGCAGATTTGCTATGAAGAAGGCTATGTGTGGTGAAGGTGAAGATACGCAGTGAAGAGAGTAAGATGAAGAGAAGTTGAATCGTAAAAATGTGGAAAGAAGAGGGAAAGAGCCTTATATAGGCACATGGCTGTGACGGTTACGATTCTCCAACCAACCGGGGAACGCCATGTGTCCCGTAATTAATGTGGAATGACTTGAAACGACGTGCATACGGCGGTTGTCAGAACAGACCACCCGGGGTGAGACACGTGGCCGATAAAAGGGGAGGCGTTACGCAACCGTTCCCGCCAAAATGTGAAGATAACGACGAGCTGACAGAACCATCGGTTTCAGAAGTTATCTACTCCCCGTTACTCCGATAGATCGGAGATCCGGGAAGTGTGGGGCTATCTGTATAAGGTAAAAACCGGATATGAGGCAAACCGGTGGAACGAGAAACCGACGGAAGAAAGGAATGAGAATGTTCCGGATACTATTCGCCCTTGACCGGGGTAACGTTTGGACCGGAGCTAAGCGAGGGCACCGGCTGATCTGCCTACTTCGTCATTGAAACGACCAAGTCCGGTGACCCGAGCATTCGTGGCCGTTGGTCCGTATAGCCGTTGGTCCGTGTGGCCGTTGCATGCGAGCCACGCGCCAGTAGCGTCCTGTCATGGTCAACTACCCACCATGCGTGTGTCAGACGGCGCCGTCAGTTTAATCCCACCAAATCCGTTCAGAGCTGTCCTTATTACTATTATTTTATTAATTCACATTGTATGAAACCCATGGAGGTCACGCTATAAATAGAGCACATCCCCCTCCTTTGTAAGGGTTGGCTCCTTTACTTTCTAAGAACATTTGCAATAAGAAAGGTCCATATTTACGATCTCTCTATAAAGTTCTAATTCGACCGAGATCATTTGTTTCCATTTTATTGTGTATCTTCCATCAAGTGTCCCACATTGTTTATGAACGTTTATACTCATAGCTAATTGTCATCATTAGCTGTTTTATTGAAGAACTCTCATATACATATTTTCTCTATCCAACACATATCAAAACTCAATCACATATCTTATACCTACTTACAAATTTAATTGATTATCTGATTTCGGATAAACACTTTGGTGCCCTATTTTTCTTCCCAATAAGTCATTATCAACAATAATTGTTCCATTTGTCCACTTTGAACAATGTAGATAATTTGAAATACTTTCCCTTCCTTCCTACAGCGGGACAGTTAATGAAAACATAGATTCCCACGTCTTTAATAAAACTGGTCCCATGCTATATATCTACTAAGGTTTTTTATTCGATTGGTCTGGAATTGATGTCATTTCTCAATCACCCCTACCCCACACTCCAGAGATAAAGATTTTATTAGTTTGATTTGAGAATTAAGCAAATTACAAAAGAACGAACAAACAAAGTGACAAATTATTTAGCACTATTATAAATATTATTTATTATTATGAATGTTTATATTTAGGAGAAATATTAGGGTTAGTGACTCTGGGATTAAGTTATTTTTTTTTTTATAAATATAGATGTTCTCCTTCATTATAAATCATCCTCAAGAGAAATAAAATCTCCCTCTCTTTTCTCTTTCTCTAAAATATTCTTCTTGTTTGCTTTATTATTTTATAACACGTTATACGCACCAAATTCTAATAAAAAAATATAATAAAATTATCATCACATCACAGCTTCGCTGCGTGAATGATTAGGATATTAGCCACAATTAATAAGTAAGTTCTCTCTCACTTCCGTTGACTCCCTTCACTATACCACTTCGTTCGTTACCAGGTGTATTTTCTTAAAAGCCTTAATAATGGCATGTGTTTGTCAATCTTGTGGGAGAGAAAATAAATATGTAAAGATTCGTTTTACATGGCATTAGTTGTATTTAATTTCACATGGCTTAAACATTATTCTTCGTTGGAATCTGGCCATATCCATCAGGTAACGTTTTTACCTTTTTATCTTTTTGTGGATTATAACTTGATTATAAATATGAACAACCACATTCTTAAACTCTGGCAGACATTGAACAAAGAAAATTAACCACAGGAAGTGGTAATATTTTGATCGGTTTGTTGTCATTATAATTGAGATGTGTTAGAGGAAAAAAAAAATCTACATCATATGTATGTCTTGATTTGCTCCCGAAGAAGCAATATCTAAAAGAGGTTCTAAATTATCATAGATTGATATGTTTAAGATACATTCAAATATGTTTCATTCTTGAAAAATGAGAATCTTTTATAATTATTACAAATACAAATCCATTCCCTAGAGTGAATGTGACAATACGTAGTAAAATTATAAACTTTACTCTTAAAGTGGTAAATATGAAATATACTCTCAAAGTAGTAAGACTCTAAAATTTACACTTGAAGTAGTAAATCTGAAATTTACTCTCGAAGTAGTAGAACTCTTAAATTTACTCCCGAATTAGTGAAATTTCGGACTTTACTCCTGAAGTAGTAGAACTTTAAAATTTACTCCTGAAGTAGTAAAACTTCAAACTTTACTCCTGAAGTAGTAAAACTTTAAACTTTACTCCTGAATTGGTAAGACTTTTGAACTTTACTTTTGACTGTAGTAAGGCTTGGAACTTTACTGTCGAAGAAGTTTAACTTTGAAATTTACTCCAGAAATAGTATGTTATCTCTGCAATAATTTATTTTCAATCCATTCTTTCCGCAAGGTATGATTAACTAAGACTTCTTGTTTGCCTATACGTGCTTACCATCCTAAGCCCTTATGTAATTTCATATTATTTTAATCCTAATTAACATATTTTGTTAGTTTCTGGACTTATATATGTATACGGTGAAAATCAGATATGAGTCAATCCGGAGAAACTATGGATCGGAGGAAGAAAAGGGCCGGGAGTTCGCACGAGGGGCATCATACCTTCCCGGACAAGAGCTTCAATCGAAGCTGAGCAGAAACGCCATTTGGCCTGGTCTCTATGCCATCGATGGTTCGGGGACTCTTCCCGAGGGTTCGTCTTCGTTGATCCGGACAGCCGTTTGTCCGTGTGTCCGTTGGTCCGTTATGACCGTTGCTGAAGCGCATCAGTGGTGTCACATCATGGTCGGCTACCAACTATGCGTGTGTCAGACGGCGCCGTCAGTCCAATCCCACCAAATTCGTGCAGGGGCTGTCCTTTTTATTGCTATTTTATTAATTCATATTGTATGAGGCCCATGGGCTCACTGCTATAAATAGGGTATATCCTCCTCCCTTAGGGGGGTTGGCTCTTCTTACTTTTCCAAGAACATTTGTAATAGAAGAATTCTTATATACAAATTCTTTCATCATCTAATTCGGCCAAGGCCGCCTGTTATTATTATTATTACATTTCATACGTCAAGCATCATACATTGCTCACAAACCTTTGTATCGCTAGCCAACTGTCGTCATTAGCCGTTCTACCGAGGAATCTTCAAATATTTTGTTTCCTTTGTCTAACACACATCAAGAACAAAACACATATCCTATACCCACCTATAAATTTAATTAATTACCCGAATCCGGGGTAAACAGTTTGGCGCCCACCGTGGGGCTAGGATAATAGTGGTCTTTGGCCTTGATTTCTACCATATTCATCAAAGCCAAAAGCGTCCCTACCCATCTCTGTGAAAACGGTACAAATGACAGACGTCGAACAATCCGGTCATGTCAATAATACCGAGATCGTGGCGGAAAACGAAGGGAGCGGACTGCGGGCATTGCCAAACCCCGCTGATCCGAACCCCGTTGATTCAAGGGAAGGACTCAACCGGAAAAATACCGTAGATCAAGAGAACGCCGTCCCACCGGCCACCGACCCCCTAGACACTCACTGTTCCGTTACATTGTCCCGGGATCGGGGCCGGAGAGAACCGGACGCACCAAACGATAGCATTAACTTGCGTTTAATCTTTGAAATGTTGCAGGAACAAAGGGCGGCAATCGCCGAGCAAGGATTAGCGATTGCCCAACTGCAGAGCGGAAAGGGTGAAGCTGGGCCTGAAAAGGTTAAGGGTACAGTGGAAATCGGAAGGAACGAGCCACGGGCGGTCGAGAGTAATGATTCTGGAGCCGGTTCCTCCATCGAGGTTCTGAAGATGCTCGAAACTTTGGCGCAGCGAGTGGATTCCACCGAAAAGAGGGTCAAGACGTACAACTCTCGGGTGGATCAGATACCGGGGGCTCCACCTTTGCTAAAAGGGCCAAACTCAAAAAGTTATATTCAAAGGCCTTTCGTCCGAGTGCGGCCCCCAAGTTGATCCCGAAGATATTCAAGATGCCGGATGTTCAGAAATACGACGGCACCACGGACCAGCATGAGCACGTGACCTCATACACCTGTGCTATAAAGGGCAATGATATGGAAGAAGATGAGATAGAGTCGGTATTGTTGAAAAAAATTGGAGAGACTCTATCGAAGGGGGCATTGACGTGGTACGACTATCTACCCGAGCATTCGATCACTTCTTTTGAAATGCTCGCCGACGCCTTCGTAAAAGCCCATGCCGGTGCCATAAAGGTGCAGGCCCGTAAGGCTGATATTTTCCGGATAACCCAAAGGGACGATGAGCTATTGCGGGAGTTTGTCACCTGGTTCCAAAGGGAATGGATGGAACTCCCCCCGGTGCCAGAAGAGTGGGCCGCGCAGGCTTTCACAAAGGGTCTTAACATGCTAAGTTCGGTGGCTTCGGCCAAATTGAAAGAAAGTTTGCTAGAGTACGAGGCTGTAACATGGGCCGACGTCCACAATCGGTATGAGTCGAAGATTCGGGTGGAGGACGATCAATTCGAGCTCCCACCGGTAAGGATCAAAGTAAATAGAGGTTTCGAGGCACCAAGGAAAGGATACGAAATGAAGTCCGAATCATCGAAAGAGAGGTTTCGGCCATATCCCCATTCGTAGAGACAAAATTTCAGGTCGGAAAGATTAATCGAGAGCCCAAGCCATTTCTCTGGACGGGGCAGCAAGCGGGTTAAATGCCCGTCGAACAGTCGGGGACTCTCGTTTAGGAGTGATGCCGGAAGTTCAGCCAGTAATAAAGTTCTGCCAAAAATTTCGGAGTACACCTTCAACGTTAGTACTTTGGGACTTGTCTCGGCCATTGGACGTGTCCCCGATGTAAGATGGCCTAAACCATTGAGGTCGGACCCGGGTCAGCGGGATCCGAGCGTAGTGTGTGAATATCACGGAACCCACGGTCATAGAACCGAAGATTGCCGCCAATTGAGAGAGGAGGTAGCCCGGTTATTGAAAAATGGTCACCTCCGAGATCTGCTGAGCGAGCGGGCCAAAAATCATTATAAGGAAAGAGAATCTTATCAAAGGCCCGAACTTCTCGAACCCCAACATACGATCAACATAATAGTGGGGGCATTGACGCCCCTCGAGGGCCGGTAATGAAGCGGACGAAGATTTCTATTGTTCGTGAAAAGCGCACTCAAGGTCATTTGACCGAGGGATCTATCTTCTTTAATGACGAAGACGCGGAGGGCATCATCCAAACCCACAATGATGCGTTGGTAATTTCTATACTTTTCTTTAAAACTAGGGTCAAACGTATTTTGGTTGACCCAGGTAGCTCGGCCAACATCATCCGATGGAGAGTGGTTGAACAGCTGGGACTGCTCGGTCAGATCATACCAGTGGCCCGAGTATTAAGCGGGTTCAATATGGCAAGTGAAACCATGAAGGGAGAGATCTCGTTGCCCGTAAACGTGGATGGCACCATTCAACAAACGATGTTCTATGTGATCGAAGGGGACATGAAATATAACGCGTTATTAGGCAGACCCTGGATACATGGTTTGAAGGCAGTTCCTTCAACACTGCATCAGTTGCTGAAATTCCCCACTCCGGAGGGGGTGAAAACCATCCGGGGCGAGCAGCCTGCAGCAAAGGAAATGTTCGCAGTAGATGAGGTAGCTCCTTGGCCCGAGAGGCCGACTCGGGAAGAGAAGGGTACGACCGGAGGGGAGGTCCCCCAATAGCAACTAAAGTATACTGGACTTGATCCAGTGCACGAGGAGGACGACTTCGGGATGCCCAGATCATTCGTCATGCCGGATGACTCGGACGCGACCAAGTCAACCGTGGAGGAGCTGGAGCAGATCATCTTGTTCGAGTTCTTACCGGACAGAAAGGTATACCTGGGCACGGGGCTCACCCCGGAGCTCAGGCGTAAATTAATTGAATTTCTTCGAGCTAACGCCGATTGCTTTGCGTGGTCGCATATAGATGTGACAGGTATATCACCGGAAATAGCATCACACAAACTCAGCTTGGACGGGAAGTTTCCCCCGGTCAATCAAAAAAGAAGGCCCATGTCAGAGCCAAAGCACGCCTTCGTGAAAGACGAGGTAACGAAGCTTTTGAATATAGGTTCCATCCGGGAGGTGAAATACCCGGATTGGCTTGCTAACGTGGTGGTGGTGCCCAAAAAAGGTAATAAATTTAGAATGTGTGTCGATTATAAGGATTTAAACAAGGCATGCCCGAAGGATTCATTTCCATTGCCTCACATCGACAGAATGATCGATGCGACGGCCGGGCATGAAATGTTAAGTTTTCTCGATGCTTACTACGGGTACAACCAGATCCGGATGCACCCGGAAGACCAAGAGAAAACATCCTTCATCACCCGTTATGGGACTTACTATTATAACGTCATACCTTTCGGATTAAAAAATGCCGGTGCAACTTACCAACGCCTAGTTAATGGAATGTTCGAAGAACAAATAGGGAAAACGATGGAGGTTTATGTTGACGATATGGTTGTTAAGTCCCTGGAAACAGAGGACCATTTAAAGCATTTGCAGGAAACCTTCGATGTGCTCCGCAGATACAACATGAAGCTCAACCCGGAGAAATGTGTCTTCGGCGTCAGGTCTGGTAAATTTTTGGGATTCATGGTGTCAAACTGGGGAATTGAAATCAACCCGGACAAGATCAAGGCCATCGAGGACATCGAGGTCGTGAACAACATAAAGGGGGTACAGAAGCTCACCGGGCGGATAGCGGCGCTGAGTCGCTTCATTTCGAGGTCCTCGGACAGGAGTCACCGTTTGTTCTCTTTGCTAAAAAAGAAGAACGACTTCGTTTGGACACCGGAGTGCCAAGAAGCCCTAAGGGAATTGAAGAAGTATTTATCCAGCCCCCCGTTGCTGCACACACCGAGGTCCGATGAGCCACTCTTCCTCTATTTAGCAGTCTCCGAAATGGCGGTAAGCGGAATTTTGGTCCGAGACGAATCAGGTACGCAATTCCCTATCTATTATGTAAGTAGAACTTTGGGGGATACAGAGACCCGTTATCCCCATTTGGAAAAACTGGCATTAGCATTGGTAAGCGCTTCCAGAAAGCTCAAACCTTATTTTCAATGCCACCCCATATGTGTGGTAACCACTTACCCTTTAAAAAACATCATGCATAAACCTGAGTTATCCGGTAGGTTAACAAAGTGGGCTATAGAAATTAGCGGTTACGATATCGAGTACAAGCCTCGGACGGCCATTGAATCCCAAATCTTGGCTGATTTTATGGCAGACTTTACCCCGGCCATGGTCCTCGAGGTCGAGAAGGAACTTTTGCTGACCTCGGGAAAGACCGCGGGCATTTGGTCTCTACATACGGACGGGGCCTCGAATCTTAGAGGTTCCGGCCTAGGGATTGTCCTTAGGACCCCGGCCGGGGAGGTCATCCGACAGTCCGTTAGAACTGCTAGATTGACTAACAATGAAGCCGAGTATGAGGCTATGATTGCAGGTTTGGAATTGGCTCGAAGCATGGGAGCCGAAACAATCGAGGGAGCAAAACAGCGAAGCCGATGCATTAGCAAACTTGGGATCCTCGGTCGAGGGGGAGGAAATCAACCTCGGGGCAACGGTGCACTTATCAAACACGGCCATAGAAACCGGGCACGCCAAAATATACACAATGGGCATGACCTGGGATTGGCGCAATAAGTACATCGACTACTTGCGTGATGGGAAGCTCCCAAAGGACCCGAAGGAGTCACGATCGCTACGGACCAAGGCTGCCCGCTTTTGCTTGGTGGACGGTCAACTATATCGACGCTCCTTCCTCGGTCCTTTGGCTAAGTGTTTGGGCCCCGGTGAAACGGAATATGTGATAAGAGAGGCGCACGAGAGAACCTGCGGCAACCACTCCGGTGCAGAAGCTTTGGTTCGAAGAATCGTCAGGGCCAGTTATTACTGGAACCGGATGGACGAGGACACAAAAAAGTTTGTCCAAAAATGTGACGGGTGTCAGAAGCATGCTCCGATGATTCACCGGCTCGGGGAGTTGCTGCATTCGGTCATCTCGCCTTGGCCTTTCATGAAATGGGGAATGGACATTGTTGGTCCGTTACCTCGGGCACCAGGTAAGGCCCGTTTCATTTTGTTTATGACTGACTATTTTTCTAAGTGGGTTGAAGCGCAGGCCTTCGAAAAGATAAGAGAAAAGGAAGTCATCGACTTCATATGGGACCACATCGTCTGCCGCTTCGGCATCCCGTCTGAGATAACCTGTGATAATGGCCCCCAGTTCGTGGGTGGCAAGGTCAACAGTTTCCTCGAAGGGTTGAAGATCAAGAAAATCGTGTCAACCCTGTATCACCTGTGTGCAAACGGGCAGGCAGAATCAACGAATAAAACGATAATCCAAAATCTGAGGAAAAGACTTGAGGCATCGAAGCATAATTGGAGGGAAATACTCCCGGAGGTGCTCTGGGCTTACAGAACCACATCCAAATCGAGCACGGGGGAAACCCCGTTCTCATTGGTTTAAGGAGCCGAAGCCCTCATCCCCGTGGAGGTTGGCGAGCCGACCCTCCGTTTCAGATATGCCACCGAAGAATCAAACGGGGAGGCTATGGTCGTGAAGCTTGACCTCGGGAATGAGCTACGCGAAGGAGCGTCGGTCCGCATAGCGGCCCAAAAATAGAGGATGGAAAGATATTGCAACCGAAGAGCCAACTTTCGGCATTTCCAAGCGGGGGACTTGGTGCTTCGAAAAGTCACCTGACATACAAAGAACCCCAACGAGGGAAAGCTAGGACCGAACTGGGAAGGACCGTACAAGGTAACCAGTGTAACGGGCAAAGGATCATACCAGCTGGAGTCCATGGATGGGCAATGCCTGCGCAACAACTGGAACATAGCCCATCTAAAAAGATACTACTGCTAAGGTATGATCTTCCCACATACTCTTTGTTAAACGTATTTTTCTTTTGCTGGGAATCAAGGACAGCATAAAATTAGAATTTAGAACTGAAAGCACGTGTTGCACTCTTTTCCTTAGTGCGGTTTTGTCCCAAAACGGGTTTTTCCGATGAGGGTTTTAATGAGGCAACAAGTACAACGTGCTACGCAACAAAGATAAAGGGCCAGCACTCGGACACCCGAGGTCACACCTTCCGAGTGGGGGCTTGATAACACTCACTCGACCTCGAAGCTCGGATAAGTGTTAGGGGGGCACAGTACCCACATCGAAGCATGCCACGATAAAGAGAAACAAAGAAGCTCAGCTTTTGCCATGGCAAAAACAAAGGCTGGCCACCGGTCATCGCCTTCGATGTAAGGACCAAACGATCATAATGAATCGTTTCCCATTCAGCATTTTCCACGGCAAAAACAAAGGCTGGCCACCGGTCATCGCCTTCGATGTAAGGACCAAACGATCATAATGAATCGTGTCCCATTTAGTGTTTGCTACGGCAAAGATACAAGAAATAAAAATTCTCATATGTACAAACACTTACAATACAAAAACCATTGCAATGGTCGTATTTCGGCATTGTTCAATTTATACGCCCTACACCGGGCACTGTGGTCGAAATACGACAAGGCCAGCGAGGTCATTGCGAACCGGCTACAAAAAATGCCGGTCCTAAAGAAGCGCCTATCACGGGCACGGAAAGATCCGAAGTCACAAAACATTTAGTAAGTCCTACGGGCAGAATTAATCAATGGCTACGGGTCATCTTGTCCGAAAAACGGACCAATAATTCAAAGCAAAATAAAAACAAGCACTCAAATGAAGAAACAAGAAAAGTGCAACTTTCATATATACAAAAGGTACTTTTACAAAGAATACTTTTACATCAAAGGCCAGCAAAGGCAAAAAGCAAAAGCCAAGTAAAAATCCTATGTTAGATGACTGGAGGCAGAATGATCGGACTCGGTTCTTTCGGAATCATCTGAGTCGGACCCGAGGGCATGGTTTGCCTCCTCCTCCATCTCTTTGGCCTGGTTTATCAGGGCCGAAAGATCGGAGAATCCGTGCTCGGCTTCTTCGAGGGTGAGCCGCCGAGACTTCCACTTCTCGTACTCGGCGACGATGGCAGTATGAGCTTCGACTGCCTCTACGCCTTTCCAGGCTTCTTCCAAATCAGCCTCGACTTTAGCTAACTTGGCCTCCAATTCGGAACGGTTTGCCACAACAATATTCCTCATGTGAACAGCAGCTTCTAGCTCGGCCTTAAGAACATCGTTGGCGCTCACCGCCTCCTCCAGCTCGGCTTTTAAGCCCTCACATATTCGAGACCGCTCCTCGGCTTTCCGTTCGAAAACTCTCATACGTTCTTTGTACAGAGCGGTGTCGGATTCCTGTAGCCGGTTCCTCTCGGCTAGGCCCGTTGTATCAGCCTTCACCAAATCCAGTTCCCCCCGGAGTCGGGATACGGTGGTCTCCAGCTCGTCCAGCCTCGACGAAAATTGGGCTTTGTCTCGGCTAAGGCCAATCTTCTCAGTCTCGAGGCTTCGATTATAATCGGTCATGGCGGCCAATTCACTCTTCAAGCGACGATTTTCGTCCTTGGCCGCATCGAGCTCGGGACGAAGGTTGGCAAGAACAGCCGCCCAACCCAACTCTTCCTCTTTCTCTCGGAGGAGATGCTTATATTTCTCCGTTTCTCGGCCTTGGGCATCTAGTTGGCCTCGAAGATCGTCCATCTCGTGTTGGGCACGGATGAAGGCCTCATTGACCAGTACCACACTCTGCAAGAAAAACAAACATGAAGAATCAAACAAAGTGAGCATAAAGTCTACTGATATACAAGGGTGGCTGAGGGTCTTACCCGGTTACCCGCGTGCATGCCTTCGTTCATAAGGCACTGCCAGGTAACCCCGGTCATTTTACACTTGTCCGAGTCGGAGACAAGAGGCCGCAAATAGCTTGCTACTCCCACCGGGCGCGATAGAAAGCCGCAATCCTCAGGGACGGTGATTACGGCCGATCTGGTTCTTCTTGGTTTTACGTTCGGGGCTGGGAAGATGGTCACCAGGTTATCTCTAGAACCAGATTCTGACTGTCGGTTAGCCGACCTCGTGACCCAAGAAATTGGAAGATGGCCGAAACCCGCAGTTTCACCGGCAGCAGGAGGAGTGGTTGAAAACATATCTTTAAAATCTTCAGCCCTCGGAGCCGGGGTAGATGAACTTGGCGTGGACCCAATGTTTCTGGCAAAGACCGGGGGCTCCACAGTAGAAACAGGTTCATGATCGGGAGACGGATGAGCGTGAATGGGGGCTTCGGTCTCCGGAACTGGGGCAGTCCTTTGATCAGCTGCAGTGACAGCCGTTTCCCCCTGTCCCTTTCTCATCTGCAGGGGAGTATCTTCCGGAGAAGTTTCACCTGAAATGTCGACAAAGTCAACCGACCGGAGAGGAGCCGGGGAAAGGATTTCTTCCGCACTTGAAGGAAGAACGACAATCAAGAGACCTTCGTTGACAGAAGGCAAAGGCGGAACGGAGGCAGTCTCCTTGGGTACTAGAGCCGTTGACGGAGCCAGGTCGACCCTCCGAACTATGATGTCGGGCTCCGCTTCATCTCTCGGGGGCCGGGCAACACTTCTTGCCTTCTTCCGTTTGGACGGTTCCCCCTTTTCGGAGGGCCGTTTCCTTTTGGCAGCTTCGGCAAGAACACGGGAAGAACCCGCCATGTCGAACGCGGATGCCGGTGCAGGGGAAACGACCCCGACTCTGATCTGGATGCCACCAAGCCCTTCGGCAAACCTGAACGACAAAGACATAGGTAGGATTGAGAAAACTGACGACCACAAATGGCTAAAGATGCAGCAGAAATGCAGGAAAGTCAAACGTTTCCATGATTTTGAGCGATCCATCGACCACGTGATTAATGGGCCCATGTTCGATCCTCATAGGGAAGCTGGCCGAGGAGTGTCGTGACCCATTCACTCAGATTGCGAATAACTGGGGGAACAAATCCGTTTGCTGCAAAAAATAAGGAAAGGGCAATGAGAAAACAATACCAAAAGCGGCTGAACAAGTAAGAACGATTGCTCAAAGGATCGAACTTACGCTTGTCGTTCCATTTCTCCGGAAAAGGTAGATGGGCGGCCGGGATTATGTCCTCGGTTTTTACCCGGACGTTGCGCTCTAGCCATCCCTTGTCCCGGTCTTCGTCCATCTTCGAGAAGAACGGGTTCCGGCTGCGCTTGGTTAGTTTTATGACATCGCCCCGGAATATTCTTGGAGAATACAGGCGTATTAGGTGTCCCAGTGAAAGTTCCTTCTCCGCTCTGTTGACCAGCAGCCGGAAGCAAGCAACGACCCTCCAAACGATTGGGCCGATCTGTGCCAAAGTCACACCATAAGTCCGGCACATATCCAGTATGACCGGATCAATCGGGGGGTCGAGTTTAAGGGTAAAGGGATAAGTGTACACGTATAAGAACCCTTCCCGGTGGTCGGTAATGGATTCGTCCGGCCCGGGTGCAAAAACCCTTACCGGGCGTGTGTTCCACCCACAGTCTGCCCGGACTATGTCAAGCTTATCCTCGGTTATGGAGGAAGGATACCGCCTCACGTCGTATCCCCGGTCTGAGACGACAGAGGGATTTTCCGCCTCAAGGTCTTTATTGAAGTTAAATTTGGCCGGTATAATATCCGAGGCCGTAGTCTCGGGGTTACTCTTTTTTTTAGCCGGAGACACAGCCTCGACCCCCGGGGATGAAACCGAGGGAATTTCTGGAGAGGTTGTTTCAAACATGTTGAAGGAATGAAGGGAAGAGGATTTCGGAAAATAATGCCAAGGAAACGAAGGAAATGGTGATTTGAAGGGCAACTGAAGCAAAAAGCAGTTGGCGAGAATGGTGAGAAAATTAATCCCCCTTTCACGTGAAAATAAGCGAAGATTTGACAACAGATTTGCTGAAGAAAGGATGAAGACAGAACGTAGAGGAGAGAAGAAATGAAAGAGCAGATCGTAAAAATGAAAAAATGAGGAAATGAGGGGCTTTATATAGGAATAAGGAGGGGAACGGTTATCGAGGGTGGCCAATCGGGGATCGCCACGTGTCCCATCGTTAATGCGAAGCGACCCGAAACGACGTGCAAAAGACGGTTGACAGGAGCAGACCATCCGGAGCAGGACACGTGGCCGGCAAAAGGGAAGACGTGACGCAACTATTCCCGCCAAAATAAGGAGATAAGGATAGGCCATCCGGGCAATCGGTTGTATGATTCATTCACTTCCCGTTACTCCGATGGATCGTAGGCCCGGGAAGTGTGGGGGCTATCTGTATACGGTGAAAACCGGATATGAGTCAATCTGGAGAAACTATGGATCGGAGGAAGAAAAGGGCCGGGAGTTCGCACGAGGGGCATCATACCTTCCCGGACAAGAGCTTCAATCAAAGCTGAGCAGAAACGCCATTTGGCCCGGTCTCTATGCCATCGATGGTTCGGGGACTCTTCCCGAGGGTTCGTCATCGTTGATCCGGACAACCGTTTGTCCGTGTGTCCGTTGGTCCGTTATGACCGTTGCTGAAGCGCATCAGTGGTGTCACATCATGGTCGGCTACCAAGTATGCGTGTGTCAGACGGCGCCGTCAGTCCAATCCCACCAAATTCGTGCAAGGGCTGTCCTTTTTATTGCTATTTTATTAATTCATATTGTATGAGACCCATGGGCTCACTGCTATAAATAGGGTATATCCTCCTCCCTTAGGGGGGTTGGCTCTTCTTACGTTTCCAAGAACATTTGTAATAGAAGAATTCTTATATACAAATTCTTTCATCATCTAATTCGGCCAAGGCCGCCTGTTATTGTTATTATTGCATTTCATACATCAAGCATCATACATTGCTCACAAACCTTTGTATCGCTAGCCAACTGTCGTCATTAGCCGTTCTACCAAGGAATCTTCAAATATTTTGTTTCCTTTGTCTAACACACATCAAGAACAAAACACATATCCTATACCCACCTATAAATTTAATTGATTACCTGAATCCGGGGTAAACAATATAAATATGACATCTGATTTTTTCTTATAGCAAGTATAACACTCCATATGACTTTTCATATTATGACAGAATGTCTAATTTTAAAGTTGTTAGGCCAGTTTCAATTAGATGCAAATCTTTTGCGATGTATTTTCTGCCTATTTGTAGTTAATTTTGAATTGATATTAGGCATATGATTAGCTTAATGCTAATGTTTGTGGCGCTAATTGTATAGCTTAAAGCTACCGTGGATAACAAACTTTTAAGGATTGAAAAAAAAAATTGGATATTACATACGATAATTCTTTATTTTTACAAACAGTAGCATATATAAAAGTTTATTGATGAGATCAAAATATGCTTGTGCAATTGTTTTACTATAAATATACTTGAAGTTTATTATGATTTGCTTATCCAAAATATTGTTATTATGAATTTGCTTATAGAAGGTGGTGTTAAATTTATTCGCATAATCACCAGAAGTGATAATATTTTCATATGTTTATTGTGCTTGAGAAAAATAATGAGCTCTTAAAAATTATGAAAACATAATGAGCTCTTAAAAATTATGTATATAGCGCATCTAAATGACCAAATTTCATTCCCTGAAGTGAATGAAGAAATACCGCAACACACCTCTCGAAGAGATAAAATAACAAAAGATATAAATTATTCTGTGGTATGAAGGTCATTGTTGCACCTAACTCTCGTACATCAAATCATCTTGGATACTTTTTTTTATGTATCATTCTAAGTCAAAAGGATACAAATTTTTGTAGAATACTTTCTACCAGAACCACATTAATATATTATGTTTACTTACTGATTTTCCAGAAGAAAATGACAGTTCATACAAAAACTTCCTGAAGAAAGAAATAATTATATGGTTGCTGACAAAATATTCGGATGTTAATGGCCGGTATTCTCCTTGAAGGAGATATTTACCACAAAAGTATCAAAGACTGTACAACATAATGTTTACTTTTTGTCATTTATGAATTTAAGAATGTTTTTATAATATTCATTTGACTGCAATATTTTTTTGTCATGACACCAGTGACGTCAAGGTAATATTTGATAGTACAAAATCAATTAAGTGCTTCAGAAGAGCTAACTATTTCTCTAGAAGATCATGACACTAATAGTGTCCAAACAATATATGATTATGGAGAATAAATTAAAGGCTCCAGAAGAGCTTGTATACTAATATTTAATTCATTCTAGATTGTAATATATGAAGTTGTTATGATCGAAACAAAAGTTGTAGTAAACCCGAAGTTTACTAAAGTAAATGGCTATCATATTGAAGCTATAAATGATTGGAGAATTAAATATCTTGAAAATTATCGTGGGTAAGAAATATGTATATGAATGGTTACCCTCTTTATTCTCCAAATTGTACTACATAAATATAAGCATGATGAATCACATGATAAACTAGAAGTTTATTGGTGCAAAAAATAATTCATGTCATAGTAAACCAGAAGTTTACTAAAACATATAGCACATGGTATGGTAAACCTGAAGTTTACTAGTATAAATAATTTTATTAGTCGGCATGAGTGGTTTGACCATCTCGATTCAAATATGATGTGAAAATTGAGTATTTGACATATATTGAAGAACTACAAGATTCTTCAAGAATTTATATTTGTTGCTTGTTCTCATGAAAAGTTGATTATACTGGCAAATGTTGGGATTGAATTCCCCAAATTCTGAAAAAATATAAAAGGTGAATATGGTTCCGTTCACCTGTTATGTGATATCTTAAATAGATGCATCAATGAGATGGTCACATGTGCGTTTATTGTCAACTTGCAGTTTGACATTTGCAAAATTACTTGCTCAAAATAATTGAGTTAAGAGCATAATTTTCAGATTATGTAATCAAGACAATCCATCTTGATAATACTAGTTTATTTCCAAGCTGGTTTGGCGTTAAATGCCTCCACTAAATTGTTAAACCATTGTTTATGAGAACAAAGCTTCATGTGCTGGTCTGAGACATGATATATTGTATACAACATCACTTGTATGCTTCATACCAATAAATTATGATAAATTCTCTCCTCACAATTGGTTCAGGGTTAGGAACCAGATATTTCCATCTAACAATTTTTTATGTTTGGTATACGATTAATTAATCTACCATGATGCATAAAGATGGATTCCCCCAAAGAAGATGGGATGTATGTTAATTTTTCTAACATAAGGGGGAGAGAATAAGCAGCTGAGGAATATGTTGTGAATTATCATTAGTATGATCTTCATTCAAAAGATAATTCAATTCAAATGCTAGAAGCATTTGCTGACCCAAAATTAATTTCTAACTTCAGCTGCAAAATGCTTCTATTAAATTCATGTCCCTGAATGACAAAGTCTATAGCATGCATGAAGCGTGGTAGACTAATCGGTTCCAAACGCAATAATCATTGAAAAGAAAGAGGAGCAAATAATCAATGATCATTATAAGGAGGCAATGTGCTCTTGAAGAGCCTACGACATAACACTTCATGAAACCTCATGAGAGGTTTAGGTACCTAAAAATAATGGAAGTGATGAGATCTCAATAAAAGCATGCTAACGTAGAAATTATTATCAAGTGAAATGACGCATCTTGGTAAGCGTAAAGCTTATTGGACCTGCTGTCCAGACACCAGAAGATGTCACATATTTAAATAGAAATAGATGTTGTCACAGCCTATATGAATTACTTGACAAAATTATATGAATATTCCTGAAGCATATACAAGTTGTAGAAATTTGTTCATAATTCTTATATGAATTAAGTTAAGCAAGGTGAACTCGATTTTATCACCTTAATGAATATTTACTGACTAAGGGCTTAAATGAATCTATTTATATTTACGTCTTTGTGAAAATCCAAATCTGTCATATTGTTGGTGCAAGTTGATTACTTTAATATTATTGAAACTCTTGAAGAGTTCTCAAAATCAGTATATTATCTTTTGAAAGAAGTTGAAATGAGAAACTCGCAAAATTTTTTGGTCCTGAAGTGCCATATCTTTATGCAATTGATGCATTTATATATCTTGTTATGACTATGAGAGATTATAGTCATATGATGTTGTTCTACATGACAGTCAAATCATATAAAGATAATATCTGGTTATAAAGCAAGTCAGAAATACTTGGAGTGATTTCAATAATATTATATACCAATGCAGCTCTATTCAAAGACTGAAGATGCAACAGCATACATAGCCCAACTAAAGAGAGGATTCATAAAAGCACAAGGCATGTTTCACCAAAGTTGTTCTTCACACACGAGCTCCAGAAGAATGGTGATATCAACGTGTAAGAGATTTGTTCGAGCGATAATATGACTGAATTATTCACCAAGTCTCTACCAACTGCAACTTTCGAGAAGATGGTGTACAAGATTGAGATGTGAACATTCAAGTTTTTGGATTGAAGTTCTGATCAGGGGGAGTTAATACGCGTTGTACTCTCTTTCCCTTTCAAGGTTTTTGTCCCACTGAGTTTTTCCTTGTAAGGTTTTTAACGAGGCAACCAAATGACGTATTATTAGAAATGTGTACTCTTTTTCCTTCACTAGAATTTTTTCCACTGGGTTTTTTCTAGTAAGATTTTAACGAGGCATATTATCTATCAAATAGACATCCAAGGGGGAGTGTTATAAATATTATTTATTATTGTGGATGTCTATCTTTAGGAGAAATATTAGGGTTAGTGAATTTGGGATCAAGTCACTTTTTCCCTATAAATATAGTGGTTCTCCTTCATTGTAAAACCATCCTCAAGAGAAATAAAGAACTCCCTCTCTTCTCTCTTTCTTTAAAATATTCTTCTTGCTTGCTTTATTATTTTATAATAAGTAAGGATTTGTTAAAAAGAAAGGAAAAGAGAAAGTAAAATAATTGGAATGAAAAGAGGCTAGATTTACCCTGTACTTTTCGTTGAGGAGCACTTTTGTCCTCATTAATAGTTGGCACTTGGCACTTGGCAGTTTTAAGAAGGGAAATGGGTCAAAAATACCTCTTTACTTTGAGAAAAGGGTTAAAAATATCCTCCTTTACAAATTTGGGTCAAAATTACTCCTCCATCATTAAAGTTTTCTTATAAATACTTGTCTTAATGGTAATCCCCAAAATAAATCCATTTCATTTTTAAACCTACTTCATTTAAATCCGACCCAACTAAATAAAAAATTCATATGGGTTAGCCGATCCTGTGCCTAGTGCCTCAAAATGTAGGACTCGGGAATAAGTTGGTTGCATATGAGTTTTTTATGTAGTTGGATTGGGTTTAAATGAAGAGGGTTTAAGTGATTCCTGTTGAAGCATATACTCGGGGGTGGGTGCAGGGCGGACGATTTTAAAGCGGACTCCCCATTCATTAGATAGAGAAGATCACCAAGATTTCGTGATCCGCTGCCGAATTTATTCCAATTCCAAGGGCAAATGAAATCGGGTTATTTTGGTGGATTTGGGAATTTTTGTTAAGATAGGGGTATATTTGAAAAACTTTAATGACGGGAGGGGTATTTTTGACCCAAATTTTTAACGGAGGATGTTTTTAGCCCTTTTCCTAAAGTAAAGGTGCATTTTCGGCCCTTTTCCCTTTTAAAAAAAAAGAACAGAATAAGAAAAATCAATTTAGAAACGTTTTTCTTAACATTGACCCGGCAGATTCTTTTTGATAGCTCCGTTAACTGGATTTTGACAAAAAAAGAAAAAAATGCGCCACCACAGCGAGGACATAAAACTGCCCAACTTCTAACGGAGGGTAAATGTGCTCCTCGTCGAATAGTACAGGGGCAATTTTGACCTTGTTCCATTAATTTAATACTACTTTCTTTTTTACTTCACTAGTAAATCTGTTCACACTTCACGCCGTCGTTAATGACCTTGGTAAATTTAAGCAATAATTTTTTTCTACTCGAGTATTAAAAATAATCATTTTGATTTTTTGAAACTAAATTAACTTTATATTTATCATTCGAATTCAGAACACGCATTGATACAAGTTTGCTACTCCAACCCAAAGGTAGTGGGCAAAACTTAAATTTTCAGAAACCTCTGTAAAACATTAACTATGTCTTTTTTTCTTAAGAGATAATTGATCAAAACCCCCATAAACTATCACATTTTATAAGTTTCATACTTAAATTATGCCTATGTTACCCCGAACTATAACTTCAGGTGTTAAACACCCCTAAACTATCACATTTTATTAGTTTCATACTTAAACAATGCCTAGTTTACATTACCCTCCTAAACTATAACTTTCAGGTGCTAAACGCCCTACTCATTATATGTTAAGTAAGTGTATTTACGCTCCCAAAAAGCTTTTAAAAAATGTCAAGTGGCACTACAAATGTTATAAAATTTACTTTTTTCATATTTTGTTTAGATTATTAATGATTTTAATTATAACATTGATTCTAATTAAATAAGTAAAACTCAAGAAAAATAAAATTTAAGAGTAAAAAAGGAATTAAAAGTCAAAAGAGAGATAAGAAAAGGCGGATAGAAAAATATAAGGGACACCACATTTGTCCTTTTCGCTGAGAGCTCTTTAGATGTAGAGAAATTGAAGCAAAAAAGTTGTCATTTGGTTCGATTGCACAGTAATTTTAGTTTATAATCCTTAATTTTACCGTGTCTTGGGATTGAAAGGTGTGAATCAAGTATCGTAAACATAAAAGCCCTAAACTTTGAGAGGTTGAAGAACATATCAATATATTCACTAGTTCTTTTTCTGTTCCTTCCTCTATTTTGCGTAGTCCATGACTTAATTAGCTGTTGCCATGTATGACTTTTTTCGCCTCTCATGCGCCTCTAAAGAAATGGATACATGCACTTTGCCTAGATAACGTAAACTAGACATAGTTTAAGTATGAAACTAATAAAAACGTGATACTTTGGGGGGGGGGGGGGGGGGGGTAGTTAGCACCTGAAGTTATAATTCAGGCCTCAGAGATAACATAAACTAGACATAGTTTAAGTATGAAAGTAATAAGAATGTTGTAGTTCAAGGGGATTTTATCCATTATCTCTTCTTTAAATAAAGAGCACATGAATGGATTATGAAATATCTAATAAATAAACTATAATGTATATTGTAAAGCGTTTATTTTCTTCTAAAAACATAAGAAGATTTTAACAATTCTCATTCCAAAATCAAAAGTTAAACCTAAGATTTTGTATCCAAAAATATAAAAGAACTAAGTCGTTTGACAAAATCAAATTGCAAGATTGGAACTATAAATTCATGAAGAGGTCTTAATATGCAACTCATTGCCTTTCATGATAGCAGATATCATCTTACGAAGTACGGTGGACATATCTTCACGTTGTTTCCTTGCCCTCTTATGATGCCAACTTCCTTGGCCATCTTAAGTGTACGTTTATCTGTCCCGACCTTAGAAGGTTCAGTGATTCTCTTGATAAGGCTTCTACCAAATTAAACTAGCTTCCCTGTTTTTCTTTTCCTATCACGACGAGTCACAATATGCACTACAAGAAATCTGACTTTCCATGGTAACTAAAGTCACTACAATACACGAAATCGCCACAAGAAGTTTATAGCGGCGACCTTTGGGTTGCTGCAAGTACTACCTAACTGAATGCTTTGTGATGGCTATCGGAGTCGCCACGAAGATTCACACTTGTAGCGACTTTAGTCGCCACAAATAGTAAATAAATAGCTATGGAAAAAGTTTCACGAAATAGATTTTAGGTAGGCCGCCACAGGCGACTATTTTAGGTAGGTCGCTACAATTTCTTTTCTTCTGTTACTTCTTTTTTCTTTTTCTTTTTTACCTCTGCCTTAAATAATCACACAAATCCTTAAGAACATATTCAGCTTAAATACAAAGAAACAATATCTAAGATTGTTTTACTCTTTAAGCTTCTTTTGATCAGATTCCATTTCTTGATTTCTTAATTCCTCTTTATGTACTTCTTTTGAACCATCACTTAAGAGTGTGCTTGGGACTAAAGAAAACATTTTACACGGGAATATTAAAAAATGAGCGTTTTCTTAGTTATTTTCTGGTGTTCGATAAGTAAGTAGAAAAATATTAATATCCTAAAAGTATTTATATAAGATATAGGCAAACATTATGGGGCGCGCATTATGGCTGTGGCGAATGTGTTGAAAAATAAACCTTGTGTTGAGAAAAGAAAAAGTCCTTTTTTTTATATACATGAATTGTCCTAGTTCATGTATGAGAAAAATATTAAGATACATGTGTTGTTTTATTCATGAACTAGGAGAGATGAAAATGTTCAAGAACTAAGAAGACAAAAATAATTCTTGAATTAAATTAGGTGCATGTATTAGTCTAGATGCATGTTAGAAAATTCCTATGAATACCTAGGTACTATAGTTATATGAGAAGAAAAAATGTAGCCTTTTATGTAAGTCAAGTTGAGTGGAATAAAGAAGAGTCGTTGCCTAACTTTTCTTCGAGAGAGAATTTGAGCAATTGACAGTGCTTCTCCTCCCCCGATCTTCCAACATTTGGTATCAGAGCCACTTATCTTAAGGGACCTATGGAGAATCCAAAATTTTCAACAAATTCGCAAGAATGAATATCAATGAGAGCTATGAGAATGCTGAGCTAGAGAAGCACAAGCTTGAAGAAATAATTTTGGTAGGTGAAACTACCACGATTTCAAAAGTTAAACAACTTTTGAAAGATGTTTTTGAGGGCAAGGAGCCTAACAAGAGTGACAACTTTGATGAAGAAGTTGCTTCTGAAGTAGCTACACAACGAAGAATCTCGAGTAGAGAGTTAGCAGGTGATATTGCTGCGATGAGAAAGACGGATATGAAAATCCACACTCGGATTGATGAAGAGATGTTAGAGAATGTTTCTTTTTGTGAAACCCGAGAAAAGATGAAGATGATTATGATTATCATCATGAGAAAGCATGTTGTCGAATCTAACAACACTAGCTTTGATGAAAATTAATAGAAGTGAATCTTGAAGAGATGGATGCTTCTAAAATATTATCTATTGTTGTAGAATCTAAAAGGATTTTTACAATAAAAATGATAGTTGAGAAAATGATGAAGAAAAGAATTGCTCATGCTACTGAGAAATCTCCAAAAGGTGAGAGCAGTAGTGAAGACGAATGTTCAGATGAAACTGATGATGTGTCTTGTAAAGCACAAATAGTAGAAATGACAACCTCAATATCAAGAAGGAAACATATTTTGAGAAGATGAGGGTCTTTTGAAGAATGGTGAGATCACATAACAAATACGGTCTTAAGCTAGCTTTGCAAGCCAAGGCTATGATCGACTCAAACTCGTCGAAGAAGAAGAAGAAGAAGAAGAAGAAGAAGAAGAAGAAGAAGAAGAAGAAGAAGAAGAAGAAGAAGAAGAAGAGACAACTTTGCTACTGTCGCTTCAGAATGAAGATGCTGAAATCCAGATTTGAGCAGTTGAAGAATATTTTGTGAATTTCGACCACAAGGTTCAAGGGGGAGTGTTGAAAAATGAACCTTGTGTTGAGAAAAGAAAAAGTCTTTTTTATTTTTTATTTTATATATATATATATATATGAATTGTCCTAGTTCATATATTAGAAAAATATTAAGATACATGTGATGTTTTATTCATGAACTAGGAAAGATGAAAATGTTCATGAACTATGAAGACGAGAATTTCTAGAATTAAATTAGGTGCAAGTATTAGTCTAGGTGCATGCTAGAAAATTCCTATAAATACCTAGGTACTATAGTTATATGAGAAGAAAAAAATGTAGCCTTTTATGTAAGTCAAGTTGAGTGGAACAAAGAAAAGTCGTTGCCTCACTTGTCTTCGAGAGAGAACTTAAGTAATTGAGAGTGCTTCTCCTCCCCTATCTTCCAACAGAATGGGGGTCGAATAGGGTGTGTTGAGAAAGTTTATACTTGTCTTTTTAATGATAATAGAATGTTTGATTTTTTTTTTTGGAAAGCCATTTTTAGGATCTGAACAAAATCATCAAGGGACCATGGAGCATAGGGGGTGACTTCAATGTCATTCTTCACCCTGACGAGAAGCTAAGTGGACCTCCTCACAGGAACTCCAGAAGCTTTGACTTTAATGAATGTATGGATTCTTGTGAAATGATTGACATTGGTTACGATGGTTCTACATTTACTTGGTGCAACAATTGGAGGCCAAGAAAAAGAATATGGATGAGATTAGATGGAGTGTTTATTAATGATAAATGGGCTCAGAAATATTCTAGGATTACTGTCAGACATTTGGCTAGGACAGGGTCAGATCACAGACCTCTTTTGTTCAAATGTGACAACATCCATATTAATGGCCACAAGTACTTTAAATTTTTGGATTTTTGGTGCACTCAAGATGATTTCCAGGAAATTGTCAGAGAAGATTGGAACCAACACATCATTGGTAATCCAATTTGGATCCTCCAACAAATGCTGAAAAGGTTGGCTAAAAGATTAGCTAGATGGTCTAGGGAAGAGATAAGAGATGTCAATGATCAGGTGGAGATATGGGAAGCTAAGATGCAATATTTGGAGGATGAAGACTTGCTTAACAGGTCTGAAGACAATAGACAAAAAGTAAATAAATGGCATGCTGAGTATGTATACTGGCTCAATAAGCAGGAATCCCTATTAAAGCAAAAAGCAAAGGTTAAGTGGTTTGATGAAGGAGACTCTAATACCAAATATTTTCATGCTGTCATTAGGGACAGAAGGATAAGATTGAGTACCAACACTATAAAAAACTACAGGGGAAACTGGATTACTGGTGATGACAACATTGCTAAAGCTACAATTTAGCACTATGAGCATATCTTTAATTTGCACCCTAGGCCTGTTGACCCCAACATTTTGGACTACATCCCTAATTGTATCAATCATGAGGATAATGTGAATATATCCAAGTTCCCTCAGGAAGAAGAAATCAAAGATGCTATCTTAGAAATGAGTGTTGACAGTGCAGCAGGACCGAATGGATTCTCAGGTAAGTTTTTTCACTCTTGTTGGGATATTATTAAGAAGGATGTAATAGAATTTGTCCAGTTTTTCTTCTTAACAGGGAAACTGACTAAGTTCTTCTCACATACCCTCTTAGCATTAATCCCCAAAGTTGATTCTCCAGCTACTTTCTCTGATTTAAGGTCTATCAGTCTCAATAATTTCTCAAGTAAAATTATTACTAAAATTCATTAAAAAAGGCTCAACCCTTTGCTTCCTAATATGATTTCTGAAAATCAAAGTGGTTTCTTGAAAGGAAGACTTATTACTGAAAATATTCTTCTTACTCAAGAGATTATTCAGTACATTAAAAAAAAGAATTTAGGTGGTAATGTGGTTATCAAATTAGATATGGCTAAAGCTTATGATAGAATGTCATGGACTTTTATCAGTGTTGTTTTTATACAAATTTGGTTTCTCAAAGGAGGTTATGAAGTTGTTTATGGGTACTGTTTCAAATGTTTGGTATTCTATCATTATCAATGGGACTAGAAATGGTTTCTTCACGTCATCCCAAGGTATTAAACTAGGTGATCCCCTTTCTCTCTCTCTCTCTCTTTATCATTGCTGCTGAGGTTTTGGCTAGACTTCTTAACAGTCTAATCACTAGTGAGCATTTCATGCCTTTCACTATGTCTGATAGGGGGTCCTATTATTAACCATCTTTCTTATACAGATGACATTGTAATTTTCACTAGTGGTAACACTAAATCTGTTAAAATGATCATGAAACAGATTCAGTGGTATTGTAGAAGTTCTGGCCAAAAAGTGAATAAAAACAAGTGTTTTTTTCTTACAATCCCCGGAACTGGCCCCAGTAGAATCAACAAAATTAGAAGTGCTACTGGTTTTCTCAATAGAGATTTTCCTTTTGATTATTTGGGATGTCCAATCTACACAGGAAAGAAAAGAAGTGAATAGTTTGAGGAGCTGTTGTCTAAGGTAGTTAAAAGATTAAATGGATGGAAAAGCAACATGTTGTCTTATGGAGAAAAGTATATATTGATCAAGCATGTCCTGCAATCTCTGCCTATCTACCTTGACTGCTCTAACCCCTCCCAAAAGTATTATCAAAATGATGGAAAGACATTTTGCCAGGTTTTTTTTGGGGTTCTAATGCTGACAGAGATAAGTACCACTGGAGCTCTTGGAAGAACATTTGCTATCCCAAAAAGGAGGGGGGACTGGATATGAGGAACATGAAGGGTATTTGTGATCTTCTCAACATTAAAAAGTGGTGGAGATTTAGAGGACAAGACTCCTTGTGGGCTAAATTCACCAAAGCCAAGTATTGTGTCAGGGCTCACCCTGTAGCTAAAAAATGGGTTTATGGCAATTCCCATATTTGGAAAACCCTCACTCAGGCTAGAACCAAGGCAGAACATAATATGATTTGGAAAGTTCACAAAGGAAATAGAAGTTTTTGGTGGGAAAATTGGACAGGCTATGGTGCACTTGCTACTTATTGCCCTGATCAAAGGCACTCTATCAACACTACTGTGAATGATTTTTTCGACAATCAGGATTGGGATGTTCAGAAGTTGCAAAATGTTTTACCAGGATGGCTTGTGGATAACATTACTAACATGAAGATTGGTTCCAATACTAGACAAGATATTATGTTTTGGAATGCCTCTTCTGATGGAGTGTTCACTAACAAGACTGCTTGGGAAAGCATTAGAGACCATAAAGCTCCTGATCCTGTGCTTAAGAATATTTGGCACAATAGTATCCCTTTTAAGCTTTCCTTTCTTATGTGGAGACTAATTAAATTTAAGTTGCCTTTTAATAATGTTATTTGCAGGACTTGGAACAGAAGGCCAATGAATTGTTTATGCTGTGCAAATCCTCAATCTGAAACCATCAAGCATCTTTTCATAGATAGTGAGCCTGCTCAGATTTTATGAAAGTACTTTGGTCAGCCTATGGGAATCAGATATCAAAGCAAAACAGTGAGGAACTTCTTACAAGATTGGTGGCAAGCTACTGGGAAAAATGCTATTCATAAAATGTTGTTCCACATCATACCGACTGTGATATGCTGGGTACTATGGACCACAAGATGCTCTTGTAGGTATGGAATACAAACAAGGTTCTACACAAGAAGTATGGAACAACAGTGTCAATGGTTAATCAAAGCTGCTATGGATAAGGCCTACCCAAGGCACAAACTGAATCTACAATGGGCATAATTGTGTGAGACAGTTGAAAAGATGAGATACAGAACAATCACTAAGGTTCTGACTTGGAACTTGCCTTGTAGTCGCTGGATTAAAATCAACACAGATGGAAGCTTCTTGAGAGGAAATGGGAAAGCAGGCATTGGTGGCATAGCTAGGAATTGCTCTGGAAACATGCTTTTTGCTTTTGCTGCACCAGTTCATTGCTGAGATCATAATGTAGCTGAGGCATTCGGTGCATTTTTTGCTGTGCAATGGTGCAAGAACAGAAGGTATCAACATTGCATTATCGAAATGGATTCTATGCTTATTGTGGATATGCTGAAGAACAAGACCTCTACAAATCTCAACCTGAAGACCATTGTAGAGGATATAACTGATTTGACTAACAATACTGATATTACTTTCTCACACTGCTATAGAGAAGCCAACAGGGTGGCTGATTACCTAGCTAAACTTGCCACAACCTTGAATGAACAAGAAGTCTATAGCAATTTTGAACAGTTGCCTACTGGTGCTAAAGGATCATTTCTTCTGGACAAGAGGCAGGTCCCTAACATTAGGATAAAGTATGAAAAAGCCAATTTTTTTGTTAGCTAATTGTATAGCCTGTATCTCTAGAGGAAAGTTCTGCATTTAGTGTAAACTTTCCCTTGATGATTGCATTGCAATCTGTGATGTATACATGGGGTTTTGGTCTAAGTGCCCCCTGCTTTTGTGTTATCCTTACATAAATAAATACATCACCACCAGGATCCAACCTGGTAATTTTTTTTTTTAAAAAAATCTTTCTTCAGAAGAGGTAGAATACCTTGGCCATATTATCATAGAAGCTGGAGGCCAGACATATCAGGCAAAAGTTGTAGTAATATCTTCTTGGCAACCTAGCTAGTTCTATCAAGTAGTTCAGGAGTTTTTTGGTAAGATTGGCAAGCCACTAACCACACTGGTTAAAAAATGTAGTTGGAGCACGGTGACCGCCTTAGCTTCTGAGAGACTAAAAGGGGCAATGTAGAAAGAACCAGTACATACTAGCCTTTCACTAAGACCTTTGTGGTTGAAGTACTGGATGGGAATTGGTGCAATGTTGGTGCAGGAAGGCAAATTTCTAGCCTTTCTTAGTCAAGTTATGTGCAAGAAGAATTAGGCTTGTCTACAAATGAAGAAGAGTTGCTGGCTCTTTTGAATTGCTATTGAAAAGTGGACAGATCACTTCAGTTTGAAGGAGGAAAATAGCCTTTCTCAAATGCCTTGAGAGAAAGGAACTTGTGTTTGATTGTCATGAACATTACTACATTGGTCATCAATGCAAGTTGTAGCTAGTAGAGTAATAACATTTTATCTAGTAAAAGGCGTGCTTCTATGCAAGTTTTTTTTTTTTTTTTTTTGGAATAATAGCACATCAGACAAGCAAAGGCAAAATATAGGCACCCCATCCATGCACCTTCAGCTCAAGCAACCAAGTCTTGTCAAATAGATATGAAACTGTAAAAAGGAGAAGGATATTTTCATTAAGTGTCAAAATAACACAAGGTAGTGAAAAGGTTTTTACTTCGCTGCAGACGAGAGGAAGTTCCATAAGATCCAATATTATACAAGTAATTGAAAAGGAAACCAACCTATTTTCATTTCTTTTCCTCTCCAATGTGGAGAGAAAACTTCAATACAAGTCAAATGAAAATTAAGTCCAACCTTTAGACAACAAGAGTATCAATTTGTTCCCTACCCTTTGTCTCTAGTGAGACGAGCATAAAATTTTTGGAGTTGTCAAATGAGAAATTGGATAAGGTTCATTCCATTCCTATTCCTAGCCACTATCGTTTTCTGGTTGCTGACAAAACTAGAACTGCTTCGAAAGATATAATTGCAGCCATCTGATGGCACCCTCTTACCAATTGCACGACAACAATAGGAGAAAGCATGGCCCCTATTCTTCCCATAGAAGTTGCAACTCCAAACCAGTTGACCTTACAGACGTTGGATATATATGCATAAAAGGCATTAAAATGACAAACTGAAGTCTCTACAGGAGGATGGAGGTTTTGAGCGGTGTTTGCTTCTAATGAGCCAATGGCCCCTAAAATTCAGCATAACTTTAGCAGTTAACAATTAAAGATGCATCTCGGAGGGTTACTCTGCACTAAAATCAGAAAACGAAGAACGAAACCTCATTATACAATAAGTCCCAGTCAGATTGCCGAAGTGGCAGAATCAACATGTGTTGTGGTTGACAACATGTATTCGTAGACTCTCCAAACGCCTATGGCGTCATGTAGTGCAATTCCTACACCCCTCAGCCGATAGAAAATTGGTGAAGAAGACAAGACAAAACTTCATGAAAGGATGTCAAAAGAGGCCTTTACCCCCATAATTTTTGTTAGCCTATAATTTTTGTTTTCTCTTCACTGATTAAGAACCAGAAAATGCAAATGATTCGCATACTAGGTCCATTACTTTGTTTAAGAATACCCACACAAACACATTTCAACTTCCGTATCAATGTTAAAATTAACCAATTTAGAACTCCATTGTCATTTGTCAAATTAGAACTTTCTTCTAGTCCAACGAGGAAGTTGTTAAACATATGAAATAACAACTAACAAGAAGAAGAGAGTTGCAGTCCTAATTTGATAAGGTCTCCACCAACCTTTTCAAATTCAATACGTGCATCTGGCTTGAGAATGAGGTGGTTTCAAATATACACCACTCATGTTAGAAGCCTAAGAATGGAAAGTTTTTAGCTTCTTCAAACAAATGAAACATAATCTTGATATATTGAAATCAACTTTCTTACATATGCATTAAGTTTGACTGGATGGAAATGGGAATGAGTTTTTTTGTCTAGAAATTGCGTGATGATAAGGAATGATGGTTACCTCTCGACAGTAGACACCCAAAATGGTGAAGTTTCCCGAAATGAAAGACGAGCACCAAATAGCAAGGCAGTAGTCAAAGCAGGCAGTTGAGGCGCAAGAAGCGGTAAAAGGAATAGGAAGTGTAAAGCATACATAAGTGCCATACTGAATTTCCTACCAACTTTCTCCACCGTTAGAGCTGCTAAAAGAGTTCCAGGGATCTCTGCGAGACCAAAATAGAATAACTTAGATTTTACAACTTGTACTAGTTGAGACGAATATGACAAAAGTAAAGGAAAATTGTTTTACCTGCAAGACTATTGATGATCACATTTGTATAACGGCTCTGATCATCGTTCATGTGCAAAGCAGTTGACGAGTGTTGACATCGTCCACTGCAAAGCAGTGAGGCCAGCAATATAATGCCGTAATATGAGAAGGAATTTCCAATATAAACCACCCATAAGAGGAGGGTATTTCTACATAATGCTGGGGACAAAAGCACTAGTAAGGATGAGAAGCCTGATGAGATTTTGTTTTTTCCAGGAGAAAGCAATTCCTCAGTCAGTTGAAAAGAGACAAGCTTTCCAGGGGAAAGTTGTGTCTTATTAACCACAGCTATTTTCTTCAAAATATCACAGGCGTCTCTTGTTCTACCTATGGCACACAGATATCTAGGAGATTCTACTGTAAATACAAATAACAAAAGTGCTGCAAATGATGGTATGGATGATAAAGTCGGTAACCACCTCCAACCCAATCTTGGCATAATCATCTGCAACATAGACGATGAGAATGCCATAAATTTTTCAACCTCAGTGAAACTCTTAATTTAATTTTTGTTTTTTTCACAGATTACCAACTTCAGAGAGCACATTTATGTATGAGTATGTACAAAATTAGCAGCATATTACAAAGTAATCCATATCTTAGAAAAGAAATGTATCCAGAAATTATATTCGGTGACTTACTTCCACAGCACATTGGGCTTAGGATCTCTTAGTTATAACTACATTTTCTTTCTTGACATAACTTTAAGCATAGACACACATGCTATATGTAAATTAAATATACATACCAGGATCTTGAACATGAGAATCTCTCATTAAATCATCATTAGAAGCGTACATATGCGGAAGATTGCGGTAGGGATGAACAAGAAATACTTTCAATAAATTGATTTCTCTCCTCTTGCCCTCTCTAACTTTACTACGGCTTGAGTGACGGAAAAGTCTTATGGAGCCAGTAACGCTAACGGGTAGAGAGGACCAATTTATAGCGTTTTAACTTTTATCCGGTATGTCCATTAAGTACGGCATTAAAGAATTCTTTATTGCCCATCCTTCACAAATTAGGTTCAGGTGTAATCTCCAGCAAAAATAGGGGGTATACTTATGCAATTTATGAGATTATGGCACTATTCCAGTAACAACAATAATTGCTGTTTCGGCTGCACGGAGTAATCTGAGGGGTCAATAATATTGGAATAACTTAATTAAGATCACATGGAAGAAAAATGTTTTTACAGCACGAAGAATGGACAGTAAATTGTGGTGGCTAAGATATGTCACTAGTCCTACATGCTTGCAGAGAAGAACTGGTAGAAACAGTAACTTGGACTGCTTCTGTATTTACAATGTGGAATAGAAGATTTTCGCAGTATACAAACGGTAAATGGAAGATTAACAACATCAAGAGAAGCTGATTGAAACAACAAAAGGAGTTGTATTAGTAAAGGTAAGAAGATTATTATATTCCAAGTGCTGCTAATCTAAGCACTGCACATAGCCAGACTTAACACTAGTTATTCTAGAAAGCAAGGTAAGTGCGGAGCTAAACTACAGACCAAATAAGCAAAAGAAAAGGATGTAATGTACCAGTGCTAATAAAGCCTCAAGTATTGTGATAAATGATGTAAATATGTAGTCATAGAATATTTTGTAAATCTTCTAATTTAGGTTAGTATATTTTGTATCCTAATAGGACATTGTAACTATGATATATTTACCAATTCCATCAATGAGAATAATCACGGAATTAATCTCTTTCATGGTATCAGATACTAGGGTTTTCTTTCTTCCTCTTCCGCTACCCTAATTTTTTTCCGTCGTCCCCTTCCTTCTTTTTTTCTCCTTTTCCGTCCACCTTCTTGCTCTTCTTCAATGGCAGACACCAAGTTTCATCCTGCTATGGCTGTCTCCAACATCAAGAATCACATTCCTATCGTTCTTGAGATGGAAACGGATCATTATTCGGCTTGGGCCGAATTATTCAAGCTTCATGCCCGGTCTCACCGTGTCCTTTCCCATATTCTCCCGACCGGAAAAGAGAAAGCTCCTTCCACCAACGCAGAAAAGGAGTTGTGGTCCACCTCGGATGCCATGGTACTTCAATGGGTGTATGCAACCATCTCCACGGACTTATTGCATACGATCATCGAAGAAGATCTATCGGCGAAGGAGGCTTGGGATCGCCTCCGTAATATTTTTCAAGACAACAAAAACTCACGTGCCGTTGCATTGGAACATGATTTATCTCATGTCAAGTTGCGGGATTTTCCAAACGCTTTGGCGTATTATCAACGACTCAAGACCTTGGCCGATCAACTCAAGAGCGTGGGGGCTCCGGTGACCGACAACCGCCTCGTTCTTCAAATGGTGGCTGGCCTCACCGAAGCGTACAAGAATGTGGGAACCTACATCCGGCAAAGTAAGCCTCTTCCATCATTCTCCGAAGCTCGGTCAAGTCTATGCCTTGAGGAAAAGGAGTTGGCTGAAATGTATGATGACTCGCCCTCGGATATGGTGGCTAATTCCCAACGTGAGTTTGATGACTCCACTCCTATGGAAAATTCTGGTCGTGCTCACCATCATAGGGGCAAAAATACCCACAAAAATCGTGACTCTAGCGGCGGGAAAAATAACGGTGGTGGCCATGGTTCTGGCGGCGGCAGTGCACACCGTCGCCATGGTGGTCGTGACCGGCAGCAGGCCCCTATGTAGCAGCAGTGGCAGCAGTCCTCTTCACCACTACAGCAGTGGCAGCAGTCCCCTTCACCGTGGCCATGGGGGTGGATGCCGCAATGGGCTCCCCCTTGCCCGTATCCCACCCAGCAGTGGGCTCGGCCACATCAGCAGTGGCAGCCGTAGCCACCTTCTTCTGGTGGCAGGTCGATGGCCCAACCTGGAATATTGGGCTCGCGACCACAGCAACAGGCGTATGCAGCAGCAGGCCCAACGACCCCGTGGACTCCGACTGATATTGAATCGGCCATGCACACGATGACGTTGAGCCAACCCGATCTAAATTGGTATATGGATACCGGCGCCACATCCCATATGACATCTACAAAAGGTACTCTCTCGTCTTATTTTAATTTGAGCGATCATAATACTGGCATTGTTGTTGGTGATGGTAAGTCAATTCCAATTTCGAGGTTGTGGTCGTGCTAAATTTCCTTCCCCGAACCCTCCATTGTTATTAAATAATGTCCTTCTAGCTCCAAAACTCATAAAGAATTTGATATCGGTTCGTAAATGTACTACTGATAACTCTGTGAGTGTTGAATTTGATCCTTATGGGTTTTCTGTGAAGGATTTCCGGACGGGGATGGCCATCATGAGATGTAATAGTAGGGGTGCTCTTTATCCATTGTCCACCCTCAAACACCACTTCCATTCACCATCCACTTTTGCTGCCTTGTCTTCTACGTGTTGGCATGATCGTTTGGGCCACCCGGGAGCTTCTATTTTGGATTTTCTTAGGCGCAATAAGAGCATTGAATGTAATAGTTCTAGTTCATCTAGTATTTGTCATTCTTGCGTTCTTGGTAAACATGTTAAGTTTCCTTTTGCTAGTTCTATTTCCGAAACTTTATTTCCATTTGACATTATTCATAGTGATTTGTGGACGTCTCCTATTTTGAGCTCTATGGGGGCATCGTTATTATGTTTTATTCTTGGATGATTTTACTAATTTTTTGTGGACTTTCCCTTTGGCTAGAAAATCTGAGGTTTACTCAAAATTCATAGAGTTTAAGTCCCATATCCTTACTCATTTTGAACGTCCTATCAAAAATGTCCAATGCGATAATGGGAAAGAATATGATAATGGTCAATTCGGAAAATTTTGTGCGTCCAATGGGATGTCTTTCTGTCTTTCATGTCCTCATACATCCTCTCAAAATGGGAAAGCCGAAAGAAAAATTCGTTCCATCAATAATGTCATCCACACTCTTCTTGCTCATGCCTCCATTCCTCCATCGTTTTGGCATCATGCATTACAAATGGCAACTTATCTCCTTAATATTCTACCAAGCAAGTTGTTGGGTTACAAATCCCCTTTAGAGGTCCTTTATCAACGGAAACCATCTTATTCTCATCTCCGGGTCTTTGGGTGTTTATGTTATCCCCTCTTTCCGTCTACTAATATTCACAAGTTGCAACCTCGGTCAACTCCATGTGTCTTTTTGGGATATCCACCAAGCCATCGTGGCTACAAATGCTTTGATTTATCCTCAAATAAAATCATTATTTGTCGTCACGTGTTGTTTGATGAGACTCAATTTCCGTTCTCTAAAATCCACACTTCCACTCCCACCTCGTATAACTTCCTTGATGATGGTTTTTCACCTTACGTGATCCGTCATCTCGCCACTAGCCCCTCTTCACCGCAGCCGTGTCCCCTCCCCCGCTGCCTAGTGGTTTTCCGCCTGCTCTAGGCCAGCTGCCCACGCTACCTTCGGCTGGGCAGCAGCGTCTCCCGTCCTCCACGCTAGACCAGCCCGCACATATGCCCAGCCAGCTTGCCAACAGCCCACCAAACTCCACCACTACTCCTCCTATCCAGCAGCCCCCTACCCAAACGCGCATGGTCACTCGTAGTCAGCGCGGGATCTTTAAGCCCAAGCACCCATTTAATCTACATACGGCAGTGACCAGGTCCCCCATACCTCGTAATCTGTTGGATGCGCTACGTGACCCGAATTGGAAATTGGCCATGAATGATGAATATGATGCTCTTATTAAAAATAAGACGTGGGAGTTGGTACCCCGTCCACCTAATGTGAATGTTATTCGGTCCATGTGGATTTTTACTCATAAAGAAAAGTCTAATGGTGATTTTGAGAGGCATAAATCCCGTCTTGTAGGTGATGGCAAAACACAACAGGCTGGCATTGATTGTGGTGAGACTTTCAGTCCGGTCGTAAAGCCAGCTATGATTCGCACTGTTTTAAGTCTAGCTCTCTCTAAGCATTGGCCCATTCATCAGTTGGATGTCAAAAATGCATTTCTTCATGGCGAGCTCAAGGAGACAGTATATATGCATCAGCCAATGGGTTTTCGAGACCCATCTCATCCCGATTATGTGTGCTTGTTGCGCAAGTCCTTATACGGGCTTAAACAAGCACCGAGAGCTTGGTATAAAAGATTTGCTTACTTTGTTTATTCCATTGGTTTTGTTAATAGCAGGTCCGACAACTCATTGTTCATCTACAACAAAGGTCCCGACTTGGCTTACCTTTTACTATATGTGGATGATATTATTCTTACTGCTTCTTCAGATACTCTCCGCTGTTCGATTATGGAGCTTCTTGGCTCAGAATTTGCAATGAAGGACCTAGGTCCTTTGAATTATTTTCTTAGCATTGCGGTGACCCGTCACAAGGGTGGTATGTTTCTTTCACAACGAAGTTATGCTACAGAGATTATTGAGCGTGCAGGCATGTCCTCGTGTAAGCCTTCTTCCACTCCGGTTGACACTAAACCGAAGGTCAGTGCCGCTTCTGGCGATCTTTGTGCAGATCCCACTCATTTTCGGAGTTTTGCAGGTGCTCTTCAGTATCTTACCTTCACCAGACCGGATATTTCTTATGCCGTGCAGTAGATTTGTCTTCATATGCATGCTCCACGAGATACACATATGCTTGCTCTTAAACGGATTATTCGGTATATTCAGGGTACTCTTGATCATGGTTTGCATTTCTATCCATCTTCAGTTACTGATTTGGTTTCGTATACTGATGCTGACTGGGGGGATGTCCCGACACACGACGTTCAATGTCGGGTTATTGCGTGTTTTTGGGAGACAATTTGATATCTTGGTCATCCAAACGCCAACCTACTCTTTCCCGCTCCAGTGCGGAAGCAGAATATAGGGGGGTTGCTAATGTTGTCTCTGAATCATGCTGGCTACGTAACCTACTCTTAGAGCTACATTGTCCGATCCCTAAGGCTACTTTGGTGTATTGCGATAATGTCAGTGCTATTTACTTGTCAGGGAATCCAGTCCAGCATCAGCGCACCAAGCACATTGAGATGGATATCCATTTTGTTCGTGAGAAGGTGGCGCGCGGCCAAGTACGTGTCCTTCATGTTCCGTCCCGATATCAGGTCACCGATATTTTCACTAAAGGACTGCCACAGGTCTTATTTGAGGATTTTCGGGACAGTCTCAGCGTTCGTCAACCTCCCGTTTCGACTGCGGGGGTATGATAAATGATGTAAATATGTAGTCATAGAATATTTTGTAAATCTTCTAATTTAGGTTAGTATATTTTGTATCCTAATAGGACATTGTAACTATGGTATATTTACCAATTCCATCAATGAAAATAATCACGAAATTAATCTCTTTCATATTGTTCCAATTGTCAAAAAACCTGTACACATAATAGTCCACATGCCCCTGTTTTGTGAAGGTACAAATTCAAGAAACCAAGATCCATATAAAGGTCCACCACCTACTCCAAATCCAACCATCATACGCACAACAAGCAACCAATTATAATTTGGAGAAAAGGTACTGACTGCTGCAGATACTGCAGTCACTATCGCCACACTTAGAAGACCCCTCCTAGTGAACACACAATGAAATTAGATAATCAAAATTGATTCATTCTAAAGGCCGTTTGGACATGATTTTAAATTAGGTTGATTTGAAGTTGAAAATTTGTTTGGACATGCAATTTGGATCACAAAAGTTGTACTTTTTCTCATAAAGATGCAAACCCCACAATTTGTGAAAACTAATCAAATTTTCACATTCTTACAATCTTACCAAATGAGCAAATCAAAGTTCTAACAAAGTATAATATGCTATCAGCAAGCTTTTCTAAGAAATATAACATCAGAAATATAGCATCTATTGATTGAACTTTGATTCAATGAAAAGGATAATTGAACATGAGTCGTAGTATAACTATTCTTTAACATAATCCTCCCACATGGTGCGGATAACCTCTAATAAATATGATTGGTAAAGTAGGAAGTAAAATAGGCCGTGTAATTACTTTTGCAATAAATGATATGTTCTTTCTTGTTTTACATTTAATTTTTTTTTGAAATCACAAACTTGGAATTGAAATCCTACTTTTTGTAATTTTTTGAAATCATTGATTTGAAATTGAAGTTGAAGTTTTGTTCAAATTTCATAAACAAACACTGATGCCAAATCAAAACTCCGAATTTGAGTTCCAAACTGCATGACCAAACGCCTACTAAGTTACATATTATGAAAGAGCATAAAAATAATAATTAAAACTTCTTCTTTTTTTGGCTGAAGTGGTGAAAACGCTCATAAACTTGGCACGAATTATTACTTTATTCCCCAAACTATTTCCATACTTAAAAACACCTCTAATATTGGCAAACTGAATTTACATTTACCCCATGTTGCCACATGGCACAACAAGAAAATGCCAAGTGGACAACGCGTGGATTCACGTTGCTGAGGTGTCCTAACACGGGGGTAAATTTAAATTGAGTTGGCCAAGATTAGGGATGTTTTTAAGAGAGTCAAATAGTTCAAGGACTAAAGTATGAAAACGTGCCAAGTTTAGGAGTGTTTTCACTACTTCAATCTTTTTTTTTTTTGTTTGTTATGAATAAATTCTTGCCTTCTTCCATAAGTGTCTGTGATGAAGCCCCAAAAAACAGCTCCGAAAACCATGCCAGCGAAAACGACAGTTGTGATAAGGCTTTCTTGAGTAGGAGAAAGTGTCCATTGGGACCTTAGAGCTGGTCCTATAAATGACAGAATCATAGTCTCTGCAGCATCTGTAATATAACCAAGACCTGCATAACACATCGACATATATTGGAATTTACCAATTCCAACTATTGTGAGTGCTTCTTCCAATGTGTATACAGGGTCATCCTCTTCTTCCTGATGTGCCATCTCCCTGCAGCGAACAGGAGACAGTTGATGGGTTTCATTGTGTTTGTATATTCCTTACATGAAAGATTAAAAAATTTGCTGCCATCATAACGTATCTCCGCTATAAAATAAGCTGAAAATTGTTTTGTTACATCTAATGATTGCATTTTACTAATCCACTGATGAGATCACACCACATGTTTAATATTTAAATTTAATAAGAACAAATGCGCCTGCCACTACCCTCATATAGTTGTGTTCAATAAACAAATGATCTTGGCCAAATGCATGTTTTTAAATACGCTTAAGTAATCCGCGGTCACCTAAACTTGTCCACAGATTCCACTTAAACACCTAAACTTAGACCTGTATCTATTGAACACCCAAACCACTCCGAATTTAAAACACTCTGACACTTTTTTAACAATCAGTGAAAAATGTAAGTGTGTGTAGTCCACTCACGGATGATGTGGCAAAACGAAAAATTAAATGATGACACATGACATTGGACTCAAAATAATTATTAAAAATTATTAACTCATTAAAAAGAATAGCTAAAAAAAAGGAGTGGACCCACCCCCAACCCAAACAATCACTCACCTTTAATATTCTTCCTCATTAAACAGCCACCACCTTCCGCTGTTCCCCCACCCCAACAACCATCCCCCCACCCCACCAACAATTATTCCCCTTTTCTTCCCTTATTTAGGTCTACTAATACACATGCGTAAGGAACCATCTTTCTTTCGGACAAATAAGACTGGTGCACCCCAAGGTGAAACAATGGGCCTAATAAACCCCTTATCAAGAAGATCTTTCAACTGGGCTTTTAACTCTGCTGGAGCCATTCTGTACGGCGGAATAGATATCGGCTTAGTGTCGGGAAGTAGATCAATTTCAAAGTCAATCTCCCTGTCAGGAGGGACTCCTGGAAGATCATCGGGAAAGACCTCTGGAAACTCATTTACAACTGGGACGGACTGGAGAGTTGGAGTCTAGGCATCTGAATCCTTGACTCGAGCTAGGGGTAGATATAACCCTTGAGAATTATTTTTCTGGCTCTTAGGTAAGAAATAAATCTACCCCTGGTACTACTGAATTACCCTCTCTTTCTATGACTGGCTCATTAGGGAATCCAAATCTCACAACTTTGGTTCTACAACATACCATGGCATAACATGAAGCTAACCAGTCTATACCCATGATTACATCAAAGTCTACCATTTCTAATTCTGCTAAGTCAGCTATGGTCCTGCGGTGATAAACTAGAACTGGACAACCCCTATAAATATGCCTAGCTATGACTGACTCTCCCACTGGGGTGGACACCTCAAAGG
The DNA here is from genome assembly GCF_019175385.1 of Lycium barbarum. Taxonomy (NCBI): domain Eukaryota; kingdom Viridiplantae; phylum Streptophyta; class Magnoliopsida; order Solanales; family Solanaceae; genus Lycium; species Lycium barbarum. The sequence continues at coordinate 29,977,558 of NC_083347.1, forward strand.
GTTCATGTAATTTTTCTGGTTCAATACCAAACTTCTCAGCAACAAATGGGGTTACATAAGATAAGGTGGATCCTGGGTCAATAAGGGCATATATGTCAAAAGTGAAAACTGTTAGTGTACCTGTTACAACATTTGCACGAGCTTATGTATCCTGACGACTTGTCAACGCATACAAACGGTTTCGTCCTCCGCCTGCGTTTCCAGACTTAGCTGCATTGTGCCTTTGCTGGGCCTGATTGTTACGAGGAGCTGCTGAATTTGTGGACTGCGCCACGTTACCTCCAGTACCTTGCCTAGCTGATGGGCAGTCCTTCTGAAAATGGCCCTTCTGACCTCATCTAAAACATGCATCAGTACCTACACAACACTCACCTGAGTGTCTCTTATTACACTTGCCGCATATCAGATTGGTATAAGTCGACTGACAAACACTAGCCTGAGAGTAAGAACTTGATGGCTTGAAATTCTGCTTCTTGTCATGTTTGAACTTAGAGACTGGGGCACTTGCTATGGATAGAGCAGGTCCTGCTAACCTGTTCTTAAGGAATTTCCTATTCCCATTATCGCTGAACTGTCCGGTAGACTTGACCATCTTATTGAACTCCTTGTCTTTCTCTTTCTGCAAGGCTTCCTCCTGCTTTAGCCTTGTCTCATTCCCTTTTACGAAAGCAACCATCTTGGAGATAGCCATTCTCCCGTTCTGTGCAGCAATAGTGGTCCTATCGTATAAATGGGGATCTAGACCACCAAAAAACCTCCTCACTCTTGCCCTCATGTCTGGTATCATAAGTGGAGCATGCTTAGCCAGACTAACAAATTCCAAATAGTAGTCCTGAACTGACCTACCATTCTGCTTAAGCTTCAGGAATTGCTCAGCCTTAGATTCTCTGACCTCTATTGGCATGAAGTGGTCCAGGAATGCACTTGCAAATTCATCCCGTGTAGTATCAGGCGCATCCTTACCTCGAGATAATTCCCAAGATTCATACCAAGTGTTAGCAATGCTCTGCGGCTAATGAGCTCCAAAGTAGCTGCTTCGATTTCCGTGACTGTCATAATCCTAAACATTTTCTAAAGAGCATCAATGTAGTCCTGAGGGTCCCCGTCTTTCTTTGTCCTCGTGAAGACTGGGGGATTCATCCTGAGAAAGTCTTTAGTCTTAGAAGACTCTCCATTATTCCTTGAACTTGACCCAAATTCCTGACGTTGGGCCCGAGCTGCTACCAGTTGTGTGAGCATGTTGATAGCACTCCTAACATCACCATCTGAGTCACTAGGAGGTGTAACTGTAGGAGCGGTTGGGGCTGTTGTCTGAGTCGGAACGGTCTCTTCGTGAGCTACATCCGCAGTAGCCCTCTGGCTGGTGGCTGTGGTTCTCCTGGTGTATTTTCTTTTCGCAGGCTTTTTCTGAAAATACGTACACACACGAATTTGAAAGGCATCCTGAGAGTACTGCTCTAACTGCATGATCTAGAGTATGAAAGAAGTGAGACAATCCTAAATGTCTTGGTGGTTAACTGTTTATATGCATGGGGCCCTCATACATATAAAAGTGACTGCATTGGACATAGTTTCATAGATTCCCTAAAGACACTTGAACTTAGCGCACTGATACCAAGCTTTGTCACGCCTCGAACCATGGCATGGGCGAAACACAGCACTCGGTGCCATACTGCATGTGACCGAGCAAACCACATGGTTTGCTGAATTATCATGAGGCATATGTGAGCGGAAATATAACATGAATGTGATGAGCTTTTATAAAACATGAGAATCATAACATTAATAAAATACTGATTTAAAACATGAATGCGGAAATATCGTAAATGAGCCAAAATGGCTATCCGACTCTGAACATCTGACATGACATGTCTAACTAGTCTAGTCTATGAAACCTCTACATATGTCTGAACATGAAAACATACTCGCTGGGACAAGGCCCCCAGCATACCTTCAATGCATATCTTTTCATGAAAATAATAAATAATAAATGTCTAAGCCCCGGAAGAGATGAGGCTCACCAACTAGCTGATAAGTGCGAAGTCTTACTAGGTAGGTGCGTCGTCCTAAAAATCAGTACCTGCATCGTGAAATGCAGGCCCTCGGGCAATGAAAGGGGACGTCAACACATTGAATGTACTGGTATGTAAAGCAACTGAATGAAATAACATGGGACATGGAAATAACATCATGAAAACTGAAACTGAAGCTGGAACTGAAGTCTGGTCACGAACATGAATACATATAGATATAACATGAGTAAAATATTATAAGTAGGGAGATCATTGCATTAACGACAACATGATATCACCACGTGGGCACGTGGAGTCTGGTACCTCGCCGGACCAGCAGAGCTCCCACACCTTGCCAAGGGTATGAAATGTAAATGTGACATGAAATGATCCAATCAATATAACATGAAGGAATCGTCCTAACTGGGCGGAGCGATCCTTATCCTACGGTGGCTAACGTAGTTTCAGGATACTTGAGCCTTCTCAGTAATTAGTGCAACTCCCAAAAATATGAACATGATATAGTTGGCTAAGATGCCTATGAATTATATAACTTGCTTGTAAACATGATCCTTACTTATAATAAAACATGAAGATAATATATAATATAACATGGAGGGAAATATGGAAAACATGTAGAAGTTCATGAAAATAAACATAGTAATTAATAACTTGCATGTAAGAACCCATGGAATGCAAGGTATGGGTTTTCATGGATTACAGACTGATTCTCACTAATCAAAATGATGTATCAAGAACACAAATGAAGAATTTATATCAATTTAATACATAATATAACATGGGGCATGGACCTAGGGTTATCATGAACATGATTAAAAACCCTAGTTTTCGTAAAGCTTCATACTTTATGGAAGAAGTGGCGTGGGGAAGAACAATGATGTTCCCACACTTAGATAGCAACCCTACATACATGGTAATGCTCCAAACATGTATTAAAATCTGTTCTTGGAAGAATAATTCTAATCATTGGCCTTGGATTCCTTTAGGTGGGTTTTCTTGAAAACCCTATATTAATAACATGAAATTCCTACTTAGAATTCATGAGAAATTGATATAATTCATTTAGGAGGGTCTTACGGAGCTTACCTTAATACTTGGAGAAGTTGAGAGGAGAGAACTTTCGTGTTCGGGCTTGAGAGGGATGGGACTTATGAAATAAAACTGAATTTCTGTCTTTTAATTGTTGTAGTCGCGGTACTGTTACAGACCGTGTTATAGTCCGTAACACATGTTACGGTCCGTAACACTGGACCGTAACGCGTGTCAAAGTTCCAGAGAGGGTCTAAGTTTTGAGGTTAGGTTACGGACACGAAATACGGACCGTATCTTGTGTTACAGTCCGTAATGATGAATCGTCCTTTGGTCCAAGTTACGAAATGGTGATTTTTTGAAGCCATACCCATTACGGTATGAATGACGGTCCATAACACATGTTACGGTCCGTCCCTTGAAGCGTAACACTGGATTTTCTGAACTGAAACATATTTTCGATTCCAACACTCATTTTCTTGGGGTTTTAACCTCCTGAGTCATGAATATGGTTTAGTACTGATTTACGAGATGTTACATTTAGGTTGCTGCAAATGACTTAATGGTCAAAAAGTTGTACAGAAGCTGATTAGGTCAACCATCAATTGTTCCCTCTTCCTACTTAAACCATCACCATCTATTCAACTAGGTGTGTTTTAGTATATAGATGGTGATAGTTCAGGTAGGAAAAGGAACAACTGACAGTTGGGATATGAAACTCGCGAAAAAGTGATAGTTCATATGTTTTTGACACCATCTATCTTTATGATATCACCTAAACTTTAACACCATCCTTATAATATCTCACTTAACTATCTCCAAGTTTTCCATGATTGACCAAAAAGGTCCTTCTGTTAGATCTTCCGTTACATACTAATGGTTTTTTAGATTTCTCATATGACTTGGTTCCTCTTTTTCTTTCACCAAAGAACATATCCGGAACCCAATTACAACATAACGCTTCAACCTTCTTCACCAGCCAAAGCTCACACCTTCTATAGCAAAGAGAAAACTATAGCTTCTCAATTCTTATTCATTGCTGAAGTTGTTCTTTCATCACAATTTGTGATAAGTTATGCCATTTTGTGTTTTGATGATTTGACAAACACTTGAGGGACCAGGTTCTCAATCAGGTCCCTTGAGTGTCATACAGTCAACGTACTACAACTGTAAAGCTGCGGTATTGCTACTATTCTGACTAGCAGAACCACAGCAGCACAACTGCAGTTTTGCTAAGAGTCAAACTGTAGCTAAAGGCTAATATCAAAAGATGAAATGTCCCTATCCATGGTCACAAGCTTCTCACATGCTCCCCAATATATACAAATGTTACAAGGTTTAACCCAACACTTGCAAATCAGAAAATTATGTTTTCCCAAGTGTAGCCGCCACTGCTCTCTAGGTGCTCTCAAGAACAAAGACTTCATTAGACTCAAGGACCAAATCCCAACAACTGAAGATGTCTTAAGTCCTAGGTTTGTTAAGTCTTTTTGTCTTATCGTTCTCCATTTGTAATGCTATACTACTTTAAAGAAGTGTCACTGTAGGAAGTTTCTTAACCTTTGTTATTTTGTTGTCTTGGCTAGAGTTAGTCAAAGGTAGTAGTTTTCTTGGCTAGAGATAGTCAAGGGTAGTTGGTTATTTGGCTAGATTTATTCAAGGGGTTTAGCTTACAATAGAGTTATTGTAAGGGGTGAGGTATTAAGAGTTTTAATTCCTAGGTTACAAAGATTGTAATCTGAAAGTTGCTCGTTTAGTGAGGTTGAAATCTTACTCCAGTGGGTTATGGTTTTTAATCCTTTGAGCAAGGAGTTTTACACGTAAATATCTTGTCTCATTTACTTTCTGTTGTGTACTCGAGGGAACAGATCGAGAACCTTGTTCTCTATACTGTTTGGTGGACTCTTAATTTTTATCAATTGGTATCAAAGCAGGTTCTTTCTAAAAGGTTAACTTCTAGAAAGGATCACCTTCATGGTTGCTCCACCAAATCTCGAGGAAGGACAATCTCAAAAAAGACCCCTAACATTCAATGGAAAGTATTATAGGTGGTAGAAGACAAGGATGCATGATTATATTATGGCTGAGGACTCAGAGCTTTGGGACATCATCTGTGATGGTCTTTTTGTTCCCATGAAAACTGATGCGGAGAGTTCAAAGTCAGTTCCAAAAACAAGAAAAGAGTACTCTGAAACTGACAGAAAATCCATTGAGAAGAACTAGAAGGCAAAGAAGATTTTGATTTGTGGTATTGGGCCAGATGAATGCAATCGTGTTTCATCTTGTGGATCTGCTAAGGAAATGTTGACACCTAATTTTTGACCTCCCGTAATTTATTTTAATTATTCAGAGTTCTTGGATAACAAATAAAATAAGTTGTGCATCTTAGAGGGTCTAAACAGATTTTATAAAATTATTCAAGATAATATTTTACCTCTTTAAATTGATAAAGATATTTTCAGGACATTATAAATTATGTGAAAATTAATTGATGTTTTATGACATTTATGGAATAATTTATTAGAATTAATCAAAACCAAAATAATTTTTGAATATTTATTTACTTAATTGTTGAATTAAGGGAAAGCCAGATTAATAAATAATTTATTATATTTACTGTCCAAGGTAATTTGAGTAATTAAAGGAATTGACCATTTTACCCCTCAAACTTTGATTCTGTGTGTTTGCATAGTTTTTTAATAAATAAATTGCTTGATAGTTAATTTGATTAATTAGAGGGGTCATTTTGCAAATTGGTTTTGATTATTTAATTATTTTGCATAAATGACCACATTTGAATTAACCAATTCATGGTTTAAAGTGATTGGGGTAAGTTTTTTTTGCAAATTTAGCCTCCTAGTGGTTTTAATTGAGATGACGTAGTCCATGGGCAAATCAATTGAGGTCATTAGGGAAAATTAGCTTTAATTAGTTAATCAGTACCAAAATAAGCTATATTTAAAATAATTAATCAGGTTAAGATTGGTCAAGGACATTTTTGCAATTAGCCAGAAAAATCATTTAGTTTTAAAGCCAATTCAGGCCATATCTACAAAAATGGTTTCAACAGTCATGTTTTAAAATTAATTGCATCGTAATTTGATCATGCTTAAAATATCATGGTTAATAATTGATATTTTTTTTTAGCTTGGACCATTTATTGGACTGCATCTTTGGCCCTTCATACGTATATATACACTATGTATATGCAAATATACATTGTCTGTATACATGTCAAAAAAGAGGCCCCTTCTTTTTTTAAATAATCCTGAGCCCAATCCATAATGGACCAAACCCGGCCCATGAGACGTTTAAAGGGGGGATTACGTATATCCTCCCCCTCATTTTTCATTCCACAGACCCTAGGGCTCTTGTTGCAAAGAAAAGAGATGGGAGGCGGCTAGGGGAAAACCTTAGCGCCGCCTCCACCACTGCCTCACCCCCTCTTTTACTCATCGCGTCCCATCGTAGTTAGAGTGTATTGGAGAATCCAAGTAGAGGACGAAGCATTAATGGCTTCGTCCTTTTCCATACACCTTCTTCACAAAATCTGGCCAAACGTTCCTTTAAGGTACAATCTTTGTGATTTCTTTATTTTATCGTTGATTTACAGTAGTTTAGAGTGGAAATGAACTATTGATTTTAGTTTCTTTCGATCTGGACCGTGTATGTTTGAATTCAAGTGAGGACTTGTGGAAAACCCACAAGCTTTGAGACAAGCTTTGGGGTTCTATAAATAAAACCTCATCCCTCACCGTAAAGACAAGCTTGGCACCCTTGAAGAGGCTTGAACTTTGAGTTTTTGCTCAAGATTTAGGCTTCAGTAGTGTTATTAGACTTAACCAAAAGAGTTTGAGTCTTTTTCTACTTCTTAAATTTATTTCTTTTCCGTGTCTTGCATTTGGTGTGGCTGATTTGATTCTGGAAGCACAAAGTAGGCTCCAAGTCCATTCTTGCTCCGGTTGCACTAAAAAAACGTCCCTTCCATGTTGTGTGTTTGGTTCTGCTCCTGCTGCTTCAAGTTTGTGTCCTGAAATTCTGCTTGAGTAATCTTTGGTCATATATTCTTGACTTGCATTTGTTCATCTTATGCTCATTAAGGCCAGTTGCAGTGGGCTTATATACATGGCTAGCTATGTTATGTTATGGTCCAGGGATCTACCTATTTTTTTTTTCTTGTGGCTACATTGGTGCGGATTGAGGTAACTTGGGGCGGGGGCCTAGTCCTAGCCTCCCCCCGGTGTCCAACCATGCCTGGGGTTCATGAAACCCCTTGAAACTTGTGCGGCATTGGGAATACGGGGGGTGACGACTCTCCCCTCCCCTTGTTATCAAAATATCTGCCAATGGGGCCTTGTAGTATACACATATATACATACACAGTTACCTTACTTTATTGACTTATGAATTTGTTTGATACATATATACATATTTGATACATGTTTTTTTTATAAGCGTGATAAGTTCAGTATCCTTCAACTAACCGGGTCCTTTTTCCTTTTCCCCTCTCCTCTACCACATTGTCACTTGGGCCGGGTCTGAAGCCAACCTGTTGGGCCAAGGCCCAATAGGCAATTCCTATATATTTATCGAGTCTGAAAGAGAATAAAAGGGAAGCTGCTATCCAAAAGAAAATGCGTAGAAGGCCCAGCCATGGGTGAAAATGGTTAACTAGGGGCATGGTAGGCCCCTACCCTTCCCCTTCCCTTTATTTAATTATTTGTGTCTTCCCATTTTTTATAATTTCGTTGTAATTGTGTTTGTAAAACTTGTAAAAACTCACGTTAAATTGGAATCATTTATGATTAGAATTAGACGTCCTAGGACAACGATACTTACGATGTTTAGTCGACTTTAGGTCCCCAAAACTTTTTTTTTCAAAACAGAATTTAGCGTAACGCTTCTGTCAAAATTAAGTAGATAAATCAGCCAAACTCTTTTTGACACGGTTTGAGTCAATAAAAACAAGAAGATATTTCGAAAGTCACAAGTGTTGCAATATTAAGAAAACTGACTGAGTTTTAAACCAAAACACATATGCTTTATAAAAATTGCTAAGTTTTATTTTCAAACTAAGGCTAGGGGTAAATGTTTTGGATCAGAATAATAAAATCTGGCGAAGTATTGGGCCAAAATCCCCACTGATTTTTAAAAAAATGAGGCCAGAACTGGCTAAGTTCAGTAAAAAAAAGGAATTTTGGGCCAAAGGCCACTCATGGATAAAGAGTTGATGATATCAGGTATTTTAAAGTTTTATGCACAAATTCATTTGGGCCAAGCCCAGAAGAAAAATGGACGGACCTTTTAAAATGGGAAATTGTAATTTTGGCTACAAGTCCCAATCTGAGACCAATTTCATAACTTATAACAAAAGACGTATGTTTTAAAATAAAAACATTCGTATATACGAGTTCTTGGATACGTATTAAACGGATCGATCTAAACAAAGTATGAGTTAAGCATGGACAAAATTATACACTCAAAACATAACAAATTCAATTTTTTTTATAAATAAACATGTGTAAAAGGATGACAACTTTTATACTCACTTTACAAATGAAATATATCATCGTTGTATACAAAGGGAGATTATTTTATTCGGCTATTGTAAATCCAAATCTATGTACCCTATATATAAAGGGAACGTATTCAAATTCTTTTCTCAAAATGACATGCAAATGACAAGATTTTTGCGAGAATAAACACTAAATAGACAATTCATGCAAATACTTATACATTGGAATTCGAAGGTCAACCGTATAGTACGGATCCTTAATATTGGGGTGCCTAACACTTTATTCAGGGGATCATTAGAACTCTTACCTAGAACTCTGGATTACGAAGGATTCTTCACGGTATTTGAATAAACCCTTCACCCTCGATTTTCCTAATTTTCTAAAAATTAGGTGGCGACTCTTTTAAAAAAAAAGTCTGAAAGAGCACCAACAAGTTCGTAGCACCCCGTGTAAATGCGAACCGTTACAGATGGTGACTCTACTAGGACTTAAAGGTTCTAACCATAAAGATTCCAATATAATATGTGTATATTTTCCTTAACTGTCTATGTGTTTATTTTCTCGCAATTATTAACTGCCATCTCATGCATATCATAACTCCACCAATCCTGGTATCTATTTTACACTTTGTTCCAAAGGCGACTTCACGGAGCACGCGGTCGTTCCTTCAGTATAAAACCATAATATTTCTTTGGAATCGTTTTGAGGCGGGGTTGGTTCGCGGTTGTCCAACAGCCCTAACGATTTAGCCTTAGTTGTCCACTCGGGTTCCCGGTCTTTCGTAAAAAACCACTCGAGTGAAAACTAGGATAGAGCTAAGCCAAGTCCCTACTGAACTAGAGCATTTATACTTAGACGGGCTTTGGGTATCTCAGACCTACCTAAGGCTCATTAAGAGAGACTACCTTGTGTTTGGACGGTGTATGACCCGAAAAACACCGCATCTCATTTATGTGCTATGTGGAAGCATGTTTGTGCCTATGTGATGAACCATTGATCCTATGGGGATGGGGGAATCTTAACTGTGTTTTGTTTTGTAGATGGAGCACTGAATCCGTTTTGACATCATCACCGGGGCTGCAGAGTTGTTGAGAGCTTGGTATGAATGGTTGGGTGATACTCACCAGAGAACAATCAATTGCACTTTAGGACACTTACCCTCTATTATGACAATGAAAGGTCACCCGGAATTGATAGAGGTATTGGGATGACAAGGAAATGTTGTTCAGTTTCGGTGATATTGAGATTACTCCTACCCTCGAAGAAATTAGGGATGCCATAGACAACAATGGAACCTGTCTAAGGAAGCGACATAAGCCAGATCACAATCTGTTATTTTCACAGAGGCCCACCGTCGATCGAATCATGAAGTTTCTAGCTTTAACTGAGGCATCCGGGGCACAAGGCCCCACCATAGTCTTCAGGGATCTATACCGGAGATTCAGGGATGTCACCGGGTACACTCTATATCAAAGGGAATTCAAGAGTCGAGAAGAATGTGATACTGTTAGGCCTTTAGCCTTCGCTATAGCCTTGTTAGGAACTATGGTGTTTCCACAGGATGGGTCATTGGCTATAGACATCCGGGTGATCTACCTGGCCTATGCAATATTCCACGGCGTAACCAAAGATCAAGAAACAAGGTATTTTGACCTAGCACCCATCATATTGGCTGACATCTTTCGGGCTCTAGACAAGTGCCGAAATCATTTTTGATACTTCCAGGGATGCAATATGTTGCTACAATGGTGGATTATCAAACACATTAACATGTCCAAAGAGGTTTGAGGTGGGAGTCAGGGGAACCGGATAGATCGCCTCGTGGATTACTGTCCAAATCTTGGGTTCATGTCCAAAAAGGCTTGGGTTGATTTCTTCGCCGACTTGACTGAAAATCGGATCCACTGGATGTTTCCTGGCTTTATATCTGAAATTGTGGTGGGTCGAGGCAAGAATTTCCCATTTGTGCCACTAGCTGGGGTTTGAGGAATCCGTCCTTATTATCCGTCTAGGGTTTTGAGACAGTTCGATAGGAGGCAAGTGATACCTCAGGTAGAAAACCCTGAGCAGTTCATCGTTGAGCTCACAGAATAGAAAATCAAGCACGCAGGTGTAATCCTCAGGGAATGGAATGGCTGCGTAAGTTGGGGTCCAAACACTTTAGCTCCAGACAAGCTCGAAGCGGGGTATGACCCAGGATATCATGCATGGCTTCAAGGACACTTGACTCGTACACTTACACCAAGAGCCGTACCTCCCCAGGAGACCCAAGAAGAGGAGCGTATGAAAGAATGCCTGGAGGGTACAGACGAGCATTTGGCCAGGATCTTAGAAGAAACATACCCGGTAATTGTCAGAACGAAGCTATATCAAGCACGCCTTCGTATCCAGACCACCGTTCGAAGGGTCAAGAAGGCGAGCACAAGCCAAGCCTCGACATCAGCCGCTTGAGGACTTCCCTGATTACTGATTTAGTTATTATAAACTCTATGTCGGCTTTGTCATCACTTTTGTAATCCCTTCGGGAAAGATATTATTACTATTGTTTAATCATGATGACTTTTTTGGGGCAATGATTCATCTTCACAAATGGCACTTACATGTTTCAAACGACTAAGAAAGCCTTAACTCAAAAGGCCTTAGGAACACGAGTAGTATAAATATCTGTAAATTACATACTTGTTTGCCACGTGCTTCACATGCCTACTTGCTATGTGTATGGTCATGTATTAAAGCTAGAGCAAAATTGGTCCGACGATCTAAACTACATACCCGAAAGAAAAAACCGAGGCTTAAAACTTACCCGAATTTATCTCCACTAAAGGTTGACTTATTACGATGGCAAAATCAAGGAGGCCAGGAAGCACGGACTTTAGGAGAGATAGCTGAGATACTGCGGGATAAGGTGCTGCAGATGGAAAAACACCTCCAGGAGATAGGAAAGAAAATTGAGGAGGTAGACGCATTACTGGGCATGGTGGGGAATTCGCCGGAAGGCATACCCCAAGAGCAACACTATGGAAATGTGCCTGAGGAGGTAAGGGAACTGGTGCTAAAATACATACCACTAGAGAGAAGGACTGTAACACCCAGAGAAGGAACCCTAGAAGGAACAAATGGGGAACAAAGAATCGGGTCGGATCCATGGGTGTTTGCATCAGACCCACCAGAGGAGACAGAACCCCGAGGGGAGGTGTTACACCTCACAGTTTCAGAGAATGAGCATGCCACATACTTCACCATATTAATTGAGTATCAGAGATGTCCCATGAAGTTCTGGAAGGTATCAACCATGGGAAGTACGTAACAATGAAGTAAAGGAAGAACTATGATCTCGTAAGTCGTAACGGGGAAGGACAACCTTGGAACCAACGAACATTACCATTATCAAGTATTATTAATGATAAATATCATGTATGGAGAGTCTCGGAAGATTCTGGGACCAATCAAATCGAAGAAAATAAGTTTGACAAAAATTTGGAAAAAAGTTGGCAGAATTTTGGATAGAATTTTAGGTCACATTTGGAGGGATATATCTCTGGGTATATCAAGAGTTTTAAAGTGTTTCAAAAGCCTAAAATAAAGTTCGTTGAGTCTAGTTTTCAACGCAACAAACCTCTTGTCAAAACAACATCGGAGTAGAGAGTTATTGCCATTTTAAGATAAAGACTCCAAGCTGCCAAATGGCTTCCGCGGGTCCCACTTGGGAAAGTTGGTGGAACCGACTTATGATGGGTATAAAAACCCCATCAACCCCATTTTTTCAGCATTTTACATTCTCATGAGTCCTAGAAACTTCCCAACACATCCCCCAAGCTTTTATAGCCCATTAAATCAAGAATTTAACAAGATTACACCAAACTAGTCCATGAAAGGTGATTGTTCTTGCTTCTACTTGATGTTGTGGTAAGTTTGGTTTTGAAGAAAGTTGGTGTGGCTGAATTTCTTCAAGTATAAGGTATGTTCTTCATCCTATCTCTTATGTTGAGTTGATTTGATGGTTTAGCAAGTCGTAAAAGTGAAAATAGTTATGGAGGAAAGGTCATAAAGTGTTGTGTTGTAGTTGTTGTGTTGTGGACTGTTTTGAGCATGTTGTGGCAGTGTGGTTGGGCTGATTTACATGTATATAGATGGTATCTAATGTTGTTGGTGTGTTGATGAGATTATGCTCTTTGATTGGGAAGAAAGGAAGTGTATATTGTTGTTGTATGTTGAAAAACATTGTGTGGGATGTTTTATGGAATATTTTGGTGTTGATGATGATATTGTTGATATTAGTATTGCTATTGTTGTTGTTTTGTTGGTATTTTGATTTCGGGCTAGGGATATAAACAGGGGAGATGCTGCCCGAATTTCGGCAGATTCTAAAGGGGTTTAATTTGAAGGCTTAAGATAAGCATATGATGATAAGTCTAACAGTGATATGAATTCTCTTGAATGTAGATTTACGAGCTTGGAAGGATAAGCATTAAGTAATAGGAGACCAAAAAGGTACGTTAAGGCTTTCCCTTTATTTCATTTTGGCATGATCCTATGACATGAGCGAACAATGAGTAATCGAGTCTCCATATTACTCTACTCTTAGAAGTACTAGGAGTATCTCAGTTCTTGATGATCCTATACCTCTTGTTATGATTGTCCCTTCTGTTCATGGGTCCTGAGTTTTGTATCATGATAATGTTAGTTCATACTTATGCATTGCATTCATTTACATATATGCATATTGACCCGTGACCAGAAAGCGTTATATATGCGTATATTATATGTATGTGGGGTATGGGGAAAGGGCGAGGCGTTATACACACATTACCACCTGATCAGCTGGTACATAGTGATGATGATTATGATGCCCAAAGGGGCATATATGATATATGGATCGGGCCGTACGTTCCTCAACACTATTATATGGGATATGGATCGGGCCGTACGTTTCTCAACACTATGACCTATGCATATCATACGCCCTCAGAGGCATTTTCAGTAAGCAGAGATATACATATATGTTCAGATAGTCAGACATATAGATGCACTCATACAGATATGTTCAGATAGTCAGACATATAGATACATTCAGTCAACCAGTTTAGCCTATGATTTTCAGATTTTATTCATGACTCCTATGTGTATGTTACTCTTCTGGCTTACATACTCGGTATATTTTCCGTACTGACTCCCCTGTTGTTTTGGGGGGGAGGGGGGGGGGGTGCATTCATGCCCACAGGTTCAGATAGCCAGGAAGACAGATTGCATCCTTAGGTTGCTTCATCAGCTTGACAGTGGAGCACTCCTCTCTTGCCGGAGTTGCCGTCTAGACCTAGTATATGTTTCGATGTTTATGGGTAGGGTAGGGGCCCTGTACCGTCCGCAGCATGTCCAGTATGTCAGTAGAGGCTCATAGACACTTATATTCAGTCAGACAGTATGGCCCGCTCAGCACTTGTTTGGTTATATAGTTTTATCGGGTAGCCTTGTCGGCTTGTACCCCAGTTTAGTTTGGTTATGCATGTGTGTATATACCTTTTGAGGGCGGTGACCCTCCAATTTATGATACCTATCAGTCAGTAGATTATGTTGTGAGTGCCCTCAGGTGGCCCAGAATGAACATGAGAAGGTATGTTATGTATGTATTGTGGCATCTAGGAGGTCAGCTTCTGGGTGTCCATCATAGCCCTCCGGTTGGGCTGTGACAGGAGGATCCCATTGAAGAAGAAGAGCCAGAGGAGGAAGAAGAAGAGACAGAGGAGGAAGAGGAAGAATCTCGGGACATGGAGGAATCAGAGTCGGTCGACATAGGGGTTGAAGGAGGGGAGAACCCATTCGATATGTTCCTCGAATTCCAAGGAAACAATGCTGATGGTGAATTCGATTATTATGCCCCCACTGAGGAGGGAGCGAATTTCTATGCACCTTTACCCATGCTGATGCCTACTGCCTCTACTATGGCATTAGAGAAATTTGGGAGGGTAAGCCTTCCTACGCCCGCTTTGTGGAGCGTAACTTTTAGAGCCCTGTTTTCCCCATTCAGAGTAGCTCTGTTGCCCGTCACTTGCAAGGAAGTTTTCAGAAAGATGATGGCCGCTGAGATGGATTGCACCACTAAGGTAAGGCTACCGGTCCCTAACTTGGTGTATGCTTACAAAAGGTGCTCGTTCCAACTCAATCAGGCGGGCCATACCTTGAACGAATGTTTGGCGTTGAGGAAAAGAATTGTTAGTTTGATTGACGACAAGATCATCGAGACTTTGGGGGGTCGCATACCTTGCTGGTGCATGACCCCATCACTCCAGGAGAGGGAGTTACCCCCGAGACTCAAGTTTGGCGGTACGATTTCATGATTTTCGAGGAGTCATATGCTCGCCTTTTTTAGAATTTGGCCTCGTTGAACAAGATCAGACCCGTGAAACCTATTTATAAGCCCGTGCCATTAAGATCCAACAGAAACAAGTTCTGCTTATACCATACTGGAGCCAGGGGACATGATATTAAAGGATACCATGCCTTCAAATTTGAGCTCGAAAATATGATCAGGACCGTACAGATCTTGGTCCTACTCCTACAGTGGTTTTGAGAAGAAGAAAGATTGGCTTAAGAGATCAAGTATGTAAGGACAGCGACTTGCAGAGCTATACTTTTGGGTAGATATTAGGTGTCCCCCTCTTTTGCACAAATATTTTCTCCACCCTCATAAATGTGAAGGAAACGCGCCGACCTGAGGTCCCTATAGAGGGATACGCGGGAAGCCCTAGTCGGGCCTGGTTTGGGGATGTCTCTAATTAGGATTAGCCAAAGGATATTTAGGAAAAAATGTGTATCCTTCTTTTGTAATCGAGCTACGTAGGTCCTGATTTCCCCCGACGGGATACGTAGACAGTCTATGTAAGACTCGGTCCCTTCATGATTTAAATTATAATCCCCCTCGCTTGCTTAAATTTTTATGACAAGTCAAAGGGCTCGCCATAGTAAGTCAACCGCAAAACCACGGGACCAAGATCCACCCAAACATAAAAGGCTCGTAATATCCAAACCTCTAGAACATCGGATCAAAAGTACTCAAGCTTCAATATATGACTTTGTGTGCTACTTGCGATTTAAATACCCGTATGTGATATTTTACCTTTATATTTGATGTCCAGAAACTAACTTTCTTTACCGCTAAGTTACTCTTATCTTATAGAAAGGAGCCAATTAGTGTAACGTCGAAAGCTGGCATACTTTACGAGATCCAAGGCCGCGTTAGCATTCCTTTCCGACAAAGGAAAAGACAAAATGATTGGTACCCCTGAAGAAGCAAGAAATGAGCTCGCTCTCCGCAACAGAGATAGCCCGGACTCACAAAAGGCAGCATCCCAAGAGGATGTGATTGCAACATTGTTAACTACCATTGTCACTCTCCAAACAAAGGTAGCTAGAAGGGAGGCGGCCGATGCGGAAAAGAATTCCTCCACTGAAGGAAGGAGGCCCCCTCCTCCCTTCCCCTCGTTGAGCTCTCCGATGCCCGACCACTTTCCTGTCTACCCACCAGGAACCATACCCCCTCCACTAAACACCGCAAATCCAAACCATGCTGGCCCCTCTTGCTGTACCCCACCACCAGTTAAAAATGCCCAAAATCCAGGAACCACCCACTCAATCGCCTCGTACCAAATCCCTCAGCCGGTATTCTTCAATCCGGCAAGCCGAGCACACGCACCGGCCCCACTGGCTGGGCAAACCACCACTATTCCGTTTAACCATCCCACTCACCAAGTGTCCTTCTTCACTCCCAACATTCCAAATGAATCCTCCCCGAGGCACAAAAAGTTGGATCATTACGAGAAAATGGAGGGCATGAACAAGACAGACGCGAGAAAGACATGGAGAGGAAGATGGAAGAGTTGCTGGAAAAATCTAACATGCCCGCAAGAAAGGCCACATGCCTAAGGTACGACGACTTGTGCATGCACTCAGATTTGGACCTGCCAGAAGGGTTCAAAATTCTAAAATTTGAAATGTTCAATGGGACTGGGAATCCTATAGCACACCTCCGTTCGTACTGCGACCAGTTGGTCAGAGTAAAGAAGAATGAACCTTTAATCATGCGACTATTTAGTCGTAGCCTGACCGGCGAGGCAGCCGAATGGTTCGCTACACAAGACATGCGCCAATGGCTCCTTTGGGAAGACCTGGCGAAATCCTTCATGGAGATTCAATATCGAGACCGTGACGGGCCGCTACTACCTTGAGAAGGTAAAGCAAAAGTCAACAGAGAACTATAGAAAATTTGCCAGCAGATGGAGGGCCGAAGCAGCCCGTGTGGAGCCGCCTATGTGTGAGGGAGAGCTAGTCTCCGTGTTCATCAGTCGCAAGAGTCGGATTCTATGATAGGATGTTGTCCATGGTCGGGAGGCCATTCTCTGAGCTGGTAAAAATGGGAGAGGCCATAGAAGATGGTCTTAAATCTGGAAAGATCGTCAGTACTTCAACAAAGCGTTTAGACAGGCTGCTGCGGGAGTCTTCGCAAAAAGAAAGAGGACGTGACGAGCATATCCCACATTCCAAACAAAAACCCAAAAGGACCACCATCTTCTCACCAAACCCCACCCCACCCCTCGTGAATTACTCTGCCCCTCCATATAGCCCAGCACCCATATATTACGCACAACCAGCCTTCTCCACTACTGTACCAGCATACACAGTTCGGCCCAGTGTCCATGTGTCCGCTCTTGTTTATCAAGCACCACCACAACAAACATACTAATCACCACCCCAGCAAAACTACCACCCACCGCAAAACAACCCACCACAAGCCTATCAACCCCAAAATTACCAAAATCAACCACCACCCCCAGCATATAATGCTCTATGTTGGGCTTTCTAGAAAAGTCCATTAAGAGAATTCACGACGCTCCTCGAACCGAGGGCTCGACTTTTTGAGAGACTACTAACTGCAGGAGTGATTTCAAAAGTCCCACCAAAACCAGCACAACCCGGAAGCAGATTCTACAAGGCCGATCAAACTTGTGCCTAGCATTCAGGAGGGAACAAGCACAACACGAAGAATTGCATAAACCTGAAATACAAAATCCAGGATCTGATCGACAAAAGAGAAATCATCCTGGAAATTGCAGCTCCTAATGTTAATACAAACCCACTGTCGAATCATGGAAACGACGGGGTCCACATGATAGAGAGAGACTAAGATTGGGAAGCTTGCGGAGCGTTGTCTCCCAAAATGACTGAGTCTCTGGAACAAACTGTTGCTTCCCTCACACTCCTGGAACATCGCAAATTCAAAGTTTTAATCCCCAGTCCGGGAGTTCCCAAGGCTATACCAATGTTCTGGAGTTTGGTTCCAGCACCCATGATAGCCTAGGTGGCACAACAGATTGCGCATAACCCCAAAAAGCCAATCACTGTGTAGACAGCTATGACCCAAGGCATGACTCATTTAGGAAGATGCTACACTCTTGAAGAATTGGCTCAGAACGCCACCAGGAAGGAAAATACCTAGAAAAGGGCGATAACCGAAGGAGAAGCCGAAGAATTTTGGCAGCGCATACAACTAAAAGATTATCCATTGTTGAGCATTTAAAGAAGTCGCCGACACAAATCTCGATATTATCATTATTAACCAGCTCACCTTCACACAGACATGCTCTCATGAAGGTATTGGACGACGCACATATACCGACTGGTACAAGTAGTGAAGATTTAGCCGGATAGCCCATATCATTGGGAAACATAAAATCTGCTTCTCCAAAGAGGAATTGCTAGTCGAGGGGACCTCTAACAACAGAATGCTCTATATCTCCCTAGAATGTCGTGACAAGGCCGTAGGGAGAGTACTTGTGGATAATGGGTCGGGCCTCAACATCTGCTTCGTAACCATATTTACACAGCTTGGGTGTGATATGATCAAGATTCGCCATAGCGGGACGAACATCAGGGGATTTGATGGATCCCTAAGTGATTCCTTAGAAGAGATCGACCTACAAATCTAGGTTGGACCTACCTTTTTCACAGCAGAATTCTAGGTCATGACAATCACTGCCAATTACAACATGCTCTTGGGAAGATCCTAGATCCACTCCGCCGGTGCGGTACCATCAAGTCTGCACCTGGCCATAAAATTTGAATGCCAGGGCCAGAAAATTGTTGTCGATGTTGAGAAGGATACCCAGAAGCATCCTTATAACATTATACCAGTAATTGAAGGGAGTCCCAACAGATCAAACTTCAACGTGGTTGAATATGTCGGGGCCACCCACTCAGAAGTGGAGGTCGACAGACCAATGCTGCAGTCTACAGAATGATTGCCTCCACAATGTTGAGAAATGGATTTGAAACGAGAAAAGGCCTAGGAAGGGACCTTGAAGGGATAACAGAGCCTGTGCCAATCCCGAAAGAAAATTGTTGCTTTGGTCCAGGGTATGCTCTTAGCAAGGACGAGCTCGCAAAGGCTATCAAGAGAGCACTCAAAACAGGGAACCTATCACAGCCAATTCCGGGATTGTACCAGTCATTTCTCAACAAAACGTTGATATCGAATGGAGAAGAAGTTGATGGGGGTCTCGAGTTGCTGTTTCAAGAAGAGGGGTACTACGCAGTCACTGAGAAAAGCGAGGAGGCGCTCACCCTACACAGTATGAAGCTAGGAGAGCGCGTGAATAATTAGACATCTACTCCCCTATAAGTTCCTTGGTAGAGAGATGAATTTTCCTTAAAAAATCTTTTGCTAAAAAGCGACCACGTCGGCTGAGGCCCCAATGACCGCCTTTTCTAAAAATACTTTGTGATATTCAAAAATGGAAATGGTCCGGCCTCGTTCCGAACCAGGACCATAGTTTGTAGCTAATTACTCTTGAATTAATGAAAAGCCTCGGCCTGCGCAAAACTACTGTTCTTATTAGATTATAAAATGAAAATTTTCTAACTAATCACGTATAACGAACAATGAATAAGCCTAACTTTAATTTGCCTCGCCTTTCAGTAGTAATCATAATAAAATAACAAAAAATGTCATGATGTGTCGGGAAACGAATGAGAAAAATAGTCAGCACAAGTAAGACGAAGTGATGATGATGCCAGAAGGGTTGTTAGAGGAATTGGAAGAATTAGAAGAAAAGAAAAAGCCAAATATGGACGAAAATGAGGTGATCAACCTCGGCGGAGAAGAGGATGTCAAAGAAATATGAATCAGTGCTCACTTAGGAGCTCCACAAAAGGAATAGCTCATAGCTCTGTTGAAGGAATATCTAGACGTCTTGGCCTGGTCATACGCGGCGATGTCGGGGTTGAGCATTGAAATAGTGGTCCACATATTGCCCATCAAGGAGGGTTTTGTCCCGATCAAACAAAAGACGCGAACTATTATGTCCCGTGTTTTCGCGTAATTGGAAATCTTGAAAATAATTAAGACTTGTATGTTATAAGGAAAGATCTTGATTTTAGTTAATAAGCCTATGGTGTTTATGAAAATATTGGTGTGGGAATATGGAGGAAGTCCAAGGGCAAAATTGGAATTTCGGAAATTAGTTTCGGGAATTACAAAACGAGATTTCTAATGAATTGGGCTAAAACAAAATATGTGAAAATTAGGCCCAAATTGCTAGGGGTGGCCGGCCATGTGCCTTGGCCCAAACCCATGCAAATAGTCATGTGACTAATTAATTAAGAGGGGTTATTATATATATATATATTATCCATAGAACCTTCTTGATACACAAAGCAAAACATAAAATTGAAGAACACCTCAAGAGAGGGTTTCGGCCAACATAAGAAAGAAAGATTTTTTTTTTCCAAGCTTTGATTCTAATCCAAAAATCTTGTTCTTCTCATATTCGTAGTATATTCAAGACGCTCTTCGACGTGATATAATTGGTTTGGCACGAGAGCAACGTTTGTAGCAAGATTGAAGTTGAAGGAAAAAGGTAAGATTTTTATGTTTTGATGTTATGGAATGGATATATATGTTATAGTGAATAGAGTTACATGAAGATTATGGAATTGTGTTGTGTTGAGCATGGCCGTGTGTGTGTGTGAAGGGTGTGTTTGGCCGTGAGCCATGTTGGTGTGGGAGGAGTAGTGAATTTGATTTTGTTTAGTTTGTTAGTTGCGTCATTGTGGCATTTATGACGTAAATGAATGTTTAACGAGTTGAATTGGCATTGAAGTTGCTTGTATGTCGATATGGGAAATTATGTAATTTTCATATGATTTTTATATAATTATAGAAGTAAGATTCTAAATGTGAATTATGGTCGTTGTTAATGAATTTGGATGAAAACAATGCGAGTTGGTAGTTGGTCGCATTTGTTGAAGTTTTGGATATAATATGGAAATTGACGGCATACTTGAATCCATGTGTATTGTTTGGAACGCTATTGAAATACGTTTGGATAACCGTGAATGAGTATATGAATACAATAATGTGGATGTTAGTTTGGTATTGTGAAGTTCGAATGAAAGTTGTCGCCTTATATAGGAAAGTAGACTATTGATGATATAATGCATTTTTGTGATGATTGTTGACATTGTTGATGTTGTTGGGTTGTTGTTGTTGCTATTTTGAGCCGAGATGATTCTCGGGGATGGTATATGTATAGGGGAGGTGCTGCCAAAATTTCGGTAGACAAATTCATAGTTAAATGAATTCTTAAAGTCTCGCAATTCCTAATTAGTAACCTTGACCATTTGTAGATTTTGAGCGAAACGGGATTTGAGTTTTGGACGAGCGTAAGACGTATATAAGGTATGTAAGGCTACCCATTCCTTCTTTTGGCATGTCTTACGTACACTAGGTCGATATTGGAGCCCCGAGGGCAATTCTGCTCCTAGAAATCCGAATTGGAAATTTAGTACTATTCATTCAATTGAATTGAATTATAAAACTCATATATACAAATTGCATTGTTTGCTCACGACTCTGCTCGTGCCCTTATTATGACTTCGTTCACCGGTTCCCGGGCCGGTTATGATTCGTGCGCATTATGATAAATTCGGCCGTATGCTGTGTTACGGTTCCCGAGACCTCGCCATAGGGCCGGGTTCCGTTTGGAGTTATGCTGTGATATGGCTGGTGATATGTTATGCTGATATGTGTGCTCGGGGATGTACGGAGATTTGAACCTTCTGGTGTTATGCTGTGTGTGGCACCAACGTCGGAGTGGTGACCACGTTCCTGAGCTTTGCATGATTAGGTTTGCATTATGTATATATGGTTTTGATATAGATTTTGATATACTGTTCGGTATTTCTCCCTTTTGTACCCTGTTTGCTTTCAGTTGTGGCCTATATTTCTGTACTCTATGCTTTACATCATCAGTACATCTTTCGTACTGACCCCCTTTCTTCGGGGGCTGCGTTTCATGCCCGCAGGTACAGATACCGGTGACCCTCCACTGTAGGCTCCACTTTCTGCTATTTCGGAGTACTCCCCTTTGATACGGAGTCCACTTTTGGTACATACATCTTTTGCTATGTATATATTTCTGTATATCTGACTATTTGGGTACGGTGGGGCCCTGTCCCATCAAATGTCTTCGTTTTGGATTTGTAGAGGCCTGTAGTCATATATGTGGGTCGAGGGTCCTATATGTGTTTGTTTTGATTACGAGGTGTGGTCTTAATGCGGTTCGTTTGTTATGGTGGCCAAAATGGCCCTTATGTTTATATTGTACATATGACCGGCGATGTACATTCCGCCGCTCCTTTCTGTTCTGGTATGACATTTTGACGCGTGCGACCGCTTAAGACAGTTTTGATTTAAATTATGTTCAAAATGGCTAATATGAAATTTGAGTTAAGTTTGGATTTGATAATTGGATATGTGAATCAGTCTGGGTGCCCAAGTAGGGTGCCAGTCGCGGCCCACGGGGCTGGGTTGTGACAAAAGTGGTATCAGAGCGGTTTGTCCTCGGACTGTCTACAGGCCGTGTCCCATAGAGTCTTGTTTATCGGTGTGTTGTGCACCACATCTATAAACAGGAGGCTACAGGGCATTTAGGGTGTTACCTTTCTGTGAAATCTTAGATCGTGCGTTAGAGCCGTGCTATTAGGATGATTTTGATCTGATTCGTTATTGTGTTTGCAGTGATGCCTCCGAAGAAGGCAACGGCGGCCCAGAAGGGCAAGGCAGGGATGGCAGGGACTAGTCAGGCACAGCGAGTTACCCGGGCTCGTGTTTATGATTTGCCCGAGGTTGTGCCCCATTCAGAGGGATCCGCTACACCACCGGCGGAGCCTGGAGCAGGTCCATCAGCAGCTCCAGAGGCCCGAGTACCCGCACCCGAGTAGCGGGACAGGCTCGCAGGCGCGGGAGGAGAGATGATGATGATGACGATAGACGTGACAGCCTGAGGGTTCGAGAGTTTCTATTATGTGGCCCTCCAGTGTTTTTCGGGTCTAAGCCCGACGAGGACCCCCATGACTTTATTCGGGGGATGCGGCGCTCACTAGATTTGGTCAGGGCTTCAGAGATGGAGTCTGTTGAGTTGGCCTCGCATAGACTACGGGATGTTGCTGCTCACTGGTATGAGTCCTGGGAGCTATCCAGGGGAGAGGGTGCTTCCCCAGCTACTTGGGACGAGTTCGTGGCTGCTTTTACCCGCCACTTTTTGCCCCCAGAGTTACGGAAGGGCGCGGGTTAACCGATTTTTGCATCTGCAGCAGAGGGGTCGGAGCATTCGTGAGTATAATATGGAGTTTGATTCTCTGGCCCGGTACGCACCTGCCATAGTAGCAGATATGGCTGATCGGATGCACAGATATGTGATGGGGTTAGACCGCTACTTGATTGTTGGCTGTATGGCGGTGGCATTGCAGACAAACATGGATATTTCCCGACTACAGGCTTATGCCCTGGGTATGGAGGACCGACACAGGGTCGATTATTCCAGCAGAGATTGGGACAGGAGGCCGCCCAAGAGGGCCAGATCCGCAGGCTATTCTGGAGATTCTCGAGGCGGACAGCCTCAGCAGCAGCAGTCAGGCAGACATTTCCCTCCGTCAGGCCGGGGTACTCAGTCAGCCGGCAGGAGGTTTGATAGTGCAGGACCGTCTGGGGCCGGTCAAAGTTCCAGAGCGTCAGGTTCACAGGTATCCAGAGGTCCCAGTCAGCCCAGACCACCCAGGCCCCGTTGTTCCCATTGCGGGAAATCACATCCAGGGGAGTGCTATCGACTTACTGGAGCCTGTTTTTCATGCGGCGGTCAGGGCCATATTATGCGAGATTGTCCGTTGGCGAGCGGTTCGGGTAGTGTAGCTCAGCCGACGGGATCGGCCGCTAGTTCATCATCTGCTCCATCAGTTGCACGCCCTGCGGGGCGAGGTATGCCGGCATCGGCGGGACGCGGTCGAGGCCGTGGCAGTGCTTCGGGTTCTAGCGGTCCCTCGAACCGTATATATGCATTAGCCAGTCGCCAGGATCAGGAGGCTTCGCCGAATGTCGTCACAGGTACATTATTAGTTTTCTGCAGATCTGTATATGCACTGATTGATCCTGGTTCTACTTTATCATATATTTCCCCGCTCGTTGCTAGTAAAATTGGGATAGTGTCTGAGCCTATAGAGCCATTTGAAGTAGCTACACCGGTTGGGGACTGTATTATAGCGAGGCAGATATATAGGGATTGTTCTGTAACTATATGTGAACGTTGCACTAAAGCTGACTTGATAGAATTAGATATGCTGGAATTCGATGTCATTATGGGCATGGACTGGTTAGCTTCCCGTTATGCTAATGTTGACTGCCAGAAAAAGGTAGTCCGTTTCCAGTTTCCAGGGGAACCAGTTATAGAGTGGTTTGGGTCTACAGCATCGCCGAGGGGTAAGTTTATTTCATACCTCAAGGCTAAGAAGATGATTCAGAAAGGTTATATCTATCATTTGGTTCGTGTGCACGATACTACAGCCGAGATACCTACTCTTCAGTCTGTTCCGGTTGTTAATGAATTCCCAGATGTATTCCCAGATGAGCTTCCGGGTCTTCCGCCTGAACGGGAGATAGATTTCACTATAGACTTGTTGCCGGATACGCAGCCTATATCTATTCCTCCGTACAGAATGGCACCGGCTGAATTGAAGGAATTGAAAGAGCAGCTGAAAGATCTGTTAGATAAAGGCTTTATCAGACCTAGTACATCACCCTGGGGAGCACCGGTATTATTTGTAAGAAAGAAAGATGGGTCACTGCGAATGTGTATTGATTATCGGCAATTAAATAAGGTGACTATAAATAATAAATATCCCCTCCCCCGGATTGATGATTTATTTGATCAGTTGCAGGGTTCTAAATATTTTTTGAAGATAGATTTGCGCTCGGGTTATCATCAGGTGCGAGTGTAAGAATCAGATATCCCGAAGACTGCTTTCAGGACCCGGTACGGGCATTATGAATTCAGAGTGATGTCTTTCGGGCTGACTAATGCTCCAGCGGTATTCATGGATCTGATGAATCGGGTATTTCGGCCTTTCCTGGATATGTTCGTGATTGTGTTTATCGATGATATTTTGATTTATTCACGATCTGCAGAGGAGCATTCAGGTCATTTGAGAACAGTACTTGGTATTCTTCGGCAACAAAAATTATATGCTAAATTTTCCAAATGTGAATTCTGGTTAACTTCTGTGGCATTCTTGGGACATATTGTCGGAGCAGATGGTATTCGGGTCGATACACAGAAGATTGAAGCTGTACAGAATTGGCCCAGGCCTACTATACCGACAGAGGTACGCAGTTTTCTGGGGTTAGCCGGATATTATCGGAGGTTCGTGGAGAACTTTTCTTCTATTGCGGCACCACTAACGAAGCTTACTCAGAAAGCAGCAAAATTTCAGTGGACTGATGCCTGTGAGCGCAACTTTCAGATGTTGAAAGAAAAACTAATTACAGCTCCTGTTTTAGCTCTTTCAGAAGGATCAGACGGGTATGTTGTCTATTGTGACGCCTCTGGTATTGGGATAGGCTGTGTGTTGATGCAGCACGGTCGAGTCATAGCCTATGCTTCCCGACAGCTCAGACCGCACGAGAAGAATTATCCCACTCATGATCTTGAGTTGGCCGCGGTGATTCATGCTTTGAATATTTGGCGGCATTATTTATATGGGGTCCATGTTGAGATTTATACGGACCATAAGAGTCTCCAGTATATTTTTAAGCAGAAGGAACTGAATTTGCGGCAGAGAAGATGGCTGGAATTATTGAAAGATTATGACGTTGATATTCTGTACCATCCTGGGAAAGCCAATGTGGTAGCGGATGCACTTAGCCGCAAGTCTATGGGCAGTTTGGCTGATGTACCACCTGGTAAGAAAGATTTGGTTCGTGAAATTCATCAGTTGGCCAGCCTTGGAGTTCGTTTGGCAGATTCTGGAGATTCTGTGATTTCTGTTCGTGCAGTTACTGAATCATCTATTATAGAAGAAGTAAAGCAGCGGCAGTTTGAAGATCCTATTCTGGTTCAGTACAGGGATGTGGCCCTTAATAAAGAAAAGTCTCCGTTTGAAATTGCGCCCGAAAGGGTATTGTTATATGAAGGCAGATTCTGTGTACCGGATGTTGCAGGCTTACGACGACAAATCATGGGCGAGGCGCATAATGCACGGTATTCTGTTCATTCTGGTTCCACTAAAATGTATCATGATCTCAGATGTTTGTATTGGTGGGACGGTATGAAGAAAGATATTGCCGAGTTCGTTAGTCAGTGCCCGAATTGTCAGCAGGTTAAAATTGAACATCAGAAGCCCGGTGGATTATTACAGGAGATGGAAATTCCAGCCTGGAAATGGGAGATGATTAATATGGATTTCGTTGTTGGGTTGCCGCGCACTCCACGCAGGTATGATTCTATTTGGGTTATTGTTGACAGATTGACGAAATCAGCCCACTTTCTCCCAGTCCGGACTACTTATTCGGCTGAGGACTATGCTAGATTGTACATCAGAGAGATAGTCAGACTTCACGGAGTCCCTGTATCTATTATTACTGACCGAGGTGCCCAGTTTACGGCAAATTTCTGGAGGTCAT
This sequence comes from Lycium barbarum, assembly GCF_019175385.1. Classification (NCBI taxonomy): domain Eukaryota; kingdom Viridiplantae; phylum Streptophyta; class Magnoliopsida; order Solanales; family Solanaceae; genus Lycium; species Lycium barbarum. The sequence continues at coordinate 30,004,140 of NC_083347.1, forward strand.
TTCAGGAGGGATTAGGGACTCAGGTGAGCCTCAGTACATCTTTTCATCCTCAGTCCGACGGGCAGGCCGAGCGCACTATTCAGACGCTGGAAGATATGTTGCGGGCCTGCGTTATTGATTTCAGAGGCAGCTGGGATGATCATTTGCCGCTTATTGAATTTGCCTATAATAACAGTTATCACTCCAGCATTCAGATAGCACCGTACGAAGCCCTTTATGGTAGAAAATGCAGATCTCCTATTGGTTGGTTCGACGTGGGCGAGACTAAATTAATTGGGACAGATGTGATCCAAGAAGCAGTGGATAAATTAAAACTTATTCGGGAGCGATTATTGGCTGCACAGAGTCGACAGAAAGCATATGCAGACAGACGACATCGACCGTTAGAGTTACAGATTGGCGACTGGGTATTCCTGAAGGTGTCGCCTATGAAGGGTGTTATGAGATTCGGTAAAAAGGGTAAGTTAAGCCCACGGTATATCGGGCCATATCAGATCGTTCGGAAGATAGGCGAGGTCGCCTATGAGCTAGACTTACCATCCGATTTGGAGGCAGTACACCCGGTATTTCATGTATCTATGCTCCGGAAATGTATTGGTGATCCTTCCAGAATATTCTCAGTAAATGATATTCAGGTAACGGAGCAATTGTCTTATGAAGAGCAGCCTGTAACTATTCTGGATCGACAGGTAAGGAGACTGCGCACTAAGGAAGTGCCTTCAGTTAAAGTCCTGTGGCGCAACAAAAACCGGGAAGAAATGACCTGGGAGGCGGAGGATGAGATGAAGAAGAAATACCCCCACTTATTTCCTACGCCCACAGGTAAGTTAAACTTTTAAGCCTGTTGTATTGATTGACGAATGAATTATATGTGCTAGTTATAAAGACTTTATAAGACTAATTTAACATTCGGGGACGAATGTTCTAAAGGGAGGGAGAATGTTATGTCCCGTGTTTTCGCGTAATTGGAAATCTTGGAAATAATTAAGACTTGTATGTTATAAGGAAAGATCTTGATTTTAGTTAATAAGCCTATGGTGTTTATGAAAATATTGGTGTGGGAATATGGAGGAAGTTCAAGGGAAAAATTGGAATTTCGAAAATTAGTTTCGGGAATTACAAAACAAGATTTCTAATGAATTGGGCTAAAAACAAATATGTGAAAATTAGGCCCAAATTTCTAGGGGTGGCCGGCCATGTGCCTTGGCCCAAACCCATGCAAATAGTCATGTGACTAATTAATTAAGAGGGGTTATTATATATATATTATCCATAGAACCTTCTTGATACACAAAGCAAAACATAAAATTGAAGAACACCTCAAGAGAGGGTTTCGGCCAACATAAGAAAGAAAGATTTTTTTTTTCCAAGCTTTGATTCTAATCCAAAAATCCTGTTCTTCTCATATTCGTAGTATATTCAAGACGCTCTTCGACGTGATATAATTGGTTTGGCACGAGAGCAACGTTTGTAGCAAGATTGAAGTTGAAGGAAAAAGGTAAGATTTTTATGTTTTGATGTTATGGAATGGATATATATGTTATAGTGAATAGAGTTACATGAAGATTATGGAATTGTGTTGTGTTGAGCATGGCCGTGTGTCTGTGTGAAGGATGTGTTTGGCCGTGAGCCATGTTGGTGTGGGAGGAGTAGTGAATTTGATTTTGTTTAGTTTGTTAGTTGCGTCATTGTGGCATTTATGACGTAAATGAATGTTTAACGAGTTGAATTGGCATTGAAGTTGCTTGTATGTCGATATGGGAAATTATGTAATTTTCATATGATTTTTATATAATTATAGAAGTAAGATTCTAAATGTAAATTATGGTCGTTGTTAATGAATTTGGATGAAAACAATGCGAGTTGGTAGTTGGTCGCATTTGTTGAAGTTTTGGATAGAATATGGAAATTGGCGGCATACTTGAATCCATGTGTATTGTTTGGAACGCTATTGAAATATGTTTGGATAACCTTGAATGAGTATATGAATACAATAATGTGGATGTTAGTTTGGTATTGTGAAGTTCGAATGAAAGTTGTCGCCTTATATAGGAAAGTAGACTATTGATGATAAATGCATTTTTGTGATGATTGTTGACATTGTTGATGTTGTTGGGTTGTTGTTGTTGCTATTTTGAGCCGAGATGATTCTCGGGGATGGTATATGTATAGGGGAGGTGCTGCCGAAATTTCGGTAGACAAATTCATAGTTAAATGAATTCTTAAAGTCTCGCAATTCCTAATTGGTAACTTTGACCATTTGTAGATTTTGAGCGAAACGGGATTTGAGTTTTGGACGAGCTTAAGACGTATATAAGGTATGTAAGGCTACCCATTCCTTCTTTTGGCATGTCTTAGGTACACTAGGTCGATATTGGAGCCCCGAGGGCAATTCTGCTCCTACAAATCCGAATTGGAAATTTAGTACTATTCATCCAATTGAATTGAATTATAAAACTCATATTATATTGAAAAGTGATCTAATGTCCGAAACTTTTGTAAATGTAATCAAGTTGCCTCGAAACTTCTATGTATGATTCCATAGACCCCAAATGTCCGTGATTCATGTCCGCCACCTCGATTAGCCCCGAGGCGGGCCCGCTAACCCGAGATTTCCTTTGTTTGCTCTATTTGGATCCTTTTTGTATAATATCGGTAGGGGATCTTTGGTTATGAATTTGGCCTTTACAAATAATGTTTTGATTGCCACAATATACTAAACTATATCTCGGGCCATAAATATCGTTTTGGAAACACTTTTGTAAAATAAGCTCCGTACTAACTAATGAGTTGACTTATGATTTTATCAAGTTTCAAAGAATACTTTGATATACAAATTGCATTGTTTGCTCACGACTCTGCTCGTGCCCTTATTATGACTTCGTTCACTGGTTCCCGAGCCGGTTATGATTCGTGCGCACTATGATAAATTCGGCCGTATGCTGTGTTACGGTTCCCGAGACCTCGCCATAGGGTCGGGTTTCGTTTGGAATTATGTTGTGATATGGCTGGTGATATGTTTTGCTGATATGTGTGCTCGGGGATGTACAGAGATTTGAACCTTCTGGTGTTATGCTGTGTGTGGCACCAGCGTCGGTGTGATGACCACGTTCCTGAGCTTTGCATGATTTTGTTTGCATTATGTGTATATGGTTTTGATATAGATTTTGATATACTGTTCGGTATTTCTCCCTTTTGTACCCTGTTTGCTTTCAGTTGTGGCCTATATTTCTGTACTCTATGCTTTACATACTCAGTACATCTTTCGTACTGACCCCCTTTCTTCGGGGGCTGCGTTTCATGCCCGCAGGTACAAATACCGGTGACCCTCCACAGTAGGCTCCACTTTCTGCTATTTCGGAGTACTCCCCTTTGATCCGGAGTCCACTTTTGGTACATACATCTTTTGCTATGTATATATTTCTGTATATCTGACTATTTGGGTACGGCGGGGCCCTGTCCCGTCATATGTCTTCGTTTTGGATTTGTAGAGGCCTGTAGTCATATATGTGGGTCGAGGGTCCTATATGTGTTTGTTTTGATTACGAGGTGTGGTCTTAATGCGGTCCGTTTGTTATGGTGGCCAAAATGGCCCTTATGTTTATATTGTACATATGACCGGCGATGTACATTCCGCCGCTCCTTTCTGTTCTGGTATGACATTTTGACGCGTGCGACTGCTTAAGACAGTTTTGATTTAAATTATGTTCAAAATGGCTAATATGAAATTTGAGTTAAGTTTGGATTTGATAATTGGATATGTGAATCGGTCTGGGTGCCCAAGTAGGGTGCCAGTCGCGGCCCACGGGGCTGGGTCGTGACACGAACATTTAAGCCAGACATGAGTATCAGGATAAAGGATGAAGTAGAGCAGCAGATCAAGTCTGGAATAGTGGAAGTGACATCCTACCCCACTTGGGTGGCTAACGTAGTACCGGTGCCGAAGAAGGACGGAAAGATTTGAATCTCTGTGGACTGCTGAGATCTCAACCCGGCCAGTCCGAGGGACAACTTTCCTCTCCCAAATATCGACTTTCTAATAGACAATTGCGCCAATCACGAGCTACAGTCATTCATGAATTGTTTCACCAGGTACCATCAAATACTCATGAACGAAGAAGGCGCTGAGAAGACAACCTTTATCACCCCTTAGGGAGTCTACCATTACAGGGTAATGCCGTTCGGCCTAAAAAACGCTGACCCTATATACACGAGAGCTATGACTACCATGTTACATGATATGATACATCGAGAAATTGAAGTCTATGTGGACGATGTCATCATAAAATTGAAGGAAAGCTTAGAACATACCATGTACTTGCGCAAGTTCTTTGACAGACTTCGCAAGTTCAATCTGAGGCTGAACCCTGCAAAATGCGCATTTGGAGTGCCCGCAGGGAAGTTGCTAGTGTTCATAGTCATCCGCAAGGGTATTAAACTGGATCCTACCAAAATCAAAGCAATTCAGGATTTGCCGCCGCCCAAGACCAAGAAAGAAGTCATGAGTTTCTTGGGAAGGTTGAATTACATTGGGCGGTTCATAGACCAGTAAACTGTGATTATGGAGCCAATTCTTAAATTGCTCAAGAAAGACGTTCCCACGAATTGGACGGAGGAATGACAAGAGGCATTTGACAAAATCTAAAAGATATCTTTCCAATCCTCCCGTCTTAGTGCCACCCACGCAAGGGAGTCCTCTGTTACTTTACCTGTAGGTATCAGAAAATGCTTTCGGGTTCATGCTCGCCCAGCATGATAATGAGGGAAAAATGGAACATGCCATCTACTACCTAAGTAAGAAGTTTACATCCTGCAAGTCATGATATACACTTATAGAGAAGATTTGTAGTGCTCTGACCTAGATCGCCCAAAAGCTAAGGCACTACTTATCGGTGTTCACCACTCACCTCATATCTAGAATGGATCCATTGAGATACATTTTTCGGCAACCAATGCCTGTGAGAAGGTTCGCTAAATGGCAGATGCTACTAATTGAATTCGACATCATATACGTGGCGCAAAAGGCAATCAAAGGACAAGCCCTAGCTGACTTTCTAGCGGAAAGCCCCGTCGATGACCAGCTTTAACCTTTACGGACTTTCTTCCCAGATGAGGAAGTAATGGCTATGGAAAAAGAGGTGACAGAACCATACTCAGGTTGGAGACTGTTCTTCGATGGAGCAGTCAATTACAATGGCAGTGTTAATATCGGAAACGGGACAACACTATTCGATGGCCGCAAAACTCAACTTCAGGTGTACCAATAATATGGCGGAATATGAAGCATGTATCCTCGGCCTCAGGATGGAGTTGGACATGAACATACAAGAGTTGTTGGTAATCAGGGACTCCGATTTGCTCATAAATCAAGTAAAAGGGAATTGGGCGACCAAAAATGATAAGATACTCCCATATGTAAATCTAGTGCAAAGATTGTGCGGGAGATTCAAGAATATCAATTTCAGGCATACCCTGAGGGCCCAAAATGAGTTTGCAGACACATTGACTACGATAGCCTCCATGATCCAGCACCCCGAGAGTGCTCACATTGACCCTTTAGAGATCACACTAAGAGAAGAACAGGCTCATTGGGCGCAAGTCGAGGCCGAGCCAGATGGACAACCATGGTATGCCGACATCAAGACATACTTAGAGAAGGGAGAGTACCCCCTAGAGAGTTCAAAAATTCAGAAGAAGACCATCAGGAGGTTGGCTAATGGTTTCTTCTTGAACAAATAGGTATTGTACAAAAGGACACCTGACCTTGGGTTACTCAGGTGCGTAGATGTCAAAGAGGCAACAAAATTGCTGAAAGAGGTGCATGCCGGGGCATGTGGATCCCACATGAATGGATTCACCCTTGCTAGGAAAATCCTGAGGACGGGGTATTACTGGATGACCATGGAACATGATTCGTGCAGAAGTGACATCAGTGCCAGATACAGAGAGATCTGATCAAGGTTCCCTCGACTGAACTACACGCTATGAGCTCGCCATAGCCGTTCGTGGCATAGGGAATGGACGTCATATGACCCATCGAGCCTCCGGCCTCCAATGGACATCGTTTCGTCATAGTCGCCATCGACTACTTTACCAAATAGGTAAAAGCAACTTCACACAAATCAGTAACAAGGAAAGTTGCGGCTGACTTCATAAAAAACAATATGATATGTCATTTCGGTGTATCGGAATCCGTCATCACAGATAATGGTGCCAATCTGAACAACCATTTGATGAAGGACATCTGGGAACAATTCAAGATAATCCACAGAAACTCTACCGCCTATCGGCCGCAGATGAATGGAGCCGTAGAGGCTGCCAACAAGAACATCAAGAGGATCCTGAGAAAAATGGTCGATAACTACAGGAATTGGCACTAGCAGCTGCCTTATGATTTGTTGGGGGTACAGAAAGATAACCCGAACTTCTACCGGGGAAACTCCGTTCCTCCTTATCTACAGTATAGAGGCAATCATACCCGCAGAGGTAGAGATCCCTTCACTCAGAATAATCCAAGAGGCAGAGCTGAATGATGCAGAATAGGTCAGAAACCGCTACGAGCAGCTGCCCACGATAGATGAAAAGAGAATGGAGGCGGTATGCCATAGACAGTTGTATAGACAAAGAATGTCTCAAGCCTTCAACAAGCGGGTCAGAGCCTAACTCTTTCAAATTGGACAACTCGTGCTCAAGCAAGTATTTCCTCACCAAGAAGAATACAAAGAAAAATTTGTGCCAAACTGGCAAGGACCATAATGGTCAGAAAGGTTCTATCAGGAGGAGCCGTAGTCTTAGCCGAGATGGACGGGCAAGAGTGGCCCAAAGCCATCAACGTAGACGCACTCAAAAGATACTATGTTTAGGAATCCATTTTCTTGTAATCACATTATCATTTCCATGTAATCGTATCTTTTGCTTGTAATCATATCTTGTAATAGAACCGGAAAAATAAATCAGCTATGTAATCAACTATGCAATGACCTGACTTCCCCACAGTGGGATACGTAGGCAGTCCATTATGGGACCCGATCACCTTATTAGTAAAAGCCAAAACTCAGGTACTTTGTTTTGAACTACGTTCTACTTGAATTCCTGCTGCGACAGGATACATAGGCGCTTTTGAGCTCGGTCGTTATAAAAGAAAAACCCAAAAAACCCTTAGGAAAACCTAAGAGACAATAAAGCTGGAGGAATCAACGAGATCAAGCTACAAGGACCGACACAAGAGTCAGCCAGCGTCAACCCTACACTGCGATAGAATTTTTGAGAGGGTCTCAAAAATTCCTACCAAAAATAATCAAAAAGGAAAATGGCAAAATAAAACCATACACTGGGGCATAATTTTTGAGGGCATAACAAGACAAAACAAGGGCCGCTTAGAGCAGATATGGAAACTGGGACAAAATTTTCTAGAAAGATCTTTAAAATTCTATCAGTTCAGAAATCAACAATCATACCTCTCGGGAGAGCCGGAAGACCTCATTCAAAAACACATGTCATGGCAAAAGATTTTTCAAAAAATATATATAACGACACACACTTTATTAGTTTTTACTTTAGATTTTCAAAATATATCTATTAGTATAAGTTCGCTCTAAAACCATCTCTCGAAATACTGAGCCCAAGAGGGTTCGAAGGAGCATCTAGAGGAGACGCCAGACGGGAGGACAACGATGCTAATTAAACTCTTAGGAAACTTACAATTTTTCTGTGGATGTAGGCTTTTCAATAGGGTAGTTGACCCGTCGTCAACCGGCTCACTCACAACGAAGGCGAAAGGAAAGTCTGACCATGAGGTCACAAAAAAAAAAAAACAAGGCATATCCGACCACGAAGGTCATGAAAAAGAATGAACGGCAGAGACATATCTGACCATAAGGGTCATACAACAAACAAACAACCAAGACATATCAGGCCAAAAAGTTCACAATAAATGAGCGTAAAGACATATCCGACCAAAAGGGTCATGACAAAAACAAAGGGGCATATTCGAACACGAGGGTCACAATCCACACTACGGATGAAAGAAAGATTATCCAGCCAAAAGGGCCATATCTATCATCCCCATCATATTTTTCCTACTGCCAAGAGGGCCATTGCACTTTTACTTTCCTGTTGCCGAGAGGGTCATTCATACAAACTGCCCAGAGGGTCATTGCACTTTTACTTTTCTGTTGTCGAGAGATATCCATTGCACGTTTACTTTCCTGTTACCGAGAGGGCCATTCATACAAACTTCCAATAGGGCCATTCATACAAAACTGCCAAGAGGGCCATTGCACGTTTACTTTTCTATTGCCAAGAGGGCCATTCATACAAACGGCTAAGAGGGCTATTCATACAAACTGCCAAGAGGGCCATTCATACAAAATTGTCAAGAGGGTCATTGCACGTTTACTTTCCTGTTGCCGAGAGGGACATTCATACAAACTGCCAAGAGGGTCATTCATACAGATTGCTAAGAGGGACATTCATACAAATATCATAAAAATATGTACAATATTGTCAAATTTCGAAAGCAGGTGCACAACCTCCAAAAAGGTGCTAACTTGATGAACCAGATCCAGACGAATTGCAGAGCAAACGTGAAACTGTTTCTTACCCAGCCGGTCAAGATAGGGTGCCCATGAGAGTCAAACTCTCCGGCCAGGACTTGGAAGCCATCCAATCTCAGACTTAGCCACAATCTGTTTATTTTATTAAGATCTGAAGTATTCCTGCAAAAGGGACATGCTTTCTTCCCCAGCGAGTCGAACTACATGTGGCCTGATTCCCAGAGACCAGGGATATGTAGGCGGGCTAAAAAGCAGAGAGTTGTCCACACTCTAACCACCATCCAGGGGAAGAGTCGAACTACAGGTGACTTGAATTCTCGTATAAGCCTGAGATATGTAGGAAACCCAAAAGCCAGGGTTCGACCGCATATGTGAATTGCATGAAATTGAAGGGTGAGATGAGTCGGGTCAATAAAAAATTAGGGTTAGTCAAATTTCATTGCTTAGGGATGATCCTGCATCCTCGAACACCAAAAAGGCAGTTGTTGACACCTAAATTTTTACCTCCCGTAATTTATTTTAATTACTCTGAGTCCTTGAATAACAACTAAAATAAGTTGTGCATCTTAGAGGGTCTAAATAGTTTTTATAAAATTATTCAGGACAATTAAAATTATTCAGGACAATATTTTACCTCTTTAAATTGATAAAGAGATTTTTAGGACATTATAAATTATGTGAAAATTAATTGATGTTTTATGACATTTATGAAATATTTTATTGGAATTAATCAAAAGCAAAACAATTTTTGAATATTTATTTATTTAATTGTTGAATTAAGGAAAAGTTAGATTAATAAATAATTTATTCTATTTATTGTCCAAGGTAATTTGAGTAATTAAAGGAATTGACCATTTTACCCCTCAAACTTTGATTTTGTGTGTTTGCATAGTTGTTTAATTAATAAATTGCTTTGGTAGTTAATTTGATTAATTAGAGGGGTCATTTTGCAAATGGGTTTTGATTATTTAATTATTTTGCATAAATGACCACATTTGAATTAATCAATTCATGGTTTAAAGTGATTGGGGTCATTTTTTACAAATTTAGCCTCCTAGTGGTTTCAATTGAGATGACCAAGTCCATGGGCAAATCAATTAAGATCATTAGCGCAAATTAGCTTTAATTGGTTAATCAGTACCAAAATAAGGTTATATTTGAAATAATTAATCTGGTTAAGATTGGTCAAGGACATTTTTGTAATTAGCCAAAAATATCATTTAGTTTTAAAGCCAATTCAGGCCATATCTGCAAAAATGGTTTCAGCAGTCGTGTTTTAAAATTATTTGCGTCCTAATTTGATCATGCTTAAAATATCATGGTTAATAATTGATATTTTTTTTAGCTTGGACCATTTATTGGACTGCATCTTTTGTGCTTCATACGTATATATACACTATGTATAAGCAAATATACATTGTCTGTATACATGTCAAAAAAGAGGCCCCTTCATTTTTTTAAATAAGACCGAGCCCAGTCCTTAATGGACCAGACGCGGCCCATGAGACGTTTAAAGGGGGATTACGTATATCCTCCCCCTCATTTTTCATTCCACAGACCCTAAGGGTCTCGTATCAAAGAAAAGAGAAGCGAGGCGGCTAGGGCAAAACCCTAGCGCAGCCTCCACTATTGCCCCACCCCTCTTTTCCTCGTCACGTCCCATCGTAGTTAGAGTGTATATTGTGGGAAATCAGAGGAGAGGACGAAGCATTAATGACTTCGTCCTTTTCCATACACCTTCTCCTCAAAATCTGGCCAAACGTTCCTTTAAGCTAGAATCTTTGTGATTTCTTTATTTTTTTGTCGATTTACAGTAGTTTAGAGTGGAAATGAACGGTTGATTTTATTTCTTTCGATCTGGACCGTGTATGTTTGAATTCAAGTGAGGACTTGTGGAAAACCCACAAGCTTTGAGACAAGCTTTGGGGTTCTATAAATAGAACCCCATCCCTCACCATAAAGACAAGTTTGACACCCTTGAAGTGGTTTGAACTTTGAGTTTTTGCTCAAGTTTTAGGCTTCAGTAATGTCATTAGACTTAACCAAAAGAGTTTGAGTGTTTTTCTAGTTCTAAAATTTATTTTATTTCGTGTCTTGCATTTGGTGTGGCTGAGTTTGATTTTGGAAGCATAAAGTAGGCTCCAAAATCCGAATTAGAAATCGAGCACTATTCATTCAATTGAATTGAACCTTAAAGTTCTCCTTTTGCTTGCAAAGTAATTAAATGTCCGAAACTTATGCAAATGTAATCAAATCGCTTTGGATCCTCCATGTATGATTCCATAGACCCTAAATGTCTGTGATTCATGTCCGCCACCTCGACTTGACCCGCGGTGGGCCCGCTAGCATCGAGACTTCCTTGTTGCTCTATTATTCTCATTTTTGTATAATGTCAGCAAAACACTTTTGTTTATGAATTTGGCTATCATAAAATAATGTTTTGACTGCCACAGTATTCTAGATTATATTTTGAACCATAAATACTATGTTGGAAATATTTTGTGAAACGAACCCCGTATTGACTAACTATTCGAACTAGTTGACTAATGAATTAGCTTATGATATTATCATGTTTCAAAAGAGGTTTTGACTTATAAATTGCATTGTTTGCTCACGACTCCGCTCGTGCCCTTATTATGACTTCGTTCACCGGTTCCCGGGCCGGTTATGATTCGTGCGCGCTATGATAAATTCGGCCGTATGCTGTGTTACGGTTCCCGAGACCTCGCCATAGGGCCGGGTTCCATTTGGAGTTATGATGTGATATGGCTGGTGGAGCATAAAGTAGGCTCCAAGTCCATTCTTGCTCCGGTTACACTCAAAAGAGGTCGCTTCCATGTTGTGTGTTTGGTTCTGCTCCTGCTGCTTCAAGTCTGTGTCCTGAAATTCTACTTAATTAATCTTTGGTCATATGTTGTTGACTTGCATTTGTTCATCTTGTGCTCATTAAGGTCAACCTGCTTTTGGCTGCAGTGGGCTTATATACATGGCTAGCTATGTTATGTTGTGGTCCGGGGATCTGCCTAATTTTTTTCTTGTGGCTACATTGGTGAGGATTGAGGTAATTTGGGGCGGGGACCTAGTCTTAGCCTCCCCCCGGTGTCTAGCCATGCCTGGGGTTCACGAAACCCCTTGGAACTTGTGCGGCATCGGGAATACCAGGGGCGACGACTCTCCCCTCCCCTTGTTATCAAAATATCTGCCAATAGGGCCTTGTAGTATACACATATATACATACACAGTTACCTTACTTTATTGACTTATGAATTTTTTTGATACATATATACATATTTGATACATGTTTTTTTTATAAGCGTGATAAGTTCATTATCCTTAAACTAACCGGGTCCTTTTTCCTTTTCCCCTCTCCTCTACCACATGGCCACTTCGGCCGGGTCTGAAGCCAACTTGTTGGGCCAAGGCCCAACATGCAATTCCTATATATTGATCGAGTCCGAGAGAGAATTAAAGGGAAGCTGCTATCCAAAAGTGAATGCGTAGAAGGCCCAGCCATGGGTGAAAATGACTAACTAGGGGCTTGGTACGCCCCTAGCCTTCCCCTTCCCTTTATTTAATCATTTGTGTCTTCCTCTTGTTTATAATTTTGTTGTAATTCTGTTTGTAAAACTTGTAAAAACTCACATTATATTAGAATCATTTCTGATTAGATTTAGACGTCATAGGACAACGGTACTTACGCAGTTTAGTTGACTTTAGGTTCCCCAAATCTTTTTTTTTTCAAAATCGGATTTAACGTAACGATTTTGTCAAAATAAAATAGATAAATCAGTCAAACTATTTTTGACACGGTTTGAGTCAATAAAAACAGGAAGATATTTCGAAAGTCACAAGTGTTGCAATATTAAGAAAACAGACTGAGTGTTAAACCAAAACACATATTCTTTATAAAAATTGCCAAGTTTTATTTTCAAACTAAGGCCAGGGGTAAATGTTTTGGATCAGAACAATAAAATCTAGCAAAGAATTGGGCCAAAAGTCCACCTGATTTTTAAAAATTAAAAATGAGGCCAAAACTGGCTTCAGTAAAAACAAAAAAAAAAAAGGAATTTTGGGCCAAAGCCCACTCATGGATAAAGAGTTGATGATAGCAGGTATTTTAAAGTTTTATGCACAAATTCATTTGGCCAAGCCTAGAAGAAAAACGGACGGATCTTTTAAAATGGAAAATTGTACTTTTTGGCTACAAGTCCCAATCCAAGACCAATTTCATAACTTATAACAAAAGACGTATGTTTTAAAACACAAGCATTCATATATACGAGTTCTTGGATACATATTAAATGGATCGATCCAAACAAAGTATGGGTTAAGCATGAACAAAATTACACACTCAAAACATAACAAATTCATATTTTTTATAAATAAACATGTGTAAAAGGATGACAACTTTTATACTCACTTCACAACCGAAATATATCATTCTTGTATACAAAGGGAGATTATTTTATCCGAATATTATAAATCCAAATCTGTGTACCCTATATATAAAGGGAATATATTCAAATTCTTTTCTCAAAATGACATGCAAATGACAAGTTTTTTTGCAGGAATAAACACTAAATAGACAGTTCATGCAAATACTCATACATTGGAATTTGAAGGTCAATCGTATAGTATGAATCCTTAATACTGGGGTGCCTAAGACCTTCCTCAGGGGATCATCAGAACCCTTACCTAGAATTTTGGATTACGAAGAATTTTTCACGGTATTTGAATAAACCCTTCACCCTCGATTTTCCTAATTTTCAAAAAATTAGGTGGCGACTCTTTTTAAAAAATAAAGTCTGAAAGAGCACCAACAAGTTCGTAGTAGCTTTTACGCACCCCGTGTAAATGCGAACCGTTAGAGGAAATATGGGAAGCTCCTTAAGAAACCCATGAAGGAACCACTCAGGTAAAGCAATCCAAAATAGATCTGCTTACCACTGAGTATGAGCTGTTCAAAATGAAAGAAGATGAGTCTATCCATGATATGCTCACTCATTTCACCTCCATAATTAATGAGTTTCATTCTTATGGAGAAATTATTCCCACGAACAAGCTAGTTCATAAAATACCCTGTGTTTTGCTAGGGTCTTGGGAAAGCTAAGTTAATGCTATCACTAAAGCCAAGGACCTGCAGACACTGACTATTGATGAGCTTATTGGGAATATTAAGACTTATGAGATTAGGAGAAATAGGGATCTTGAAAGAAAAGAGCCAAGGAAGGAGAAGAACCTGGTTCTCAAAGCTGCTAAAAGTGACTCAAGCCGTGATAAATCTGAGATGGCACACCTCACTCGAAGGTTTTATAAGATGATTCGAAGAAATGGTGGGATCCCAAAGAAAGGAAGCTCTAGCAGGAACTTCAGAGAAAATGATTGTTGTCACAAATGTGGGAAGCCTAGACACTTCATCAAAGAATGTCCTCTTCACAAGCAAGATTATTACAAAAATGTTGATAAGGCAACTAAGAGGAACCAAGTCCTCGAAAAGAAGTTCAACAGAAAGGATGTTGTTGATAACGTGGTAAAACAAGATCTGGCTACCTGGGGAGATTCCTCCAGTGAATCTGAAGCTGAAGATGATGCAGGCAATACCTCCATGCTGGCTATTGACAGTGAGCATTCAGGATATGAGTCAATCTTTGCACTCATGGCCAAATCTGAAGATGATGAAAACGAGAATGATGAGGTAAATTTTTTTAATGTACAGAGAAAACTAAAAAGTTACTCTAAAAAAATGATATCTTTAGCAAATGTATTGATTGATGCCTATCATAGCCTTTTCAATGAGAAAAGTACTCTAAGTGAATAAATTGATGAATTAGAACAAGTAAGGGCTGATTTGGTAGTCACTGTTGTAGATCTAAAGGAGCAAGTTGAGAAAGTAACTAGAGAAAATTCTCTGTTACAAAGCCAAATGAAAAAATGGATGAACACTCCATCTAAAGGGAAACAAGAGGCCAGTGAGACTTACCTTGAGCTTTAAAATGAGCTTAAGAAAACCAAAATAACTCTTACTACTGAGCTAGAGAAAAATAAGCAACTCCAAGAGGATCTGAAAAGAGTTAAAATTAATCTTGACAAGTCACATTATTGGACCGGGTTCTCTGATATGGTTGCTGCTATGTACAAGAGTAATGGTGGAAGGCAAGGCACTAGTTTTCAAAAGACCAAAGCCCCTTACAATCCCCATAGAAAATATGTCACTATGACTGTTAATTGGCTATGCACTCATTGTGATCAAACTGGCCACTACAAGGATACATGTAAAGCTAAATTTCAGTCCTTGCAGGAAAACAAAATTTTTGCTGAAAAGAAGTCTAAGGTTGCGGGACCAGGTTCCCGAAAGAAGAAAAATGTGATGCTTGTATGGGCAAAAAGAATCTTAATTCACCCATTCTATCAGTTCAAGGGACCCAAGCTGGTTTGGGTTCCTAAATCTAACAAGTGACTCTATTTTCAGGCTGAAGTGAGAGGAGGCAGTAAAACATGGTGCATGGATAGTGGCTGCTTTAAGCATATGACTAGAAGAATGGATGATTTTCTCTCACTTAAGTCCTTCCAAGGTGGGAGTGTGTCTTTTAGAAATGCCAAGAAAGGATATATTCTTGGCGTTGGGAAAATTGGTAAGACACTCTCCCAAGTGATTGAAAATGTTTATTATGTAAATGGATTGAATTACAGTTTTTTAAGTGTGTCCCAAATCTGTGATAAGGGAAATAAAGTGGAGTTCTTGTCATGCTCTTGCACTGTCACCAATCTCAAAACTGGTGAAGTAGTGCTTATAGCAAAGAGATTCAAGAACATCTATGTTGCACATTTTGATTCATTAAATTGTGGAGATTTGACATGCCTTAGTGCTATAAATGATAATGCGGAGCTGTGGCACAGATGACTAGGACATGCAAGTTTCTCTTTGCTAAACAAACTTGTTGCAAAGGACTTGGTCCGTAGGCTGCCAAATGTCAAATTCAAATATCACAAGGCGTGTGATGCGTGCATAAAAGAAAAGTAGGTGAGATCCTCCTTCAAACCAAAGAAGGAAGTGAGCACCTCAAGGCCACTCGATCTTCTTCACATGGATCTTTGTGGACCAATGAGGGTTCAAAGAAGAGAAGGAAAGAAGTATATCTTTGTGATTGTTGATGACTATTCCAGGTTCACTTGGACTCTGTTTCTAAGAACCAAGGATGAAACAGTCCCTATGTTTGTGGCCTCTGTGAAATAGATTCAAGTGAAGTTGGGGAATCAAATGGTGAGCATCAGATCTGATCATGGTACTGAGTTTGAAAATGCCAAGTTTGAAGAATTCTATGTTGAAAATGGTATAAGTCGCAATTTTTTGCTCTAAGAAATCCTTAGCAAAATTGTGTTGTGGAGAGGAAAACAGGACACTTGAAGATATGGCCAGAACAATGTTGATAGCAAGTGGTGTGTCCAAAAGTTTTTGGGCTGAGGCTATTAACAATTCTTGCCATGTGATCAATAGGTGCATGATTAGGTCCTTTCTCTAGAAGACCCCCTATGAATTGCTAAATGGGAGAAAGCCCAAGCTGACTTACCTAAGAGTATTTGGATGTTTTGTTCTCAACAATGGTAAGGAAGCTTTGGGAAACTTTGACGCAAGAGTGATGAAGGAATATTTCTTGGTTACTTTTCTCATAGCAAGGCATACAAGGTCTACAACAAAAGAACTCAGTATGTGGAAGAAAGTGTGCATGTGATCTTTGATGAATCAAATAAATTGCGTGACAGAGGGACACACGATGATGGAGATATAGATGGGGAGTTTTTAAAGGCTCCTGATGAAGCCATTAAAATCTCAAATAGAAAAACTGAATTAATGAATCAAGTAAAGTAGGGCAATGAAAAAGATGCAGTAGAATCTCCAGAAGGCACAGAGGAACCAGGTCCCTCTATTACTCCACTTGAAGCTGAACATTGGGTTGCTGATGATGTGTCAGGCACTCCTGGTGATGAACAAAGAAGCAGAAGTCATGCCTCTATAGATGTCAATGACAGAACAAATAGAGAGGAACCTGGTCCCCTGAATCCTAAAGTACAAATATCCATCTAGAAGCACAAAGGTTCTCATCCATTCCACAAGGTGATTACCCCCTTAGACTTTGTATTCAAACTAGGTCTAGGGTGAGAAATATGCGTTCCTTCACAGACTTTCTATCTCAAATTGAACCTAAGAATATCAAGGAGGCCTTAAAAGATTATGATTGGAAACTGTTATGCAAGAAGAGCTCCATCAATTTGAGAGAAATAAGGTGTGGCACCTGGTCCCCAGGCCTTCAGATAGAACAGTGATTGGGACTAGGTGAGTGTTTCGCAATAAGCTTGATGAATTTGGAAACACTACAAGGAACAAGGCAAGACTGGTCGTTCAAGGCTACAATCAAGAAGAAGGCATTGATTATGATGAGACCTATGCTCATGTGGCAAGAATATGGAATTCAAATTGTTTCATAATGGATTTGAAAAGTGCCTTCCTTAATGGGTACTTGAAGGAGAAGTTTTTGTCAAGCAACCTCTTGGTTTTGCAAGTCATCAGCATCCTGAGCATGTGTGCAAGATTGATCAGGCTTTATATGGTTTAAAGCAATCTCCTCGAGCATGGTATGAGAGATTGTAAAAATTCTTTCTTAAAAATGGCTTAACAAGAGGAAAAATTGACAACACCTTATTTCTGAAGAAAAGAGGAAGAAATTTGTTGATTTTGCAAGTTTATGTTGATGATATCATTTTTGGTGCCACAAATGATTCCCTGTGTGAATATTTTGCCAAGCTCATGAGAAGTGAATTTGAGATGAGCATGATGGGTGAGCTGAACTTCTTCTTGGGGCTGGAAGTAAAGCAAACTTCAAAAGGCACCATGATCAGTCAATAAAAGTACATCAAAGAGCTGCTTAAAAAATTTGAGATGGAGAATGCTAAGCCCATTGATACACCTATAGTCACTGCTACTCAGTTAGATGGGGATGAACCTGGTTCTCCTGTGAATGAAATCATGTATGGAGCTATCATTTCGTTATTATTGTACTTAACTGCTAGCAGACCTGACATTGTCTTTAGTGTTGGCTTGTGTGCAAGGTTCCAATCCAGTCCAAAGGAATCTCACTTGAAAGCTGGTAAAAGAATCTTGAGGTATCTCAAGCGGACTCAGGACCTGGTCCTGTTCTATCCTTCAGGGGATAACTTTGACTTGATTAGATATGTTGATGCTGATTATGCTGGTTACTTGGTAGATAGGAAAAGCACTTCTGGATTGGCGCATTTTCTGGGTCATGCTTGATCTCATGAGGTACAAAGAAACAAAATTTTGTGGCTCTTTCTTGTCACGACCCATTTTGCTTAGGCCGTGCGGGCACTTACCTTCCTACCTCGGTAAGCGAACCCTCAACCCAACAATGAATAAATACACGAAAGAATGAATTTAAAACATCAGAATAGAACGATACGTAGGTCTCATGATATATATATATATATATATATATATATATATATATATATATATATATATATATATATATATATATATATATATATATATATATATATATATCCCAGGAAATGCGGAAGACAATAAACACCCTCAAGATCTAGTCTGAAAAAAATACAAGATCATCTAAAGAGAATAATACAATCTGGAATACTAATACATAAATGTTTATGTCTCTATAATAAAGATAGGACATATGATAGGAAAGTCTTCAAGGTCAGCGGACACCATGCTCACCCTGGAAACTCGAGAGAAAGCTGAAGCGTCAATCAGCCACGGGTCACGGAAGTAGATCCGATCTGGTACTCTGCATTCATAAAAGAATGCAACAAGTGCAACTCAGTACAAACAACAGTACTGGTATGCATCATCGGCTGACTAAGCATAGTTAACACAATTCAGATAATAAAATTGATAAGCAAATAAACCAACCAAGCATAAGACAATATAATCACAACCGAGTATCCGTCATCGCTTATGTAAAGCATCTAAACTCAAATATGTCAAGTCTGAATATATCCGATCCAGTCCAATCATTGCAATCCAATCACCAAGCATCTCAACCAAGTCATAATGCAATGCAGTGTAATAATGGTATGCAATGCCGTGCCATGAAAATAAGGTGTACACATGTACTCCGAACGGAAATATCGACGTCTCGGTAGCACAACCCAATGTGACTCACTAAGTCTAAGTGCCACCCGTCCCGGATCTTTGCCCAACAAACAAACGAGACTCCAGATCTTTGCCTACGGGGGTTCTCACCGACACCACCCTGGGGGACCCACGGAGTCCATGCACTAACAACAATTTTGAAAATATCATCAGAATCGGCCATGCAACAACAATGCCGGAATGAATCATCGGCCATCGGCCATCTCGCAATCACTTAAGTAAAAGAGTCTATCAAATATCAGTATCATACAATCAACGATTCCGGAATTGATCTTCGGACATCGGCCTTCTTACAATCACTCAAGTAAAAGATTTTAACAAATATCAGTTTCATATAATCAACGATTCCGGGATTGATCTTCGGACATCGGCCTTTTCATAATCACTCAAGTAAAAGGGTTTATCAAAATATCAGTTTCACTCCATCAACGATACCGGATCATCACCGGGTATCTGCTATGCATTATGAATGAGTGAGAATGTATGCAATGCGTATATCAACATCAACAATCAAGTTCAATATCACAAGTACCACCGAAGGGGTACACCAACAACGTATCATATCACAATACTAACAGTGGGATGCCAACATTATATCAATAACTCAAGTACCAACAGTGGGTACGCCAATAATATATCCAAGTACAAATACCAACAACGGGTATGTCAATTCTATCCCAATCAAGACGATAAAACAGAATTCAATATCTACCAACTACTCATGGCATCAAGCCAACATAATAGAACAATTAAAGCACATATAACAGGGTGGCTACTCCCAACACACATCAGGGCCCAACCTAAGGCAACATCCAACTCGACTTCATACCCGAAGGTTCACATGCTGTCTCCGACATTATAATCTAAATATGTGCTTTGCTATGCAAAGTCTCACAAAAGGTAAGCCATAACCAACCTGGATGGCCGAACCGCAATACCAACAACTCACTCATTCGCCTTGCCTTTCCGCTGAACCTCGAAACCAAAGTAGTTTAAGCATAATCGAATTCTATATTAGAAATCATCAAGAATGATACTAATATTTCCATAATTCAATTAGGTCAATTTCTAACCCTAGAAATTGGGGAAACGGGCCCACAAGGGCAAAATAGGAAATTCGGGGATAAAATACCAAATTAAGTACTAGGTGATCATAACCCAACCATTAATTATTGATTTTACTCAAGGATTAGCCTAATTTCTGATTTCAAGCAAAACCCCCAAATTAGGTATAAACCCTAAGTCTCCAAATCTGAAATTCAACGCTAAAAGTGGAAGTATATGCTTAATAAGCTAAATTAGTAAATATCTAACATAACATCACCAATTTATCATTAATAATTCTGGGGAAAATGTTCTTCCAAAACCCTGGTTTATTAAGGGAAAAAGGGAATCTAACATGATAATGGTTAAAGGAAGAATGAAGAAATGAGTAAGGTTTACCTTTAAGATTCTCCTCCAACTATTCCTAAGAACAGTTTCTTCAAGCTCAAATATCGAAATGGGACATAATGAGGGTCTAAGGGCTTTTAACACTTTATTAATGTCACTAACTACCCGTCACCTGCTTTAGCGGTACTGGGACTGCTCCAGTGGTACCTCTTCAGCGGTCACTTGACCGCTTCAGCGGTAATGACCAAACGTCATTGACCGCTCCAGCGGCAGGGATACCACTCCATCAGTGCCGCTGTCGCGGTGCTGGTGCCACCAAATCGGGCACCAGACACCAGAAAACTCCCAAAGTCTCACAATTCGATCCAAATTTTTGACTAGTTCTCGAGGCCATCTGCTCACATAGCATATACATAGACACACATAAAAACGCGCTGCAAATGCACCCGTGGCCTCGGAATTCCCAACTTGATCGAGTCAACCCCCGATGCCTTAATTCTCATTTCCCAAACCAAGTCCCAAAATGCATCCAAGTGCATTAGAAAGTGAACCAAATACACATCCAAATACTAAACGATCATCCGGACCTCTCGAAATTGACAAAATTTCAAAAAGAATTCGTTTACCCTAAAGTCAATCGTGGGTAAAACATTTTTCACTTTAAGCCTATATTTTCCAAAAGTGTCCCGAATCCTATCCAGATACCTCGGGAAGCGTGTTAATGGTCCCTTCGGGTTAAAAGTGAGCTAATTGATGCTCGAAAATGGGCAAAAATATCAAAAAGTCTATAACGACCCGTTTGGTCGTTACATTTCTATTGTTGAAGTTGAGTATGTGGTTGTTGCCTCATGCTGTGCTCAATTGCTATGGATCAAACAATAACTTGAGGATTTTGGTGTTCCCTTGTTGTGTGATAATACAAGTGCACTTAATATGGCAAACAATATAGTGCAACACAAAAGGACCAAGCACATTGATGTAAGGCACCATTTCCTAAGGGATAATGTTTAAAAGGGGTTGATTTGTATGAAGCTCTGCAGGACAGAGGACCAGGTAGTAGACATCTTCACCAAAGGATTAAGCTGGGAACATTTTGAAGGAAATCATTCGGAGTTGGGCTTGATAAAGCTCAACTAGTGGATATGTTAAGAGTAAGGTACAATGCTAAAAGTGTTTTTTGGTGGCATCTAACTTACTCCTATACTATTACACGTATACAAGCATGGCATCTTCAGGACAATATGAGTATTGGAGATATTGCATTTTTCAGAGTTTTTACCTCCATCTTTAAAGACAGTTAAGGAACCTGATTTTTGTGACTCAGGTTAGTAGTCTCTTCAGTACTTATATGCTTTTTCAACTGTCTAAAAGTGCCATGTCATTAAAAAATTCACCTCAAATTTCAAACTTAGAGCCCAAACGACACACCTTCCTAAACCGACCCAACGTGTAAAAGGGTTGTTTGATAACGTCCAATCAAAATCGGTCCTTTATCTTCCTATTTAAACCAAAATGTGTCTATCTCTCTCCTCACTTAAAACATTTCATCTTTTCTCACTCTCTTGCGTATTGTCTACCTTCTCTCTTCTTCTCTCTTGTGTTAATTTATTGCCGAATATCACCAGGTCTCTCAATGATTCCTCCTCTCTCACTATGCTAGAAGCAAACCTCACACTCTCAGCTTCCAAAAATCCAACTTCACCCTACCCTAAATCGCTTGATTCACCTCCAAAATTCCCAATCTCCACTGACCAAAGCCCCTCTACCATGCCATCACAACCAACTGCTTTAGGTCTCTCATGGACTCATAAAAATCAAACCCCAAAGAAGTTTGTATTTTCTTTCTCGACCCTGGCCCCCATTGAAAAAATCGGCTCAGAGGAAAGTGGTCCAACTCTGTCGGTTTCAAAATTCCTTCAAAAAACTGAGGAAGTTGACAAGAAAGAAGATGGAGTTGAGGTTTCTAGCCAAACAATGGGTACTGAAGATATGGGTGCAGATGATCCAAATCGGATTGCAGAAAAATCAAGTCCCGTTGGTATGAATGAGTCTGCTGGTGATGGTGGTGCAAAGGAACATGAAAATGTTGCTGAAAAGGGAGAATCAAAGGAAAGCCCTAAAAAATCAAGTAATTCCAACCCTCTGGATAGTGATAAAAGAGTAGAGGACTTTACTATAGAAGTTGATAGAAACCTGGGTTAAAAGCGTTTGGATTTATCTATTATTTTGGAGAGTGCAATGGATATTATTACTGGGTTTGTTGATGTTTTACATGCTAAGGGAAATAGTACATGGAGTTAGAGGGAAAGGACTCAGGGGGTAAAGAGTCAGGGGAAAGGGTTAGTGTACCCGAAATAAGAGAATTGAATGAGGGACCAGGCCCCTCAAGGGAAAATCTGAATGTTGTTAACCCTGGAGATGTGTCTACTATAAATATACCCTGGTGTGAACCCTCATCTGAGAAGGAATCTTATTCCCCTAGTCCTTCTCAAGAGGTTGACTCTGATAATGATATCATTGTAAGTACTATGGTCAAAATACCTTCTGGTCATGCAAAACAGAGTGGTGGTAATGTGAGAAAGCATATTGCTTCTAGGCCACCCACTACCAGGCAAAAGAACAAGGCTCAACGCGAGGTTTCCCTTAAGGCCAGCAAGGAAAAAGGTGTTGGTAAGAAAAGAATAAAGTTGGAAAAGCGTGGTCTTAGAGATGAAGAGGATGTGGTGAAAGTGTCTGATAAGGAAGAGGAAGTGGAACCACAACTAGTAAGGAAAAATTCTTTGAAGAAACAAGAAGAAAAAGGAAAGAAAGTTGTGGATGATGAGCCTAAAGTAGAAGTTGACAAAGAGAAGAGTGTGTCTGGTTTCTCTAAGTAAAGGAAACATAGTGAGAGTGAGGAACCAGGCTCCTCCAAGAAGAGGCAAACGACTAAAGAGTTGGAATTTCAAAGGCAAAAAAATATGAAAAAGCAAAAGGTGTTACTGGGCAGAGTGTTTGACCCTGAATTTGCTGACAAACATGGAATGAATGAGCTTTTGGAGATGGTTGAGTTTCAGAAATGGGAACACTTGTTTGTTTCTCTTGCTCCTAGTGTCTTTGAGAATGAGGTGAAGAAGCTCTATGTCTCCTTAATGTACACTGATAACTCCACCTTGGTCATGACTATAAATGAGCAGGAATTTGAGATGAATGAAGCAAAGTTGGGTGAAATTCTTGGTGTCCCAACTGATGGATTGAAAATAGTTGAAGGGAAGGCATCACAAGCCTTCAGAGATATGATTGTCAAAAGGGGAGTGTTTGTGACTGGTGAGAGGCTTTTTAAGAAGCAGCTTTAGCCTGAGTATCAGCTCTTTTTTGAGCTTGTCAACAAAGCGCTGCTTCTATGTTCTGAAAGGAGATGTATGGCCTCTGTTGTGGACCTGGTCCTTCTCGAGGCCCTAACAAGTTTTCAATCTGTTAGTCTACTTGCTCTCATGATTGAGCATATGATCAAAGTGGTTAATGCTAGAGAGGGCAAGCATGGTCTCCCAAATGGCTTGACTAAGGTTTTTGAGTACTTTCATGTTAGGACTGGTAAGGCTACTATAGGGACTAGAAATCAAATGTTCACTATGGAGACTTTAGAGGAATGTGAGTGTTTGGAAAAGAAGGGAGGTATTGACAACAATTTAACCATTTCTAGCCTGATTGAGGCTCAGGAGCAGACCACTGTAGAAATTGAAAGGCTCCAAGCTGAGAATACTATCCTGAAAGCACAGAAACCTGGTCCCAGTAATGAAATGGCAACTGCAAATGCTGCATTAAGGGCTGAAAATGTTGAGTTGAGGCAAAAGCTTGATGTGCTCCGTGATCAAATGACCCAGGATTAGAGGGCTACCAATGAGAGATGTGATAAGCTCCTCAAGGCTTTCGCTCCTTAGTTCCTTCCGAGCTTCTGCTCAATCTCTATATCCTTTTAGCCCATTCCTCTCCAGTTGAATCCCTATTTTCTTTGCTTCTATCCCTTTGATGACATTGGTACTTTTGACATTTTAATTATCATTTCTTGTGTTGGTTTTACTGCTAATTTGTGGCTATACTTAATGGTTACTATTTCATGGGCATTAACTCTGGAGTATGTTACGCTTTCTATCTATTGATTCTTGTTTTTGCTCATGTTGTGTTGCCCCAGTGGCCACGAGTTAATGTTATTGAACTTTTTTATGCTTGTGCCGCTTTTATAACTCTTTTCAATGATGCCAAAAGGGGGAAGTTTTCTAGGGGGAATTGGATTGATATGCTGATATTGTGATGCTGAAAGTTCAAGGGGTAAAATTCAAATGCAATGGATGTTAACATTTTGTTTCAAGCCGATTTGCAAGGGGAACCTGGTTCTTAGAGGGAATTTAATTTTTGGGTTTGTCATCATCAAAACAAAAAATGGCATAACTCTTTTCAATGTTGATGATTTGACAAACACTTGAGGGACCAGGTTCTTAATCAGGTCCCTTGAGTGTGGTACAGTCAACGCACTACAGCTGTAAAGCTGTGGTACTGCTACTGTTCTGACTGGTAGAACCACAGCAGTACAGCTGCAGTTTATCTAAAGGCCAAAGTGTAGCTAAAGGACAATATCAAAAGATGAAATGTCCCTATCCATGGTCACTTTCTTCTCACATGCTCCCAAATATATATACACAACATGTTACAAGGTTTAACCCAACACTTGCAAATCATAAAATTATGTTCTCTCAAGTGTAGCCGCCACTGCTCTCTAGGTGCTCTTAAGAACAAAAGCTTCATCAAACTCAAGGACCAGATCCCAACAACTGAAGATGCCTTAAGTCCTAGGTTTGTTAAGTGTTTTGTCTTTTCATTCTCCATTTGTAATCCTACGCTGCTTGTGTCATTGTAAGAAGTTTCTCAACCTTTGTTATTTTGTTGTCTTGGCTAGAGTTAGTCAAAGGCAGTAGTTTTCTTGGCCAAAGTTGGTCAAGGGTAGTTGATTACTTGGTCAGAGTTAGTCAAGGGTTGTAGCTTACAATAGAGTTATTATAAAGGGTGAGGGATTAAAAGTTTTAATTCCCAGGCTGCAAAGGTTGTAATCTGAAAGTTGCTCATTTAGTGAAGTTGAAATCCTACTCCGGTGGGTTGTGATTTTTAATTCCTTGAGCAAGGAGTTTTTCACGTAAATATCTTGTCTCATTTACTTTTTGTTGTGTACTCGAGGGAACAGATAGAGAACCAGGTTCTCTATACTGTTTGGTGGAGTCTTAGTTTCTATCAATTTGTTTGGAGTCTAACTTACTGGAAGATATTTGTTCATGCTCCAAACAAGGGCTGATCTAGTAAGGGCCAAAGGGGTTCATTTGAACCCCCCTTCGGCAAAAAATTACACTATATATATAAGGTTAAAATTATTTTTTATGTATATATAGTAGATGTTGAACCCCTTTTCCCTTCTTCGTGTGTAATTTTTTTTTTTACATTTTTGAACCCCCTTAGTAAAATTTCTAGCTCCGCCACTGGCTCCAAAAGACATTTCTCAAATTAAATTTTAATACGTTTGTATGTTCTACGTGATCAAAATTTGTTGTCTATTATTCATGTAAGCAGTATGTTTCTGGTATGCTTCTGCTGTGCATATTTTCCAATATCTATACCATCCTCTAAGCTCCCTGCGCCGATTTCTACGCCCCATCTTCTTCGTATTCTTAGTTTTCTCCATTAAAATCTTCTAATTGAACTTCACTATTAGTCTTCATGACACCACAGGCTCACTGCCGAGTTAAACTTACTACTCTCTATCTCTACCAACATTTTAGTGAGTTGTTTTTACAACTATGACACAATTTTCTAGCCGGCACAGTCCAATTAGTTACGCAGTTCTCCCTAATGGGTTGATGAGTTGTAGCATTTCATAGTTTTGATGATTGACAAACGATCCAAAGACCAGGTATTCCATCAGGTCCCATGAGAGTATTGCACGGTACTTAACAGCTGTAAAGATGCTGCATTGTTCAGGCAGAACTGCAGCATAGCTGTATGTGTGCCAGAAACTGAAAGCCGTTGAAAAGGCACCATCTATGGTCACATGCTTCTCACATGCTCTCTAATTAGTCTTATATTTATACCAAATGTTGGGCATTATTTGACCTAACACTTGTAAATCTAAAAAGCTATATTTCTCAAGTGTGGCAGCTACCTTTCTCAAGGTGCCCACAAGAATAAGATCTCAACAATCAGAGGGACCAGTTCCTGCCAATAAAGACATCTTAAGTCCTAGGATATTTGAGTCTTGCTTCATGCTCTTAATTTGTATTCCTACGCTGTTGGTCAAGAAGCATCATAGTAGTACAGATTTCAATTTTTGTAACTTTGTTTTCTTGGCTAGAGTTAGCTAAGTATCAGTTGAGTCGTTGGCTAGAGGTAGTCAAGACTTGGAGCATTGCAACAGAGTTATTGTGAAGGTGATTACAATGGGTGCATTGTAAGGGATAGGGATTACGAGTTTAATTCCTAGGTTGCAATAGGTTATAATCTGAAGTTGCTCAGTTTAGTGAAGTTGAAAATCCTACTGGGGTAGGTCGTTATTTTTAATCCCTTGAGCAAGGAGTTTTTCACGTAAATATCTTGCCTTATCTACTTTCTATTATTATCTGTGAAAACAGTTTAGGGACCAGGTCCCTTAGACTGTTTTGGCAAACTTTTAGGTTCTGAACTAGCAAACGGTGAACTCATAAGTTCTATCAATTGGTATCAGAGTGGGTTCTTTCTAAAAGGCTAACACCTAGAAAGGATATTTCTCATGGATAGTTCACCAAACCTAGAGGAAGGACATTATATCACAAGACCACCAAGATTAAATAGAAAGCAGTATGGATGGTGGAAGGCAATGATGCATGATTTTATAGAGATGAAGGATGGTGAGTCCATTTAAGATCTGAAAAGAAGGAAGCCAAAGAAAGAGGAAAACCTGGTTCTCAAAGCTGCTGAAATCAACTCAAGCAGTGACGACTATGATATGGCGTATCTCACTAGAAGATTTCAAAAGATGGTTCGAAGAAATGGTGAGGTCCTAAAGAAAGGAAACCCTAGCAGGAGCTTAAAGGGAAATTATTGTTGTCACAAGTCTGAGAAGCATGGACACTTCATTAAAGAGTGTCCTCTTCCGAAGCTTGACTATTATAAAAACAATACTGAAAAGGTGGCTAAGAGAAACCACGTCCCTAATAAGAAATTCATCAGAAGTAATGATGTTGACAACTTGGCTAAGAAAGCTGTGGTTGGCTGGGGAGACTTCTGCAGTAAGTCTCAAGATGTAGATGACCAAGGAGACACATCTATGATTGTTGTTCTCAATGAACCTTCAGAATATGAGTCAACCTTTGCACTCATAGCCAGATCTGTTGCTGACAATGATAATGAGGATATTGAGGTAAATTTTCTCGAAGTTCAGAAAAACTTAAAAAATTGCTCTCAGAAAAAATCAATGTCATTGGAAAATGTGTTAATTGATGCCTTTCACATCCTCATGAAAAAGAAGAATGCTTTAAACGAAGATATTTGTGGTTTAGAACATGAAAAGGATGACTTAGTAGTCTCCATTGTAGATCTGAAGGAACAAGTTGTTGAAGTAACAAGAGAGACATCTTTGTTAAAGATTCAAATGAAAAAATGGGTGAATACTCCTAAAAAAGAAAAGTAGATTCGTGAAACTCAACCTGAGCATGAAAATGAGCTTAAAAAAATCAAAGTGAGTCTCACCTCTGTGTTAGATGAGAGTAAACAACTACAGGAGAATATAATGAAGGTTAAAGCTGATCTTGACAAGTCACTTTGTTGTACCTGGTCCACTGATGAAATTGTTTCTATGTACAAGAGCGATGGTGGCACGCAGGTGATTAACTTTCATAAGGAAAAAATCCCATACAACTCACTTAGCAAGCATGTTACCACCTCTAAACATTAGCGATGCACTTACTGCGGTCAAACATGTCTTTTTAAAGATGGATACAAAGCCAAAATTCAAGTTGTTTAGAAAAATAAAAATGTTTTGAAAAGGAATTTAGAACAAGGGGACCTGTTCCTCAAAAGAGAAAAACTAATTTACTTGTACAGACTAAAAGAAGCTTAATTCACTCGTTCTATAATTTTAAGGGACCCAAACTGGTTTGGGTTCCTAAATCCAATGAATGACTTAGATTGCAGGCTGGAGTAAGAGGAGGCAGTCAAAAATGGTATACAAATAGTGGTTGTTCAAAGCATATGACTAGAAGAATGGATGATTTCCTCTCACTCAAGGCTTTCTAAGGTGGGAGTGTGTCTTCTGAAAATGACAAGAAAGGATACATTCTTGGTATTTGCAATTGGCAAGACACTCTCCCATGCAATTGAAAATATGTACTATATGAATGGCTTGAAGTATAATTTATTGAGTTTGTCCTAAATCTGTGATAAAGGAAATGAAGTAAAGTTCTTGTCCTGTTCTTGCATTGTCACCAATCTAAAAAACTGTGAGCAAAAATGTGACTAGGACATGAAAGCTTCTCTTTGTTGAACAAGCTTGTTGAGAAGGACTTGGTCAGTGGGCTGCCAAATATAAAATTCAAAGATCACAAGGCATGTGATGTTTGCATAAAAGGGGAGCAGGTGCATGATCAGGTCCTTGCTTGAGAAGATCCCCTAGCTGGATGGAAAGAAACCCGAGCTAAATTACCTAAAGGCATTCAGATGAAAATGTTTTATTCTCAACAATGGTAAGGAGGCGTTAAGAAATTTTGATGCGAAAGTGGTGAAGCTGAAGATAGAGTAGTTGATGATACGTCAAGTACTCGTGGGGCTAAGCAAAGAAGTAGAGATCATGGGTCTGTAGTTGCAAATGATGGATCAAATGTAGAGGCACCTGGTCCCTCAAACACTGAAGTTCAAGTATCTAACTGGAAGCACAAAAGATATCATCCTCTTGAGAATGTAATCTCTCCTATAGTCTCTGGCATCCAAACCAGGTCTAAGGTGAGGAACATGTTCGCCTACTCAGCCTTCTTATCTCAAATAGGATGCTGATTGGATTGTTGCTATGTAAGAAGAGCTTCATCAATTTGAGAGGAACAAGGTGTTGCAGGACCAAGTCCTCTTTTATCCTTCTGGGTATAATTTTTGAATTGGTTGGATATACTGATGTTGATTACACCAGATACTTAGTAGATAGGAAGAGCATATCTGTAATGACATATCTTCTGGGATCATGGTTGATTTTTTTTTGGGGGTACAAAGAAACAAATTCAATGGCTCTTTCTATTGCTGAAACGGAATATGTTGTTGCTACCTCTCACGGTTCTCAATTGCTATGGATCAAACAATAGCTTGAGGTTTTTGGTGTGCTTATGGGTGTGTGCCCTTGTTGTGTGTCAATACAATTGCACTTAACATGGCAAAATATTCAGTGCAACACAAAAGGATCAAGCACATTGATGTAAGACACAATTTCCTAAGGGATAACGTTGAAAATGGGATGATCTGTATGAAGTTCTGCAAGACAGGGGACCAAGTAGAAGATATTTTCACCAAAGCACTGAGCAAGGAGCATTTTGAAAGAAATCATTGGAGTTGGGCTTGATCAAGCTCAACTAGTTGCTCTTTCTTAAAATTTCCTCAATGATTGGCTATGTTAAGAGGAAAGGTACAACGCTAAATGTATTTTTTGGTGGCATCTAACTTACTTCTATACTGCTACAGGTATACACACATGGCTTCTTCAGGGCAACATAAGCATTGGAGACTCAGAGTTTCTGCCCACATTTTTTAAAGGATGTCAAGGAACTTGGTTCTTGTGACTCAGGTTAGTAGTTTCTTCAGTACTTATATGATTTTTAAAACTGTCAAAAAGTACAATGTCATTAAAATTCCTTCTTTCTGAAATTCAAAATTGGAGCCTAAAACTATACACCTTTCCTCAGTAAAACCAGTGTGAAGGAAAAGCCTTTTGAGTGACTGTTAGAACTGTTTGTCTTCAATCTCGTTTGAGGCAAAATGTTATTTCTCTCTCCTCTTTAACTCTTGTTTTTACTCTCTCTCTCTCTCTCTCTTAGCAAACTTGAACCCTCTTTTTTGGCGTCCGCTTGTTTTCCTAACAATGTCTCAAGACGATTCTTCCTCTCTTACAGTACCTGAAATGAACATCACCCCCACACCATCTAAAATTCAATATCCTTCAAACTCAAGTCTGCCTGAATCATCGCTAGTAGTACCTATTTCCACCGATCAAAACTTATCCATTTCACCATAAAGTCTATGGTTTCTGGTCCCTCCAGGACTCGTAAGAGCCAAACCCCATGAAAATTTGTCCCTTCTTCTACAACCTGCCCTGAAAATGAAAAGACCAACTCAGGAGAAAGTGATCAGACTTTATCTGTCTCAAAGTTCCTTCAATTTCCTAAGGAACTCGAAGAGAAAGACGAGGAAGTTGAAGTTTCAAGTCAAACTGAGGTCACCAGGGATAGGTGTACTGAGAGTCCAAGCAAGGATGCTGATAAATCCAGTCCACTGGTCATGCATGAGTATGACAATGTTGATGGTGATAAGGAACAAGAAAACATTGTTGAAAAAGGATACTCTGAGGAAAATCTCCAAAAATCAGGTAATTTCATCTCTCTTGTTGACTCTGCAATAAGTCTTGATGGGAATTTGTCTTAAAAAGGATTGAACATATCTGAAAATTTAGAGAATGAGGAGAAAATCATTTTTGATAATGATGACAGAGTACATGCCTCAGAGGTTACTGTAGGGATTCAGGGGGAAAACAACCTTGGTCCAAAAACAGGGGATACTAATGAGGGACCTGCCCCTGAGCTGAATAGTGTAGACACTGAAAATGATTTGTCAACTATTGTTGTACCCTTAGGCGACCCTTCCCCAGAAAAGGAATCTGGTAACTTAAACCCCTCTCAAGAAGCCAATCCTGATGATAACTCGACAACTGTCTTCAAAAGGTCTTCGAGTCGTGCTAAACATCGTGGTGAAAGTGGAAGAAAGAACATCTCTGATAAGCCACCCACCATAAGACAAAGAAATAGGGCTCAATGTGAGGATGCTTTATGACGATGCACGGCCTCTGTCGTGGATCTGGTCCTTATGAAAGCTCTAGCAAGTTTTCAAGACATTAGTCTACCTGCTATAATGATTGAACACATAGTAAAAGTAGTAAACGCTAAAGAAGGCAAGCATGGGCTTCTATATGCCTTTTTCTTGACAAAAATCTTTGAGTTCTTCAATGTTAAAACTGGGAAAGCTTTTATGGGTTCCAGAAAATAGATGGTCACCATGGCAACCTTGGAAGAATGTGAGTGTGTAGAAAAGCAAGGAGGTATTGGCAGCAACTCAACCATTTCCAGCTTGATCGAGGCACAAGAGAGTGCACTTGCAGAAATTAAGAAGCTCCAAGCTGAGATTGTGGTTCTGAAGACTCAGTTGGCTGCAAAGGCTCAAGTACCTGGTCCTAGTGCTAAACTGACAAATGCTAACGCCAAATTGAGAGCGGAGAATGAGGAACTAAGAATCAAGATAGATGAGCTTTGTGACCAGATAATTCAAGATCAGAGAGCAGCTATCAGAGCTTTCTCTCGCTAAATCTTTTCGTTTCCCTCAATCCAGGCCTCCTTTTCAAATCCTATCTACCCCGTTTTTTCTTTATTGATGACAATGGCTCTTTTGTTGTTTTAAATACCATAACTTGTGCTCTATTGACTACTAATTGGTTGGTTTTTGGATGATGCTTTGTGCAATGCTTACTCTGTTTATGCTATTTTGTTCTTGTTTGTGCTACTGATGTGTTGCCCGAGTGGCCATGGGTTATTGTCACCGAACTTCTTTAAGCCTGTACTATTCTGTCTTTTTTCGATGATTCCAAAAGGGGGAAGAGTGGTGTGATGAATGTTGCTTAACCAGTATATATGTTCAGCAAGTAAATCCATCTTGCGGATTATTGTGCATGTTGATATGGGATCACGATCTCAGGGGAAAGCCCTGAATGTAACCAATATATATATGTTCAGCAAGTAAATCCATCTTGCTGATTATTGTGCATGTTGATATGGGATCACGATCTCAGGGGAAAGCCCTGAATGTAACCAATATATATATGTTCAGCAAGTAAATCCATCTTGCTGATTATTGTGCATGTTGATATGGGATCACGATCTCAGGGGGAAGTCCTAAATGATGAATGTTGCTTAACCAGTTTTTTTTTGTGGATAGAAGTAAAAATGGAAATTGACAAAGAGGTTGGTTTTTCCAAATTCCGTCGAAAGATTCAATGATGCTAAAGGGACTTTGTTACACCCTAGAAAATTTCGTGTTACCGAGACTGCAGATGACTTAGTATGGGCTCAGGGGAGAGTAAAGATACACAAGGATTAGGGATGAAGATTCTATTATATATGTATAAGAATAACATATATACGACAGTGGAGGCCATATGGTGTAAGTCGGTAAATACGTTACTTGACAAATAGCCCTCGTCACAGTAAGTTAAGTGGGGCTCACATGTCGGGATTTTATAAAGGGCATATGACAAGTTATATGAATAGTACATAGGAAGTTTAGCAAGTCTTAAAAGGGACACTTAAGCCAAATATGAGCATAAGCACTCCAAAAGGATGATTTAAGGATACGTTTTTGGGTGATCTAGCTTTACGAGGCCAACACACCATTATACGTTGAGCATTTGGGACAACACAAAATATGAAAGTTGTAGATAATTGAAATACCTTTCCAACCATAGGTCATGGGCCTTCATGTGACATAGGGATAAAAAGTTATGGACGTTTTAAGGAGGAAAGGTCAAACTGGCAGTGGGCTCGGCCCAACCCGACTCCAAGTCGGGTCAGGCCCACTCCTTTGGCTATTTAAGGAAAATTTTCACCCATTATCTTCCTCATTGCATGCCAAAAGATCTGGAATATTTTAGAGAGAGAGAGTGAGGAGAGTTAGAGAGATAAAGCAAGGGTTCGATCAAGTTCGAGGCCCCGAATCCCGAGGCTCGTGAAGGATAAAGTGTAATACGAGTTGTCGTCGTCGTTTCAAGATAAAATTTTAACTTGGGGGATGTTGGTTTCGTGGTGGCTGCTCATATAAGGTATTTTTAAAATGTTAATGATGTTCTTATAATGATCATTGATAGATTTGACGGGTTACAATAGAGAAAATGACGTTGAAAGTTCGGTTATCATTTTGGGATATCAAATAAGTTGGGGTCTGTTTTGGTATGATTAAATGGATAGAATTAGTTGGATATTGATATAAAATGATTTTTCATATTGTTGTTGATAAGTTGGTGTTCTTGAATTTGGGAGAATAAAGTGAATGTAGATATCGTATACAAAGCGTATATTGGGCTGTTTTGGTGAATATATTTGGGAGTTGATGCTTTGAGTTTAAAGAGGCTTATATGATATGGTTGTTTTTGTTGTTGGTTGCTGATTGCATTGTTAAATTAAATTGGAATTAGAGGGAAACGAAGATTTCAGGGAAAATGCTACCCGAATTTACGGAAGTTAATTACGAGCTTAGAGAAGTATGTGAACCTCTTTCAAGTTGTCTACGGTTTCCTTTACCTTGATTGTATATTGGCCAGTGTTTGGAAGCATAAGTTAAGCTAATCACGTAAGCGACAAGGTATGTAAGGCAAACCTTTCTTCCTTTGGCATGATTCTTGTGCTATTCATTCTATATGTACTCCATATGATTCCATTCTTAGACTAGTAAGGTCTAAATGTTTCTTGTGATGGCTTATTGATATTGTACTCCTATTCTGTTCCAAAGGGAATACCCATAAGGTGCCAAGTTGAGTTGTGTATATGGTTTTACTAATGATTTCGAGGAAATGAGTTTTATACTAAAGGAAACATAAAGTTTGATTTTCAAAACCACTCTGAAGGGGGTGCGAGATTTTACTACTTCATTTCATTTACGATTTCTGTTTACATTCCGTAGCAGTCATCCCTTTGTATTGATATGATCATTTATTCTTTGGGTAGGGAAATAAGATGAAATTGAGTAGAATATAAGTAGTAGGAATTTCATAACAATTCTACCCTCAAACCTGGAAGTATGTCCTCCTAAGTCTAATGGGATACAAATTAGATAACTTCTTATGACTGACTAAGGCTAATAACTGGATTGTGATGAATTGATTAGTGACTTATGATATGAATTCAAATTGATATTTGTGAATTGAGTTTGTGTTGATATGATGGTAATATTAAGCCGGAAGCGGCTGCCCGAAGGGGCCATCATGAACGGCTGTCCGAAGGGACTATTGTAATACTAGATGAAAGCGGCTGTCCGAAGGGACCATTCTTTTAACATGTCGGAAGCGGCATGTGTGTTGGATTGCATTATTTACTTAAAGATTGTTTTGAGACTTCGTGTGCACATTTATGTTTCTTCCAGCGAAGGCTGCATGTATTGAGTTAGATTGTGATTTCTTCTCTCCTAAATCAAATTATGATTTGTTACCACCTTACATACTCAGTACATTGTCCGTACTGACATCCTTTTGCTTGGGGACGCTGCGTTCATGCCCGCAGCCCCAGATTGTTTGGCAGGTTAAGTGTATAGCTAGAATGCTTGGACGTCAGCTGGGATTGGCAAGTTCCACCTCATTCTGGAGCTGTGCTGAGTCATGTAGAGATATGCATGATTATGGGTATGTCAGGGCCCTGTCCTGACTCATAATGTTCAGTTCACTTCTTAGAGACTTCTGCAAACAATGTCCTGTGGTATATTTGTCAAGATATCGACAAAGTGATATCAGTTGAGTCATTTGTGGATTTTAAAAGAGTATGTATTTGAGATGATTTCAATTAGTTTAAAGTACTTATTTGATTGAAAGTTTTCATAATCGTTATAAAGATAATGATTTCTATTTGGAAAAGTTTCATGTTTTTAAAAGTTTTTGAAATGACCGGTTTTGATAGAGCAAATGTCTAAGGGTTCGCTCGACTCTGATGAGAGTCGGGTGCCCGTCATGCCATACCATTGTTAGGGTGTGATAGACTTGCTGTCAATTGTTAGTTTCACAAGAACAAACCATCCTATCTGAGCATGCTTTGAAGAAGAAACCTGGTCCTTAGGGGAAATATCTTATACAAGTTTGTCATCATCAAAAAGGGGAAATTGATGATTGACAAACGATCCAAGGACCAGGTACTCTATCAGGTCCCATGAGAGTATTGCACGGTACTTAACAGCTGTAAAGCTGCTGCACTGTTCAGACAAAACTGCAACAGCACAGCTGTATGTGTGCCAGAAACTGAAAGCCCTTGAAAAGTCACCATCTATGGTCACATGCTTCTCGCATGATCTCTAATTGGTCTCATATTTATACAAAATATTGGGCATTATTTGACCTAACACTTACAAATCTAAAAAGCTATATTTCTCAAGTGTGGCGGCTACCTTTCTCTAGGTGGCCACAAGAGCAAGATCTCAACAATCAGAGGGACCAGTTCCTGCCACTGAAGACGTCTGAAGTCCTAGGATAGCTGAGTCTTGCTTCATGCTCTTAATTTGTATTCCTACACTGCTTGTCAAGAAGCATCATAGTAGGACAGATTTTAATCTTTGTAACTTTGTTTTCAATCTTTGTGACTTCGTTTTCATGGCTAGAGTTAGCTAAGGAGCAGTTGAGTCGTTGGCTAGAGGTAGTCAAGACTTGGAGCTTTGCAATAAAGTTATTATTATGGTGCTTACAATGGGTGCATTGTAAGGGTGAGGGATTAAGAGTTTAATTCCTAGGTGCAATAGGTTGTAATATGAAGTTGCTCAGTTTAGTGAAGTTGGAAATCCTACTGGGGTAATTTGTGGTTTTTAATCCCTTGAGCAAGGAGTTTTACACGTAAATATCTTGCCTTATCTACTTTCCATTATTATCTGTGAAAACAGTTCATGGACAAGTTCCTCTAGACTGTTTTGGCAAACTTTCAGGTTGTGAACTAGCAAACGGTGAACTCATAGATTCTATCATGGGTCCTACCTAGGATTCAACACACCACTATCAACTCGAGTTTTAAATGGTGTCTCAAGTCCATTGCAGTATATATATGTGTTAAGCTTTCTACTTAAAACTGAATAGGCAGTCCTCCAACGAGAGTGGAGTAGAGATGAGTAAGAAAGGATTATCACTATTTTCTAACTAAACAATTTCAATTAGACTCCTATTAATGCAATCCTTCAGATTATTGAAGGATTATTGATTACTTCAGCATATCATTTGATATTATTTACCTACTCCAATTATCATCCTTACATGACTTAAACGTGCAGTGGCTATACTTTTCTTGACTTAATAATTGGTCTAGTGCATAATGTAGACAAGATTGATTAGCTTAGCATATACATGCAAAAGAGAAGACACAATTGTATCTGATATAGCAAGCCCACTTACTAATTATAAAAGGAAATGTCCAACTGCCTGCCACGGTAAAATTATATATTGGATTTGTAGCATTTCTGCCACAATGAACCACTCTACTACTCATGTGAGTGGGGACGTAGTGGCGGAGCTAGAGTGTCGGCTGCGAGTTCGGCTGAACCCAGTAACTTTGGTTCAAACTCTATATTTGTCTTAAAAATCTATTGAATATGTACAGATTATTAATTAGAACCCTGTAACTTAAGAAGTTTAAAATCCATAACCCATAAAGCTTCAGGTCCTTGCTTCGCCTGACCATACCCCATATCTCAGTGCTCTTCTGTCACGACCCAACCAGAGGGCCATGACGGGCACCCGAAACTAACCCAACGAGCACCTCTGAACATACATCTCATAATCATTTCTAGGTGGGCCACAAAGCTAGCTCATGGGCGTCATACTCCGTAAGAGCATATATCACAAGATAGTGACACATCTCTATATAATCATCAACAACTATGCCCATAAATACAAGCCAACAAGGCTGTCATAATATAATACAACAATATGAACTAATATCTATATGGGACTTCTAGCTACACATATCTGTCTACGAGCCTCTATATAGAATACAGGAATCCATGAAGACGGGGCAGGACTCCGCCATGCCCAAGTATAGACACAAAGAGTAATACCAATAGACTGTAGCTCCGAAACAAATGGAGCGCTCTTGGGACTCCGCTGATGAAGCTCCTAAGGGTCTGGTCCGTCTACCTGCGGGCATGAACGCAGCGTCCACAAGAAAGGACGTCAGTACGAATAATGTACTGAGTATGTAAGGCATAAGATCAACATGTACATAAAATCATGGAAAAACATCTGAGACATGTCAGTGAGTATGTGAATTTGATGAATCAATATGACTGTATATCAGGAAACATATATATATATATATATATATATAGGAACGCCACCACATAGGTCATATTGTCACCCCCTGTCAAATATGCCTTATACATAGATATATATATACATGAACGCCACAACATAGTCCACATCGTCACCCCCTTATATTTATATACATGAACGCCACAACATGGGCCTTATTATATATATATATATATATATGAATAATGAAAATGAGTGCAATGCACAAGTAAAATGAAATAATAGGACTCTCGGAATAATGTGATGTCATATTACCTCTGGTGGACAATTACTGAGCTAACATCACTAAAACATGAAATCTCAAGACCCATGAACAGAAGGAATATCATAACAGGGGTACAGGCAGGATCATCAAAGACTGAAGTACTCCTAGCGCTTCTAAGAATAGAGTAATATGGAAGCTCATATGCTCGTTTGTTCGTTCATATCATAAGATCATGCCAAAATGAAAGAAAGGATAGCCTTGACATACCTTTTGGTCTCCTTAACTACTTAACGCTTATCCTCCCAAGCTCGTAAATCTACATTCAAGAGAATTCATATTATTTTTAGGCTTATCGTCATATGATTATCTTAAGCCGTCAAATTAAACCCCTTTAGAATCTTCCGAAATTCGGACATCATCTCCCCTATATCTTCTACTCCCTCCAATATTCAAAACAACTCCCAAAGCACAATAAAACATCAACAATTTCATAATCAAAATATTACATTCAAACTATACTCAATTAAATCCCAAAACTTCTTTTCATAATCAATCCATAACAACAACTTCATACAACCCCTTATACACACGTATATGATGATTACTTAACATAATTATTATCCCTCATAACAAGATTATGCTCAAAACATACTAATAATTATAACACAAGTTAATTCACAACTCAAAATATCATCAAATGCATATTTGAACTTTTCCTCTAATTTTCTTCTCCTCAATGTTACACCTTGGAAATTCCCCGTTAACGTACAGTGAATAGACTAACGAAGGGCACGACGTATACAATGTTATGATAAGTAATAAATAGCATTTGATGATCTTAATCGAAATTTTAAAAGACATTTGAGGTGAGGGAAGAGGGTTGTCAAGGAAAGCAAGGGATATGTTGTGTGTCGGATAAGAATTTTGGGTGTCAAGTTAAATATGGCTTAATGATGTTTTGGAGAAGAGTGATAGCTTCCCTTAGATTGGTATTGAGGTGTTAAACAAGTGTCAAGAAGGTTCCATAACGATTGGAGATCAAACGAGTCAACGAGAACGAACTTCGGAAAGCTGGGCATTATACGGCCAAACATACTGGCCGTATAAAACATACGGACCATATGTCCAACCGTATGCTCTGCCCAGAATGAGGGTATTCGCTGGACCAAACATACGGTCCATACATACGGTCAGTATAAAATGTACGGACCGTATGTTGGTCCGTATGTTCATGTCGAGTCAGATTTTAAAATGATATAAGGACCCTCCCTCTCATTTAATTCATTTCATTTCTCCTCTCCACACCTCAAGAACACTCTAGAATCCTCTCCACTCTTCACCCACAAGAACCCAAGAGAAACCTATGATCAACTTCATCAAACCCACAAAATCAAGTTATGAAACATATCAAAGTTCATCTAAGCCAAGAAATTCCAATAAGAGTGGACTAGGGTTTTGGTGCAAGAAGAGAATCTCCACTCAAGGCTTATTATTCCATTATCTAAGGTGAGTTTTATGATCATTCCATGTTGTTTAAGGTATTGAAAAGTTAAAACACTTGGATTGTAGAAGGATGAAGAAATTGGGTCATGAATGTGGGAATAGTGTCATTGTTGAGTAGTAGTTTGGAGTGAATTATGAATATTGATATGTTGTGATCATAAATATGCTATAAGTGACATTTAGAACATGGGATAAGTATTATATGTGAGAAAACGCGATAGCG
Organism: Lycium barbarum; assembly: GCF_019175385.1. NCBI lineage: Eukaryota > Viridiplantae > Streptophyta > Magnoliopsida > Solanales > Solanaceae > Lycium > Lycium barbarum. Next base: position 30,043,548 of record NC_083347.1, read on the forward strand.
AACTATGACCACGATTATTGAGGAATCGAAGTGAAATTGTGAAATGTGGATAATGTAGATGAATGATGATTGTTGTTTGTAATATTGTGAATGTTGTGATGGATTATTGGGAGTTGATATGTAAAATGAGGAAAGTTGTATAAACAAAGGAAATGCTGCCCAATTTTCTCTAGCATTAGTAACACGTTCATATAGTCGATTAAGTAATGTTGATGCGAATCCTCTTGAAGGTAGAAACACGAGCATCGCAGGAGAACGATCAAGCGATAAAACTGTTAAGAGAAAGAGGTATGTAAGGCTAGTCCCTTCTTTCTAAGGCACGATTCTTATGGCACGATATTACCTATCTCTTCATGACTTTCCTACATCCCGAAAACAAAGAGTCAATCTTGGTAAAGAGCTTCATATGAGATAAGATAAGAGATATGTTACGAGTGTGATAATATTGATAATGAGTCTAAGTCTAAAGATTTTAAGGCCTATAATATTATGTTTCTACAAGGCTAATGATCCTTATTATGATTCATTGATGTTGTTCATTGAATACACTCACCTTATATGCTAATTCCTTCAAGGTGAGGCAGAATGCTTATAAATACTCCATAATGGAATCGGGGGTTCTCGACCTTACGTCACCCCGACAGATGTATGGTTGTCTTGAGTTTATTGCATGATTCATGATAAGTATATGATGATGTTATTACACTACGCCTACATGGCCGGGCAGACACTGCTAAGGCCGGCAGCGTATACACCATGTCTAGATGGCATGGGCAGACACCACTAGAGGGCAGCGTGACATGGTACCCCGGACGCGGGAGGCCTGGACGTGGGCTAATGATTATCACACCGTACCTATAAGGTCGGGCAACTTATACATATATGCATACATGATATGGTGATGATTATAGAGTAAGCCAGTATTTATAATTTCTTGTATAGTTGATGGTTAGTTACAGGTTGTTCCTTATTTGATGCTTCCTTATTTCGTTGATGTGTTGTTATTGTTGATGCCTTACACACTCAGTACAATGTTCGTACTGACGTCCGTTTTATTTGGACGTTGTGTTCATGCCCATAGGTATACAGGGAGGTGATCCAGACTCATAGGAGTTATAAGCATATATACAGGAGCACTCCATTATTCCGGAGGTGCTATTTGGTATATTCTTTTGTGTATAGATGTATATACGTATTTTGGGCAGGACGGGGTCCTGTCCTGTCCATATGTCTAGTACTCTAGTAGAGGCTCGTAGATACGCATGTGTGGGTCATATGGTCTCATGTTTTCCCTATTGTATATATATTATTTTGATAGCCGAATGGGCTTATGTATATTAAGGTATTTATGTTCCAAATGAAAAATGGTTTTCTTATGATTATGAGCACATGAATATTAAAGAAGTGTGTAATGAGTATGATGAGTAATAGAATGAGTGGTGCTCGGTGGTTAGCCCCGGGTACCCGTCATGGCCCCTAGTTGGGTCATGGCAAAAGTTGTATCAGAGCAGTTCAGTCCTAGGAGGTGTCTACGAGCCGTGTCTAGTAGAGTTTTGTTTATGGTGTGTTGCGCGCCACACTAATAAACAAGAGGCTACTGGGCATTTAGGAAAAATGACCATCTTTCATCTTAAGAGATCGTGCGATAGAGTTGTATTATAAGATTTTCTCCTCCTTAATAGTGTGCTATGATTTCAGAAATGCCTCCAAAGGGAAAAGCTACAGCCGCCCAGAAGGGCAAGACTACGATGAAAAGGCGGGTAGAAAGAGAGCCACCAATGAATGTAGAAGAGGGCGAATCACTTAATGAGGTTCCATCTAATACTTCCTCCGCTCCGCCTATTATAGGAGGACAGGAAGGGGCTTCAGTTCCAGCTCCTCTGCCTCCAGTTCCTCCACCGACTGCTTCAGGTCAACAAGTGACCGAGGCTATACATTTATTGACGCAGTTAATTGCCGCCCAGGCACAGCTGCAGAATGCGAGTCGAAGTGATCGGGCAACTAGTACCAGAGCCCGTGATTTCATGAGTTTGAATCCTCCGGAGTTTTTCGGGTCAAAGCCGGATGAAGAGCCGCAAGGTTTTATTGATGAGATGCTGAGAACATTGAAGATTATTCATGCCTCCGAAACTAAATCTGTGGAGTTGGCATCTTATAGACTCCGAGATGTGGCGGTATTATGGTACAATAATTGGATATCATCAAGAAAAGAGGATGCGCCTCCTCCCGTTTGGGAAGAATTTGTAGATGCCTTCATCCGCCACTATTTGTCACCCGAGGTCCGCCGAGCTAGAGCGGATAGATTTTTAAATTTGAAACAAGGGAATATGAGTGCTCGGGAGTATAGCCTTCAGTTCAATTCATTGGCTAGATATGTCCCGACTATGGTAGCCGACATGGGAGATAGGGTGCACAGGTTTGTGAGTGGCTTAGGGCCACATCTATTTAAGGATTGTTTGACGGCTTCGTTGCAAGATGAGATGGATATTTACCGCATTCAAGCCCATGCCTAGAATTTAGAAGGACAACAACATCCGCAAAGGGGCGATCGTGGTATTGATAGAAGGCAAAGAAAGAGGGCCAGATCTATGGGGGCAGGAAGTGATTATAGAGGGGGATCAAGGCAGGCATATTCTAGATACTCAGGTCAGTCGGCGACTAGTACGCCTCCACGATTTGCAGGCAGGAGATTTCATTGCTCATTTAGTTCAGGACAGGGTCAGAGTTCGAGGGCCTCAGATTCTCAGTTTGGGGGTGATTATAGTCAGAGGAGACCACTAGTTCCACAATGTAGCCAGTGTAGAAAATTACACTCGGGGCCATGTCACCAGGCACAGATGCTTGCTATGTTTGTGGACAAACTGGGCACTTGATGCGTGAGTGTCCCTCGAGGTATGGTAGAGGAGGGGCTCAGCCCATAGGATCAACAGCTAGTTCCTCTTCAGTGCGCCCGGTAGGGCAGACTCCCAGACTCCAGCAGGTCGAGGTAGAGGCAAAGGGGGAGAATCTACTGCAGGTGCCACTCAGCCCCGTATGTATGCTTTAGCCGGACGACTGGATCTTGAGTCCTCCCCGGATGTGGTTACAGATACATTATCCATATTTTCCCGTGAAGCGTATGCATTGATAGATTCGATTTCTACCCTATCTTATATTACTCCGTATGTTGTTGGTCGTGTTGGGGTGAAACCTGAGCCAATCAAACCTTTTAAGGTATCTACTCCGGTTGGTGATCCCGTGATAGCTAGACAAGTGTATAAATATTGTGTAATTATGATAGGCGACTGCCAGACTGAAGTTGATCTAGTTGAGCTAGAGATGTTAGATTTTGATGTGATTATGGGAATGGATTGGTTGGCCTCATGTTATGCTAATGTTGACTGTCGAATAAAAGTAATTCGATTTCAATTTCTGGGAGAGCCCGTGCTTAAATGGAAGGGCAATACAGCATCTCCAAAGGGTAGGTTTATTTCCTACCTTAAAGCAAAAAAGATGACAGCTAAGGGCTATATTTATCACTTAGTCCGAGTTCATGACACCGAAGCAAAGTTGCCAACTTTTCAATCCGTTCCTGTAGTGAATGAATTCCCGGATGTATTTCCAGAAGAACTTCCGGCCTTCGTCCGGAAAGAGAGATTGATTTCTCCATTGATGTGTTGCCGGATACCAAGCCTATTTCTATTCCTCCTTACCGAATGGCTCCAGCAGAATTGAAAGAATTAAAGGCACAGTTAAAAGATTTGCTTGAGAAGGGATTTATTAGACCCAGTTCATCACCGTGGAGAGCACCAATCTTGTTCGTGAGAAAGAAAGATGGATCCCTACGAATGTGCATCGATTATAGGCAGTTCAATAAGGTGACAATAAAGAACAAATATCCCCTTCCGAGAATTGATGATTTGTTTGATCAACTACAGGATGCCAAGTAGTTTTCCAAAATCGACTTGAGGTCAGGTTATCACCAAGTGAGAGTCAAAGAAGAAGATATTCCCAAGACAACTTTCAGAATGAGATATGGCCATTATGAATTCCGGGTGATGTCGTTCGGGTTAACTAATGCTCCGGCAGTGTTCATGAATTTGATGAACACTATATTCAGGCCTCTCTTGGATTTGTTCGTGATAGTATTCATTGACGATATTCTGGTATACTCTCGCACAGAATCAGAACATACAGATCATTTACGTATTGTTCTTGGCATTCTTCGAACCCGAGAATTGTATGCAAAATTTTCAAAGTGCGAGTTTTGGCTGAATTTTGTGGCATTTATGGGTTATGTTATTTCAGATGGCATTTATGGGTTATGTTATTTCAGAAAATTAAAGCTGTGAAAACTTGGCCAAGGCCTACGACGCCTACAGAGGTCCGTAGTTTTCTGGGATTGGCAGGGTACTATAGAAGGTTCGTAGAAGGATTTTCTTCTATTTCAGCCCCATTGACGAAGCTAACCCAAAAGTCACCTAAGTTTCAGTGGACTGATGCCTGTGAACGTAGCTTCCAAGAGTTGAAGGACAGATTAACCTCAGCCCCAGTCTTGACACTCCCAGAAGGGCCAGATGGTTACGTTGTATACTGTGATGCTTTCGGTGTTGGGTTAGGATGTGTGTTAATGCAGCACGGTAAAGTCATTGCTTATGCTTCGAGATAGCTACGGATACATGAAAAGAACTACCCAACTCATGATCTCGAATTTGCTGCAGTTATTCATGCATTAAAAATGTGGAGACATTACTTGTATGGTGTGCATGTTGATATCTATACAGATCACAAAGGTCTTCAATACATTTTCAAATAGAAGGAATTGAATCTGCGGCAGAGGCGGTGGTTAGAATTATTAAAAGATTGTGATGTTAGTATTTTATACCACCCCGGAAAGGCAAATGTAGTAGCTGATGCGCTTAGCCGCCGATCAATGGGCAGCCTATGTGAAGTTTCTCCGAAAAAGAAAGAATTGATTCATGAGCTCCACCAATTAGCTAATCTCGGAGTACGTCTAATTGATTCAGGTAGTGCAGGAATCAGTATTAATGATCCTACAGTTTTGCCCTTAAATATGGAAGTGAAAGAGCGTCAGTATGAAGATCCTCATTTGTACCATTACAGAGACACATTTCATGAGAAAGAGAAGTCTCCATTTGAAATTTTTATGGATGGAATTCTTAGATACCGAGGCAGGCTATGTGTTCCGAATGTTGCAGAATTACGCCGTCGAATTCTAGAAGAAGCTCATTATTCTCGGTATTCTATTCACCCAGGTGCCACAAAGATGTATCATGATCTCAAGTTGATATATTGGTGGGATGGCATGAAGAGAGACATAGTAGAATTTGTAATTCAATGTCCAAACTGTCAGCAAGTGAAAATCGAACATCAAAAGCCAGGAGGATTATTGCAAGCAATGAAAATCCCTACTTGGAAATGGGAAGTAATCAATATGAATTTTATTGTGGGGTTACCTCGTTCCCGAGGCAAGTATGATTCCATATGGGTGATCGTGGACAGACTCACGAAAGCAGCTCATTTTCTTCCAGTCAGAACCACATACTCGGCAGAAGATTATGCAAGGTTGTATCTCAAAGAAATTGTGCGACTCCATGGTATTCCGATATCCATTATCACAGATAGAGGAGCGCAATTTACAGCCAAATTCTGGAAATCCTTCCAAGAGGGTCTAGGTACTCAAGTAAACTTAGCACGACATTTCATCCACAGACTGATGGGCAAGCCGAACGTACCATTCAGACCTTGGAGGATATGCTGAGAGCATGTGTTCTATATTTTGGTGGTGGTTGGGATGACCACTTACCTCTAATTGAGTTTGCATAGAACAATAGCTACCATTCCAGTATCCAAATGGCTCCGTATGAAGCTTTATATGGAAGGAAGTGCAGATCCCCAATTGGATGGTTTGAAATTGGAGAAGTACAACTAATAGGCCCTGAGTTCATTCAACAAGCAGTAGAAAAAGTCAAGGTGATCCGAGATCGATTATTGACAGCCTAAAGTCGCCAAAAATCTTATGTGGACAACCGCCGGTGAGACTTAGAATATCGAGTTGATGACTGAGTATTCTTAAGGGTGTCACCAATGAAAGGTGTGATGAGATTTGGCAAGAAAAGAAAATTAAATCCTCGATACATTGGACCCTATAAAATTATCTGCAAGGTGGGTCAAGTAGGTTACGAATTGGGCTTGCCTCCAAAACTTGAATTGGTCCATCCAGTTTTCCATGTCTTAATGCTCCGTAAGTGTGTTGGAGATCCTACGAGGATTTTTCCAATAGATGATGTTCAAGTGACAGAAAAGCTAGCCTATGAAGAAGTGCTCATTGCCATATTAGACAGGAAGGTACGGAGACTTCAAAATAAGGAAGTAGCTTCAGTCAAAGTCTTGTAGCGAAATCACAACCGAGAAGAAATGACTTGGGAGGCGGAAGATAAAATGAAATCCACTTACCCGCACTTGTTTCAGCCCCCAGAAGAGGTTCACGATGAAACATCAGGATTATGAGGTATGTATGCTTTTTTTTTTTATGTATATGGGTCGTGTGTGGCCAACTTATATTGCTACTGTGTTGTGGCCCTGTGAGGCAATGTTATTGTGGGCTGTTGCGACAGGATGGTAGTGCTATATTACAGGGGAAACTCTGGCGAAATTTTCGTAGAATTCCCGAGTGTTTAACATTCGAGGACGAATGTTCCAAAAGGGGGAAGAATGTTACACCTTGGAAATTCCCCGTTAACGTACAGTGAATAGACTAACGAAGGGCATGACGTATACAATGTTTTGATAAGTAATAAATAGAGTTTGATGATTTTAATCGAAATTTTAAAATACATTTGAGGTGAGGGAAGAGGGTTGTCAAGGAAAGCAAGGGATATGTTGTGTGTCAGATAAGAATTTTGGGTGTCAAGTTAAAGATGGCTTAATGATGTTTTAGAGAAGAGTGATAGTGTACCTTAGATTGGTATTGAGGTGTTAAACAAGTGTCAAGAAGGTTCCATAAGGATTGGAGATCAAACGAGTCAACGAGAACGAACATCGGAAAGCTGGGCATTATACGGCCAAACATACTGGCCGTATAAAACATACGGACCGTATGTCCAACCGTATGTTCTGCCCAGAATGAGGGTCTTCACTGGACCAAACATATGGTCCAGACATACGTTCAATATAAAATGTACAAACCGTATGGTGGTCCGTATGTTCGTGTCGGGTCTGATTTTAAAATGATATAAGGATTCTCCCTCTCATTTAATTCATTTCATTTCTCCTCTCCACACCTCAAGAAATATCTATAATCCTCTCCACTATTCACCCACAAGAACCCAAGAGAAACCTATGATCAACTTCATCAAACCCACAAAATCAAGTGTATGAAACATATCAAAGTTCATCTAAGCCAGAAATTCCAATTAGAGTGGACTAGGGTTTTGGTGCAAGAAGAGAATCTCCACTCAAGGATTATTCTTCCATTATCTAAGGTGAGTTTTATGATCATTCCATGTTGTTTAAGGTATTGAAAAGTTAAAACACTTGGATTGTAGAAGGATGAAAAAATTGGGTCATGAATGTGGGAATAGTGTCATTGTTGAGTAGTAGTTTGGAGTGAATTATGAATATTTATATGTTGTGATTATAAGTATGCTATAAGTGACATTTAGAACATGGGATAATTATTACATGTGAGAAAACGCGATAGCGAACTATGACCACGATTATGGAGGAATCAAAGTGAAATTGTGAAATGTGGATAATGTAGATGGATGATGATTGTTGTTTGTAATATTGTGAATGTTGTGATGGATGTTTGGGAGTTGATATGTAAAATGAGGAAAGTTGTATAAACAAAGGAAATGCTGCCCAATATTCTCTAGCATTAGTAACACGTTCATATAGTCGATTAACTAATGTTGATGCGAATCCTCTTGAAGGTAGAAACGCGAGCATCGAAGGAGAACGATCAAGCGATAAAACTGTTAAGCGAAAGAGGTATGTAAGGCTAGTCCCTTCTTTCTAAGGCATGATTCTTATGGCACGATATTCCCTATCTCTTCATGATTTTCCTACATCCCGAAAACTAAGAGTCAATCTTGGTAAAGAGTTTCATATGAGATAAGATAAGAGATATGTTACGAGTGCGATAATGATGATGATGAGTCTAAGTCTAAAGATTCTAAGGCCTATAATATTATGTTTCTACAAGGCTAATGATCCTTATTATGATTCATTGATGTTGTTCGTTGAATACACTCACCTTAGATGCTAATTCCTTCAAGGTGAGGCAGAATGCTTATAAATACTCCATAATGGAATCGGGGGTTCACGACCTTACGTCACCCCGAAAGATGTATGGTTGTCTTTAGTTTATTGCATGATTCTTGATAAGTATATGATGATGTTATTACACTGTGCCTAGATGGCCGGGCATACACCGCTAAGGCGGGCAGTGTATACACCATGTCTAGATGGCATGGGCAGACACAACTAGAGGGCAGCGTGACATGGTACCCCGGACGCGGGAGGCCTGGACGTGGGCTAATGATTATCACACCGTACCTATAAGGTCGGGCAACTTATACATATATGCATACATGATATGGTGATGATTATGGAGTAAGCCAGTATTTATAATTTCTTGTATAGTTGATGGTCAGTTACAGGTTGTTCCTTATTTGATGCTTCCTTATTTCGTTGATGTGTTGTTATTGTTGATGCCTTACACACTCAGTACAATGTTCGTACTGACGTCCGTTTTATTTGGACGTTGTGTTCATGCCCATAGGTAGACAGGGAGGTGATCCAGACTCATAGGAGTTATAAGCATATATATAGGAGCACTCCATTATTCCGGAGGTGCTATTTGGTATATTCTTTTGTGTATATATGTATATACGTATTTTGGGCAGGACGGGGTCCTGTCCTGTCCATATGTCTAGTACTCTAGTAGAGGCTCGTAGATACGCATGTGTGGGTCATATGGTCTCATGTTTTCCCTATTGTATATATATTATTTTGATAGCCGAATGGGATTATGTATATTAAGGTATTTATGTTCCAAATGAAAAATAGTTTTCTTATGATTATGAGCACATGAATATTAAAGAAGTGTATAATGAGTATGATGAGTAATAAAATGAGTGGTGCTCGGTGGTTAGCCCCGGGTACCCGTTATGGCCCCTAGTCGGGTCGTGACACTCAAATCTTAACATAATTACCAAACAAACTCATAAACATGAAACTAAGATGAAATCTTACCTCAAAATTAAAAAACACTTCAATTCCATGGTTGCTCCACCTTAAAAATACTCACCCAAACATCTTCAAGAAGAGGAGACAAGTGTAGACCTCACTTGGAACCCTTAACCACTTTAATCTTCACTTTGATCCTTGGTTTGGGCTTGGAAATATATTGGAATATGTTTGGAGAGGTTTCTAGGGCTTTCTAGGACTTGGGGTTATGTTAAAAATGAAATAAAAATGACTAAAATTGTCATATAGACTTGTAGGAATATGTGTGCATGTTGTAGAAGTTGGAGGAATGTTCTAAAGGATTTGGGATATGTTTAAGAGGTTTTAGATATTGGATGAATGTTATGGGAGGTTCTAGAGAGGTGTGGAGATAAGAAATGAAGAAAAATGATGAGTTAGAGGGGTATTTATAGGTGTGTGGGTCGGGTTAGGCTCCATTGGGCCGAATTAGTGGGCTTTAAGTGAGTTTCTAGAAAATTCGTGCAGATTCGCAGGCTTCTGGCAGTCTTTCTTAAAACGCCCATAACTCCCTACTCCGATATCGTAATTACGAATGGTTTGTTGCGTTGATAACTACACTCGACGAACTTCAGTTTAGGCTTTTGAAACACCTCAAAACTCCTAATATACCAAGAGATATATCTCTCTGAAGTTGACCCAAATTTTTTGTCCAAAATTCTACAAAATTTTGACAAACTTATATGCTTTGATTTGCTCGATCCCAGAACCTTTACAAACTTGCTTAACACTTGTTAATAGTATTCCTTAACCTTATAAGGGCTCCATGACCTCTTTGAGCTTACGTTAGTTTACTCACAATGCAACGCGAAATTTTTTGAGGTGTAACATCTTCAGGACCATTTTGTAGAGAATTTAGCAGAGGAAAACTTAAATCGGGGAGACCTTTTGCTAGCCCAAGATCGTTAACTAAGATCGGAAGATTCAATTGAAGATGAGGAAACTACGAAATGGAGAACTTGGTTATGGAAGAAGACTTTCTTGAATTGGCTATGAATTGAATTTGTATTGGGTTGATTGCAAATGACTAGGTCACCCCCTATTTATACTTATGTAGGGATGGTCCTAGAAATTGTTCTAGATACATCTATAGAAAAATCTAGTTACACTTATCTTTTAGCACTACTCTAGAACATCTAGATATTATTCTAGGTACAAAAGGATGTAGATAATTCTATCATCTACTACAAATATCTAGGTGCCTAGAATTTCTAGATATATTCTAAATACAATAAATATCAAAGATATTCCAATATAACCCTCTAAATATCTCTGATGTTTTTTCTTCCAAAAAATTAAATTTTATGTTATTCATTCTTGCAGCTGAATGTATGTCATGAGCACTGAATGCACTTCACTATAATGAGCAGTGTAGAGGCTATGGGATGGCTAAATGAGTCCATATATCAATCACCTTGCATATGCAGATGATACTATCATTTTTACTTCAGCAGATGAGAATTCTCTAAGATTGTTAATGGAAATTCTAGAGGCTTATGAGAAGGTTAGTGGACAGCTTATCAACAAGGAGAAAAGTGCAGTGTATTTTCATGAGAATATAGGAGAAGAACTAGTACAATTGGTACATACAGTTACAAGAATCCCAAGGAAGGACTTTCCTTTTATCTATAAGGGGTGCCAATATATTATTGCAGGAGGAAGAATGAGCATTACAAAGATATTATTGATAAGGTGAGAAACAAATTATTCTCGTGGACTGGAATGCTTTTATCCATTGGAGGGAGGATCACTCTTATTAAGCATGTGTTGCAAAGCATGCCTATACATTTGTTATCAGCATATGATCCTCCTGCTCGGGTTATTGCTAATTTACACAGAATGTTTGCAAAGTTTTTTTAGAGTAACTCTGTAGGGAATTCTAGTAAGCATTGGTCATCATGGACAGTGTTATGCCATCCTTATGACGAGGGTAGAGTAAGGTTTAGAAGTCTCCAAGATGTTTCAAAGGCTTTATTTGCCAAATTGTGGTGGAATTTTATAACAAAACAGTCCTTATGAAGAAGGTATTTGAGCAATAAATATTTGAAGAAAGAGCATGCAGTGTTGGTTGGATGGACAAGGGGAACATATGTTTGGAAGAAAATGCTGCAAATGAGAGATTTGATTGAACAGAAGATATGGTGGAAACAAAATCAAGGGCAATCTCACTTCTGGTTGGATAATTGGACTGGTTTGGGAGCTTTGTATCATGTCACTGGGGCACAATTTGATTGTGACAGAACTGTTGTACAAGTGCGGGAAACTGTGGAACATGGGAGGTGGAATATATTTAAACTAAGGGATCTGCTTCCTAGTAGCTTAGTTAAGCATATTTTTACTAGTATTCCACCTCCAAAGGAGCTAGAAACAGTAGATCAACCCTTTGGAAACCTGAAGCAAGGGGAAAATTCTCGGTAACATCAGCCTATCAGATTGTGAGACAAAGGCAAGAATCCAATGTCTTGTTTAAGAACATGTGGATCAAAGGATTACCCGTGAAGATATCATTTCTTCTATAGAGATTTTGGAAGTTTAAACTTCCATTAGATGATGTAGTAAAGAAGTAGGGTTTTCAATTCCCCTCTAGATGTTACTTTTGTCAATCTCCTAAAGTGGAAACCTTTTCTCATTTTTTCTACAGTCATCAGCAGCTCAATATCTTTGGAAACAATTTAGTGGGCTCGTTGGATTAAACATAGAAAGAATGCAGGTAACTCAAGTGATTAACTTATGGTGGGAAGATTCCGTGAATCCTCATGTTAGATATATATTCAAAGCAATCCCTGCAATCATTTTGTGGGAGTTATGGAAGATGAAGAATGCCATTAAGCATGGAGGATGGATGTCATATGTGAAGCTTATGTATCAAGTGATGCACAATATTATCATGTTTATGAAAGTGAGAAGGGGCAATTTCAAGTATGCATCATACCATTGGGAGACCGTAGTACAAGTATTGCAAGCTTATTCTCCTAAATTCAAGATTAGGCAAGTGTTATGGAAGTTTCCAGAAAGGGGATGGATAAAATGCAATACAAATGGGGCATCAAGAGGTAATCCTGGGAGAAGTGCTTGGGGGTTTTTATGCTAGAAATAGCAATGGCGATACCATTCATGCACAAGCAGAGGAAATGGAAGGGGCATGTTATACAAATACTCAAGTAGAAGCAAAAGCAATATTGCAAGCTATGAGATTCATCAAACAAACTCAAAGGGATCTAGTGATTGTGGAAACTGACTCAATAACTCTTGATAAGGTGATTAACAAGAATTGGGAGGTACCATGGCAAATTGTGCATGAGATGGATGAGATATGGGAAATCATGGAACGCAGCAATATTCAGGTGGTTCATATCCTGAGAGAGGGGAATAAGATTGCAGATTATTTGGCAAACTGGGCATTAGACCATGGAAGAATCCTAATCACCTCTTTCCGTTAGCTTGAGGTAGAGGGAAAAAGATTGATCAGCAATGATAAAATGTAGCTGCCCTACTTGAGAAAGAGATTCTATAAATGAAGGAGATTTCTGGAAATAAAGAGGGGTATCTCATTGTCCAAATCCTTTGGGAGGAAGACAATGGGTTTGATTTAACTAATTGTTTGTTTCATTGTGCAGGAACAGAAAGAAAACTTAAGAGAATTAGTGAAATACAAACAACACAACAAGGGAGCAACAAAATTTAAAAGAAATGCAGACACAAATCAATCTAAGGTACAATTGGTTATACACAATATCTCCATATCTGATAATTCTTCAATTCATTGGACAAACATCAGGTAAAAGGAGGTTGTTAACAGTTGATACTGAAGGATATCAGAACAAATACACAAAGGAACACACCATTCAACATCAGGCTAATCAACAACAACTGCACGAATTGAAGACAATGTCAAAAGCTGAATATATCTGGGTGTATTGCACAATACCTGAGTATCTGATAATTGTGATATGGGTGGTAGTAGTACCATGTGGTACTCATTCCTCATGTACAAGAATTGGGTAATCAATGTAAAATGCAATCAACTGATGCTACAGATAAAGCAAAAGGGACAACTTTTCAGAAAAAACACAAAGTTCATCCTAAAGGAAATCGATATCAAATACAAGGAGTGCAAAACAACACTTATATGCAGATAAATATCATACATGTCAAATTCAGGAATTCGGAGCTACAACAAAAAAAGGGAACATGTTCACCTCAGAAATTCGGGTTGTTATGCGGTGAATAGACTAACACAAGTCAAGGTGTATATGATGCCCCACAAGTAAGAAGGGATACTTAATCATTCTAATTAAGATTCCAAAAAAATTTTAGGAGAGAAGGAAGCTCGTTGGAGAAAGTTAAAGTAGAAAGTGCCTTACTCTGTGTACAAATGTATTAGTAGGTATTCATGGCAATTTACGGGGTTATAAGTTGAACGAATCAAATCGACGGAATCTGAACCGAATCGGGGAAACCTGCAGACACCATACTACGTTGACGGACCGTCAAAATGCCTCGTCCATAGGTTTCTGCAAGCTGAAATTTACAGGCGCAATTCGACTGGCAAGTCAACGGACCGTCGACACGTCGACGAGACCGTCGACCCAGCCGTCGAACTGCCTCTCTGGAATATTCTAGTCCCATCTATAAATATTCGGCCTTTAGTCATAATTTTCAGATTTCACCTCTCTCCAAGTCCTGTTGACCCAAATTTTTTGTCCAAAATTCTACAAAATTTTGACAAACTTATATGCTTCGATTTCCTCGATCCCAGAACCTTTAAAACTTGCTTAACACTTGTTAATAGTATTCCTTAACCTTATAAGGGCTCCATGACCTCTTTGAGCTTACGTTAGTTTACTCACAGTGCAACGCGAAATTTTTTGAGGTGTAACATCTTCAGGACCATTTTGTAGAGAATTTAGCAGAGGAAAACTTAAATCGGGGAGACCTTTTGCTAGCCCAAGATCGTTAACTAAGATCGGAAGATTCAATTGAAGATGAGGAAACTACGAAATGGAGAACTTGGTTATGGAAGAAGACTTTCTTGAATTGGCTATGAATTGAATTTGTATTGGGTTGATTACAAATGACTAGGTCACCCCCTATTTATACTTATGTAGGGATGGTCCTAGAAATTGTTCTAGATACATCTATAGAAAAATCTAGTTACACTTATCTTTTAGCACTACTCTAGAACATCTAGATATTATTCTAGGTACAAAAGGATGTAGATAATTCTATCATCTACTACAAATATCTAGGTGCCTAGAATTTCTAGATATATTCTAAATACAATAAATATCAAAGATATTCCAATATAACCCTTTAAATATCTCTGATGTTTTTTCTTCCAAAAAATTAAATTTTATGTTATTCATTCTTGCAGCTGAATGTATGTCAAGAGCACTGAATGCACTTCACTATAATGAGCAGTGTAGAGGCTATGGGATGGCTAAATGAGTCCATATATCAATCACCTTGCATATGCAGATGATACTATCATTTTTACTTCAGCAGATGAGAATTCTCTAAGATTGTTAATGGAAATTCTAGAGGCTTATGAGAAGGTTAGTGGACAGCTTATCAACAAGGAGAAAAGTGCAGTGTATTTTCATGAGAATATAGGAGAAGAACTAGTACAATTGGTACATACAGTTACAAGAATCCCAAGGAAGGACTTTCCTTTTATCTATAAGGGGTGCCAATATATTATTGCAGGAGGAAGAATGAGCATTACAAAGATATTATTGATAAGGTGAGAAACAAATTATTCTCGTGGACTGGAATGCTTTTATCCATTGGAGGGAGGATCACTCTTATTAAGCATGTGTTGCAAAGCATGCCTATACATTTGTTATCAGCATATGATCCTCCTGCTCGGGTTATTGCTAATTTACACAGAATGTTTGCAAAGTTTTTTTAGAGTAACTCTGTAGGGAATTCTAGTAAGCATTGGTCATCATGGACAGTGTTATGCCATCCTTATGACGAGGGTAGAGTAAGGTTTAGAAGTCTCCAAGATGTTTCAAAGGCTTTATTTGCCAAATTGTGGTGGAATTTTATAACAAAACAGTCCTTATGAAGAAGGTATTTGAGCAATAAATATTTGAAGAAAGAGCATGCAGTGTTGGTTGGATGGACAAGGGGAACATATGTTTGGAAGAAAATGCTGCAAATGAGAGATTTGATTGAACAGAAGATATGGTGGAAACAAAATCAAGGGCAATCTCACTTCTGGTTGGATAATTGGACTGGTTTGGGAGCTTTGTATCATGTCACTGGGGCACAATTTGATTGTGACAGAACTGTTGTACAAGTGCGGGAAACTGTGGAACATGGGAGGTGGAATATATTTAAACTAAGGGATCTGCTTCCTAGTAGCTTAGTTGAGCATATTTTTACTAGTATTCCACCTCCAAAGGAGCTAGAAACAGTAGATCAACCCTTTGGAAACCTGAAGCAAGGGGAAAATTCTCGGTAACATCAGCTTATCAGATTGTGAGACAAAGGCAAGAATCCAATGTCTTGTTTAAGAACATGTGGATCAAAGGATTACCCGTGAAGATATCATTTCTTCTATAGAGATTTTGGAAGTTTAAACTTCCATTAGATGATGTAGTAAAGAAGTAGGGTTTTCAATTCCCCTCTAGATGTTACTTTTGTCAATCTCCTAAAGTGGAAACCTTTTCTCATTTTTTCTACAGTCATCAGCAGCTCAATATCTTTGGAAACAATTTAGTGGGCTCGTTGGATTAAACATAGAAAGAATGCAGGTAACTCAAGTGATTAACTTATGGTGGGAAGCTTCCGTGAATCCTCATGTTAGATATATATTCAAAGCAATCCCTGCAATCATTTTGTGGGAGTTATGGAAGATGAAGAATGCCATTAAGCATGGAGGATGGATGTCATATGTGAAGCTTATGTATCAAGTGATGCACAATATTATCATGTTTATGAAAGTGAGAAGGGGCAATTTCAAGTATGCACCATACCATTGGGAGACCGTAGTACAAGTATTGCAAGCTTATTCTCCTAAATTCAAGATTAGGCAAGTGTTATGGAAGTTTCCAGAAAGGGGATGGATAAAATGCAATACAAATGGGGCATCAAGAGGTAATCCTGGGAGAAGTGCTTGGGGGTTTTTATGCTAGAAATAGCAATGGCGATACCATTCATGCACAAACAGAGGAAATGGAAGGGGCATGTTATACAAATACTCAAGCAGAAGCAAAAGCAATATTGCAAGCTATGAGATTCATCAAACAAACTCAAAGGGATCTAGTGATTGTGGAAACTGACTCAATAACTCTTGAGAAGGTGATTAACAAGAATTGGGAGGTACCATGGCAAATTGTGCATGAGATGGATGCGATATGGGAAATCATGGAACGCAGCAATATTCAGGTGGTTCATATCCTGAGAGAGGGGAATAAGATTGCAGATTATTTGGCAAACTGGGCATTAGACCATGGAAGAATCCTAATCACCTCTTTCCATTAGCTTGAGGTAGAGGGAAAAAGATTGATCATCAATGATAAAATGTAGCTGCCCTACTTGAGAAAGAGATTCTATAAATGAAGGAGATTTCTGGAAATAAAGAGGGGTATCTCATTGTCCAAATCCTTTGGGAGGAAGACAATGGGTTTGATTTAACTAATTGTTTGTTTCATTGTGCAGGAACAGAAAGAAAACTTAAGAGAATTAGTGAAATAAAAACAACACAACAAGGGAGCAACAAAATTTAAAAAAAATGCAGACACAAATCATTCTAAGGTACAATTGGTTATACACAATATCTCTATATCTGATAATTCTTCAATTCATTGGACAAACATCAGGTAAAAGAAGGTTGTTAACAGTTGATACTGAAGGATATCAGAACAAATACACAAAGGAACACACCATTCAACATCAGGCTAATCAACAACAACTGCACGAATTGAAGACAATGTCAAAAGCTGAATATATCTGGGTGTATTGCACAATACCTGAGTATCTGATAATTGTGATATGGGTGGTAGTAGTACCATGTGGTACTCATTCCTCATGTACAAGAATTGGGTAATCAATGTAAAATGCAATCAACTGATGCTACAGATAAAGCAAAAGGGACAACTTTTCAGAAAAAACACAAAGTTCATCCTAAAGGAAATCGATATCAAATACAAGGAGTGCAAAACAACACTTATATGCAGATAAATATCATACATGTCAAATTCAGGAATTCGGAGCTACAACAAAAAAAGGGAACATGTTCACCTCAGAAATTCGGGTTGTTATGCGGTGAATAGACTAACACAAGTCAAGGTGTATATGATGCCCCACAAGTAAGAAGGGATACTTAATCATTCTAATTAAGATTCCAAAAAAATTTTAGGAGAGAAGGAAGCTCGTTGGAGAAAGTTAAAGTAGAAAGTGCCTTACTCTGTGTACAAATGTATTAGTAGGTATTCATGGCAATTTACGGGGTTATAAGTTGAACGAATCAAATCGACGGAATCTGAACCGAATCGGGGAAACCTGCAGACACCATACTACGTTGACGGACCGTCAAAATGCCTCGTCCATAGGTTTCTGCAAGCTGAAATTTACAGGCGCCATTCGACTGGCAAGTCAACGGACCGTCGACACGTCGACGAGACCGTCGACCCAGCCGTCGAACTGCCTCTCTGGAATATTCTAGTCCCATCTATAAATATTCGGCCTTTGGTCATAATTTTCAGATTTCACCTCTCTCCAAGTCCTGAAAATTCTAGAATACTCTCCATATCATATTATCACAAATCCAAGAGGAATTGAAGAGTAAGCACCAAGAAATTATTCGAATCAAGTGCAAGGATGTCAATAGGGCTTGTGGAAACCAAGAATCTCTTTGGTATTGAAGTAGGGTTTTCTCTCAAGTGGAGTATTTTCATCCAAACCCCATTCCTATGTGATCAAAGGTGAGTTTCACATTTAATTCATGTCACTAAGAATATCGGGTTGTTAAAAGGCTTGGATTATGGAAGAAAGTAGAGTATGAAGTTCAAATATGGAAATAGTGGAATTCTTGAATGGTAACTTGACTTGAGTCATAGTTCTTGACATACCATGAGTGTAATCTTGTTGTGAATAATGCAAATGATGTTAAAAGAGTGTTATATGAGAATAAATATGAAGTTGTGTTGCAATTATGATTATGGGTGACTTGAAAGGGAATGTTGGGAATTGAATAATGTTTAACTTGATGAAGTTTATCAATTGTAATATCGTGGGTGTTATTATCGACGTTTGGGAGTTATTATATTATATGGAGAAGTTGTATAAAAAAAGGAGATGCTGCCCAATTTTCGTTAGCTTTAGCTTAAGCTTAAGTATGTTTCCGATTATCTAATCCTATTATGAATTCTCTTGAATGTAGAATCGTGAACATTGGAGGAAAGCGTTTAATTGATATAGTTGGAGAGACGTAAAGGTATGTGAGGCTAGTCCCTTCTTTTCCAAAGGCATGATTCTTATATATATGTATATATGGTGACTTCTTCCTGGTAAATTCCATGACTTTCTTACATTCCAAAAGATGAAAGCTAGAGAGTATTAACAGTTTCCCAAGAGATAGAGATGAGATATGTTCCGTGATAATGATATGATGCTATTATGATGCTAATGACCTTGACATGATTCCTTGATGCTATTCATTATTGATTCCCTCGCCTTATAATGCTAGTTCCTTCAAGGTGAGACATGATGATCATGACTACTCCATAATGGAATCGGGGGTTCTCGACCTTACGTCACCCCGATAGAGTTGTAGTATTTAATTAATTTCTAATGCATGCATTATGATAAGTATATAATGATGAGATTACACCGTGCCTAGTTGGCATGACATGACACCGCTAAGGCGGGCGACTTATGATTACACCGTGCCTAGTTGGCCGGACATGACACCGCTAAGGCGGGCGGCTTATGATTACACCGTGCCTATGTGGTCGGACATGACACCACTAGTGGGCGGCGTGCGATAGTTACGCTGACGCGGGTTAACGATGACAGTATATTTGATATGCATAATATGTGTTTTCCTTTAAAAGTTAAGCAGGCATAGTATTCACCCTAAGACGCAATTGATGTTCAGGTTATATCTTCGCCTCATGTTTCATTATTTATTTATTATTCTAGTATTAGTCATGCATTACATACTCAGTACATTTTTCGTACTGACGTCTTTTTCTTTTTGGACGATGTGTTCATACCCACAGGTAGGCGGGGAGGCGGCCCAGATTTATAGGAGCTACTCAGTAGATTTATAGGAGCACTCCACTACTCTGGAGGTGCTACTTATGGTCATATTATTTTGTGTATATATTTGGGTATGATGGGGTCCTATCCCATCCTTATGTATCAGTACTCTAGTAGAGGCTCGTAGATACGGATGTGTGGGTAGTTGTTGTCTTATGGATGCTTCAGTGTATATTCTTGTATATCTTTTTGCAGCCGTGAGGGCTTATGTATATTTATGTATTTCCTTGCGAATTATATGTGGCCAGGATGATTATGATGACTAGCGTAATGAGTGGTGCTCGGTAGTCAGCTCCGGGTACCTGTTATAGTGTCTAGACGGGTCATGACAAAAGTGGTATTAGAGCAATTCCGTCCTAGGGTGTGTCTACTAGCCATGTCCAGTAGAGTCTTTTTAATGGGTGTGAAGCGCGCCACACTTATAAACAGGAGGCTGCGGGGCATTTAGGAATGATGACCGTCTTTCTTCTTCATAGATCGTGCGAATGTGCTATAATATAAGAATTTTTTTTCCTAACTGTGAGTTATGTTTTCAGCAAAGTTGATGAAAGTAAAAGCTACAGCAGCCTAGAACGGCAAGATAGTGGTTGAAGAAAGGATTGAACGGGAGCCGTCTAGGGGTACGGAGGAGGGAGAACCCCAGAGTAAGGTCCTATTTTAGTTTTCCCATACTTCGCCCACTTTGGAGCAGCAAAGGGGAGTCTCAACCTTAGCTCCAGCACCCCCAAATCCTCCACAAGATGCCTCGGGCCAGGAGATGAGACAGGCCATCCTTTTGCTGACCTAGTTAGTAGCCGTATAAGCTCAGCAGCAGGGTGCGAGCTATGGTAACAGGAGTTGGAGGAAGAGAGTCAGGTCTTCGGGGTTTGATCATAAGTTTAGGGGCGCTCCAAGGCAGCCATTCTCGAGGCACTCAGTTCGTTCAATAACAAGTGCTCCTCCATAGTTTCCTGGACCCAGGTTTGATAGATCCACTTATTCAGGGCCACCCCAGAGTCTTAGAGTTTCCAGTTCTTAGATTCGGAGTGGTTCCAGTCAGGTGAGATCACCGGTACCACGATGCACTCAGTGTCATAAGTTACATTCCGGAATGTGCCGCTCAGGTTTGGATGTTTTTTACGCCTGCGCTCGGCCAGGCCATTTCAGGCGCGACTATCCATCGC
Organism: Lycium barbarum; assembly: GCF_019175385.1. Lineage (NCBI taxonomy): Eukaryota > Viridiplantae > Streptophyta > Magnoliopsida > Solanales > Solanaceae > Lycium > Lycium barbarum. The sequence continues at coordinate 30,064,253 of NC_083347.1, forward strand.
TATGTGGTAAAGATAAGGTTCAGCCTAGGGTATTAACAGCTAGCTCTTCATCGTCGATACGCCCTCCGAGGAAAAGACCACAGGTATTAGCAAGCTGTGATAGGGACGGAGGAGGAATGCCCAGTCTGAGTGGATTCCAGTATCACACCTATGCATTAGCTCGGCGACAGGATCTTGAGTTTCCCCCTGATGTTGTTCCAGGTATATTATCAGTACTCTCTTAGGGTGTATACGTATCGATTGATTCAGGTCCTACATTGTCATATATCACTCCTTGTGTTGCGGGGTGTATGGCGTTGAAACCCGAGCCAAATTAGCGATTTGAGATGTCTACGCCTGTTAGTAACTCAGTGATAGCTAGAATTATGATTTCTGAGTAAGCAAACCTCCATGAAGAGAGAGTTGATCGACATAATGTGTAAAACAATAGAATTCTAGAAAGAGTGTGTAGGTATAACTTATGAGACAAACTTATGAGACAAGCCCTATTACTTAAATTCTTTATAGTGGTCAGCTCATGTTGCTGAGCTGTATATTCTATGTGTTTCTATATATGGCCTTTAAGGCATAGGATGTGTTTTCTGGGTCGTGTGCAGGTTCGGGATTATTGTGTTTATAAAGGAAACTTTGCCAAAATTCTTCCAGGAATCTAAAGCAAGTTGTGGGAACTGTAGGCAGGATTGTTGCGAGAAACAAGAAAAAGGCTAGTAATGAGTGATTAAAAACGGAGTTAGTAGTTAAATGCGGGGTAAACATAGTAAGTACGTATTAAGCTAAGGGAATGATAAATGGGTTAAGATGGAATAAGGAACATGAGAAAGGAAAGTGAAGTGCTCGGGATAGAAAGAAGTTTTATACACTAAGGAGAATCAAAGCGATAAACACTCTAGAATAAGTTGCAAGTTAGAAAACATGGCTAGATCTCTTCGTTCTGGGGAACGTTAAGTTATGAGATAAACTTGATGTATACATATAAGCTGATGCACGACACGCTGAATTAGATTATTAACCTAGGCTTCACCTGATGGTTATAATGTGAGGAAAATTTTCATATCACTATAAGCTAGCCTTATTGATCTCGGTGAGATGTGTTCCGCGTTACGGTTCAGGTTATATATCCAGGAATTTACTCGAATGATTATATGACAGGGATTGTTATTACAAGTATGAGGGAAAGCGAAAATAAGATAAGATTGATCGGCGAAACAAAAGGATGACAAGTCATGAATGCTCGGTATATGTGGTATGCATAGTAAAAGTGTTGGAAACAAAGGAGGAAGGGTAGGATCGAGGCAAATAGGAGGGAAGTCCACTAGAGTAGTAACTCGATGAACAGAAGGGAGAAGAGAATTAAACCCTGTGAATATTCTAACATTAAATAGGAAGGTAATCAGGAGTCGTGAAGTGATAGAAATTCTGAATCATGCTATACGGACAGTGTGGCTAATTAATTTACGACGAGAATTATGGCACCAAGTGTCGAGTAAGATATCCTATGCATGAAGAGCGAGTTTACACAACATCCATACAAAGCATTCTAAAGGGACCATATGTAACCCCATTATTAATATGTTGGGATAACAGAGTACAATACTCCTATAGCAGTGTGAACCGATCGAAGAAGAGTGTGGAGGGATTGACGTTGAACCTTAAGTTACATTTTTATCAAAAGATAGCGTTCTGAGAGAAAAATTGAAGAAAAAAAAGGGAAGCCAATGGTACTCCGAAATAGGTTTAGGGTTATTGTCCTATGAATGAAATCATTTGAGGAAAGGTGAGTCTGGAGAGGGCAAGTTGGTAGACAATTCGATATAGGGAGTATAGAGCGGTTATGAGCTACATCAATGGAAATGGTGAACATACAAGACGGTCTATGGGAATTGATAGAAGTAATGAAAGAAACATTGAGGTAAAGACAATTACCTCATGGTTTAATAGCCATGGCAACAAAACGGTAACCAACACGAGACAATCAAAGAAGTAGTCATTGATTTTCAGGGGCAACGTGGCCACCGGAGGCATATGAATGAGATAATACAAGATATGGGCCATAGAAAGGAAGACGGGCGAAGAATTCAACATGGCAGTTGTACAACAATAAGGTAGGTTATGAGGTAGAGTTAAAGGATGGGTATATGACAGAAAAGCGGTATTATCCTCAAGAAGATACATCACGTGAGCATTGCGGCTTCAATTCAAGCGTAAGATAGACAAGGATAAAACGATATTTCCATACAATAAGAAATCATGCGAATGATTTCATAGTGAGGAGATATAGACGATGAGAGTAAGATTTGGATTAGAGAGAGAAGTGAATAATGGACTATGACAGGAAGTCAAGCGGAGTAGCCACCGCAAGCAAGACACATGGTTGCGAAGTTGCAATGTCGCATAACAATTAGGGAAGCATTGTACAGGGAAAGCCTTGAGGGAAAAAGTAATTGACTCAGAATTTGGTAATGTCTTGCCAATGGAAGGATGCAGAGTTGACACTAGAAGAAGATTGAAAAGGAGACAAACTATTTGAAAGCATGTGAATACTTGACAGTAGCAATCTACAATGAAGAGGAGAAAATATGTATGATCGTTTAGAAGAGAAAGTGTATGGGTGACACAAGAATTCCAAGCTTAGATTACCCAGCACGAAGGAATTAAGGCTGCATCACGAGATAAATGCAGTAAGATGGATTTAAATGAGAAATTGAAAGCGAGAGGTAGTGGTGAAGAAAATAATAGGGAGTAAACTTGTGTAAGACAATTTCGTGGCACTAGTCAAGAATGAGAAGGAACCTAAAGCTGAGATGGGTGTTGCAATTGTAAAGAATCATATAAACTATCTATGAAAATTTTTCAGGCTAAAATGCTTGGTCCTGTACCGGTACCTGAAGATCGATGTATTCCAAAAGATCTGGGGAAGATAGGTCATTCTAGTAGACCCCCCCCCCCCCCCCAATTCTAAGATGGATAAGCGGATAGAGCTCACTTTCTAACTTTCCAAGGCATGCTAGAAGCACGTACGTTAGACCTTTAAAGACCTGTGAAGATGATCTGGAAATGATATATCCGGATTGCCGTATGAAGCTTGCAAGAATGGGAGGATATCAAATTAGTGGAGTGTGGAAATTTCATCTTGAAGTCAAATTTAGAAACATTATTAAAAGACTTAGAGAGAATTTCATACTGCCTTTTCAATTGGGTGTGGGATAGTATGAAGGGACGATGGCATAAAAGAGGTGAATTGAGAAGCGTAAGAAGATATGAAGTCTAGGTATCCGCATTTATTTCCACCCCCAGAGGAGATTCAAAACGAAACGCCATTGTTTCCGGGTATTAGCTGTTTCCTTTTATTGTTTTGGGTCGTGTGTGTCTATGTTTCTTCTTATGATATTGTAGCCTGTGTGGCGATGTTATTTTGGGTTGCTGTGACAGGGTGGTAGTGTCATATTACAGGGGAAACTCTAGCGAAATTTCTGTAGAATCCCCAAGAACCTAACATTCGAGGATGAATGTTCCTAAGGGGGGAGAGTGTTACACGTCAGAATTTTGGGTTGTTGTGTGGTGAATAGACTAACACAAGTCATGGTGTATATGACGCCCTCAAGTAAGAAGGGATACATAATGATTCTAATTAAGATTCCAAAGACATTTGAGGAAATAAGCAAGCTCGTTGGAGAAAGTGTCAAGACCCGACTAGGGGCCATGACGGGTACCCGGGGCTAACCACCGAGCACCGCTCGTACCATTACCCATCGTACACATCAAGCGTTCATTCATTAATCTTACACTTGAATCATAGGAAAACCATTTTTCACTTGGAACATAATTACCTTTATATACATAGGCCCTTCGACTATCAAAATAATGTACATACAATAAGGACATCGTGAGACTAAACTACCCACACATATGTATCTACGAGCCTCTACTAGAGTACTAGACATATGGACGGGACAGGACCCCGCCGTGCCCAAAATATATATACACAAAACAATAAGCAATGGCACCTCCGAATAATAGAGTGCTCGCAAGGCCTGCTAATAGCTCCTACGAGTCTGGATCTCCTCCCTGTTTACCTGTGGGCATGAACATAGCGTCCAAAGAAAACAGACGTCAGTATGAACATTGTACTGAGTATGTAAGGCGTGGATAATAACATGATAAGAGCATGAGGAATAGCATAAGATAAAAGAACCGTTCATTTCTCATAATACTTTTTAAACATTCGTCATACGTACTTACCCCTTTATTCTCCTAGAGATACACTTGTTACATCCACATGCTTACATATGCAATAATTTACAATGCAGTACATCCACGTACCAGGCCATATAGGCTCGGTATCACACGTACTCGGCCCTTCCGGGACTCGATGGTATCCGTACTCGGCCCTTCCGGGACTCGATACTATCCGTACTTGGCCCTCCCGGGACTTGATGCTATCCGTACTCGTCCTTTCCTAGACTCGATGCTAACCGTAACTGAGCAGTGGGAGTGCTATGCATACATACATACATATACATAAAAATACATAAATGAAATCAACATCATCCTTAGCATTACCATACATCTATCATTAAAGCATACATTAGAACATTGAAGGCAACTATGGTAATGTCGAGGTGACATGAGGTCGTGGATCCCCGATTACATTATGGAGTAATCATAATCATCATATCTCACCTTGAAAGGACTAACGTTTTAAGGTGAGTGTACACAAGGAAAAGCATCAATGGAACCATACTTAGGATCAATAACCTTATGGACATCGTACCTCACTTTAAGATTCTCTATACTTACTCATCGTCATCATTATGATCGTATTCATGACATATTTCTCTTCTTTATCTCATAAGAAGCTCTTTATCAACGTTGACTCATAGTTCCCGGAATGTAAGAAAGTCATGGAGAGGTAGGGAAAATAATATCATAGGAATCATATAAGGATCATTAGCTTCGTAGGAATGTCATATCATGAGCTTTAGGACATCTAGACTTAGATTCATCATTATTATTGTCATGCTCGTAACGTATCTTTTTTTTTATCTTGTATGAAGCTCTTTATAATTGTAGACTCGTAATTTCCGATAAGTAGGAAAATCATGGAAAGATAGGAGGATTCATGCCATAGGATTCATGCCTTAGAAAGAAGGGACTAGCCTTACATACCTCTTTCGTTTAACAATTCTATCTCTTGATTGTTCTGCTTCGATGCTCGTGTTTCTACCTTCAAGAAAGTTCGTATTAACATTAGCTAATCGATTATAAGAACGTGCTTACTAAAGCTAGAGAAAATTGGGCAGCATTTCCTTTGTTTATAAAACTTTCCTCGCATCACATATCGACTCCCAAACATCCATAACAACATTCACATTATTATAGACAACAATCATCATTCATCTACATTATCCACATTTCACATTTTCACTTCAATTCCTCCATAATCATGGTCATAGTACACTACTATGTTTTCTTGCATATAATGTTTACCCTATGTTCTTAATGTCATTTATAACATATTTACAATCACAATATCTTAAGAATCATGACTCATCTCAAGCTACTACTCAAAATCTTAGTATGCTCATCTTTGTATCCCATTTTCTATCTCCTTTTATAATCTAAGTCTTTCTACCTCCCAATACCTTAAACAACATAGAATGATCATAAAACTTACCTTAGATAGTGTAGGAACAAGTTTTGGATGATAATCCTTCACTTGAAGAAAAACCCTAGCTTCAATCCAAAGAGTTTTCTTGACTCCAAGCAATCCTAGAGAGCTTCTTGCATTTGATTTCCATGGTTTGATGATGTTGATCATAAACTTCTCTTGAGTTCTTGTGGATGAAGAGTAGGGAGGGTTTTCTAGAGGGTTCTTTAGGTGTGGAGTGAGAAAATGAAATGAAATAATGAACTTGGGTCCTCCTTATGTCAACTTAAAATCTGTCCCGACACAAACATACGGACCAACATACGGTCCGTATCTTTTATACTAGTCGTATGTTTGGTCCAGTGAAGCTGCCATTCTGGGCAGGATATACGGTTGAACATACGGCCAGTATGTTTGGCCGTACAATGCCCAACTTTTTCCTAACTCTTTCTCATCGACTCGGTTGATCTCCAATCCTTATGGTACCTTCTTAACACTTGTTTAAAACCTCATTAACAATCTAAGGGACCTTATAGCTCTTCTCCAAAACATCATTAAGCTCTCATTAATTCGATACTCTTAAATCTTGCCCGACACACAACATATACCTTGCTTTCCTTTACAACTTTTTTCTCTTACCTCAAGTGCCTTTGAAATCTCAATTAGGATCCTCAAATGTTATTTCTTACTTATCGAGACATCGTATACTTCGTGCCCTTCTTTAGTCTATCCACTGTACATTAACGGGAAATTTTTCAGAGGTGTAACATTCTTCCCCCTTTAAAAACATTCGTCCTTGAATGTTAAGCCATCGGGGATTCTACAAAAATTTCACCAGAGTTTTCCCTATAATATGGCACTACCATCCTGTCACAACAACCCATAATAACATTGCCACTCAGGGCTATAACACCACAACACACAATCTGGCTATACACGAATAAAAGTATTAAAATTAAGGTATTGCATTGCATACCTGGGGCAACAACGTTTCATCTTGAACCTCCTGTGGGAGCCATCATTTTAATCCTCTAACACACACTATCTATATCATTCCCTTTGAATAGCTGAAAATGAGTTTTTCTTCTTAGTAATGACTCTCGGGTGCAATACTTCCCTGATTCCTCAGAAATATCCTTTCAAGAGATATAAGTGAGTTGCTTTCTTGATATAATCCTCGTTGATACTCGGACTCATCAGTCCTTTTTCTTGCTCAATAATGGTATTAACCCACATCTGTAGAGTCTAGATAAACTCAATCCGTGGTGTCCTGTCATAGGTGTCTGTCGTCGACTTCCTCGAAGGCCTCAAATTTTTTAGAATTTCATAACCCTTTGGTAACTGTCGGAAATTTGCTATAACCATAATGGTACAAAAATGAAAATTCCAAGGCATAATATTCTTTTGGTAAAAGCCCCCCTTCATTCAGTGATCTTATTGCATTCGTAAGTTGTCACACCCCAGGGCTACCGTAGGAAGCATATAGTATGTACTTATATCATATTCCAAGTAATTGTCCTATTTATCCTTAACGATAATCCCAACTCAACATTTCAACTCAATTCACCATATATTTTCCTTCAACTGATCCGGAGTATCATGACCACACTATTCTTGTTTACCTCTTACTCCTCTTTTTAAGTACCCACTGGTTTCATTGGCGACATATAAATACTTGCAAGTTACATAATCGTTCTTGCGTGATTCGTATACATACACATCTATACATATACATGTATCCATATCCGTATACATATTTGTGTCCATGTTCATATCCATAGCATACCCGACCTTGAAGGTTCGGTGGTTTTCGCATACCCGGCCACAACAAGGCTCGGTGTCATACATACCAAAACTCTTTTGTCTATCTGTAATAACTTATCTCATCATGCTCTCTTCCTTCCTTTATTTTTCCCTTGATTATCATATCTTATGTTCTACTATATAAAACCTTAGGTCCCTTTCTTAATTGTCGCTTATAAATCGTAATATCATTAACAACAACTCTACCATTAGTGCCTTTGCCTCTATTCTAATATAGCATCGCTGTCTTTTACCATATCCCTTGAGTTATTTTCCCTCAATGTCACGTGGTTCAAGGTCTTCGCGAATGATTTCCAGTACAGTCTCAAATGCCTGCTCAATTTGTGTTCGTTTATTTACTAGTTATAAGACTCATTTCTGCGTAACTCTCACTCTTTGGTTTAGAGTCTATATCTGACATATCTTAGGGTCCATCGTTTCAATCTCTACACTTGTATTCTCTTTACTCGCTTCCCCTCTTTAAGGGTTTTACTTATACCATTCTCAAATCCGTTGCCTGACCTTCAAATCTTGAATTCATATATCCCTTACTATACTACATCTTATTCATGTCGTTTCCCATAATTTATAGCTAATATAATTCATGTGTGAAGTCTTAACATACTCATCTTGCTGTTTTGTAATCAAGTAACACAACCGACATAGCAATCCGAATAAGGATGTATTTTACTTAGCTCATCTGGTAGTTATGAGTCAATGTCTAAATCCGCTCTAATTAACAACTTTTGTCCCATAGGGATGCTCACACTAGTAGTATGTCTAGTTATCCATACCATCCATGCAATGTCAATTGCCCTCTTCTTCGGTGCTCAAAGTTCACTTGTAACGTCATCTTTGTTTTCCAGGGCCTAAGTCTCATGCGCAACTAATACCCCTTATGCCTCATACTCTTTTACTCTTGTGTTGCACTCAACATTGATTTCAAAACCAATCATAGTCATGTTGTATTTGTCATTGATGATAGCTTTGCTCTATCGCTTTATCGTCGTACGATAAACTCATAACTCATGGCCACCTTTTTCTTTTCAACTCATTACTTCATATACTTTACTCGTTCTAACTTGGTATAGGATATTCATAGGAGATGCATCTTCCTTTAATCATAACATGATTACTTCTTAAGCGCGCGTACTTTGCGGCCCATTTCCTTCTCTTTCTATTCCCATTCTTATTCCTTTACATTCCTTCCTCCTCAATTTATCTTATTTCCTCTCGCTTTAAAATCAATCCTTTATTCTTGTCTCCAGGAACCCTATTCTTAACTTAGTACCACTTTGTCCTTTAGAATATACTACCTTTGTACCATCCATTCTTCGCTTCCAAAACTTATTCTGTTCATTCTGATCATCCCCTCTCATCCTTATTGTGTTGATCCCTTTTTCCTAACAATCGTCCTATTTCATTATTCATCTTTCTGTAGTCTTGGTCTTGGTCTTTTACCTCCAGCTAAAGATATCACTCATGTTGTCGATTATACAAATCACAAACTACTACTACTTTGCCATATCACATTTCTCTAATTCCTTTTTCAAGTTGGCTTGCTATTATTTCTGTCATTGCGGAACCTCTATGCTGGATTTTTCTAACAAGGTCTTATAAGCTTTCTTATCTACTGCCCCATGGATCGCTTGCTGGTTTCACACTTGCATTCATTCTTTATTCATATAGAACATGTCACATCTTTAGTCCTTTCCTCGCTATACTTTGTATTACAGTTCTTGCTACGTTCTCATTATACCTTGATCATAATCAACTCTATAGGGTGACACTTCTTGATCTCATTCGCAAGCCTGCTTATAAAATAGATTAAACCTCGTGAAGTAAGCATACTTAACCTGTTATTCTTTCGGATCAGCCCTATTACACTTACCATATAAGTTATCTTACCAATGTATTCACATTCATTATAACCCTTCATATTCGTACCTCTGTCTCCGTGATGCTGTTACTTTATTTTGCTAATAGACTTGTCATATTTTTCTTGTGCTTATCCATCCAATCAATACTTTAGTATCGCACTCTATTGGAGTTACCCTTTCTCTTCTATGTCATGTTTTAGTACTACCAGTCTCCCTAATTTACTCTAGTATTTCTCTTTACTATATCAATGTCGATCTTATAATTACCGCTACTATCAATTCAACAACATTTAACTCATCTCCTTTAAATTCTAAGAAAATTTTAATAGGGTTTCCTCTATATTTCTTACTATCCAAAACCTGCAGGCAGAAAATACCAACAATGCCTCGCCGGGCTAATATATACATATGATATACCTCAGCCACACAGGGCTCCCAATTTCAAGTGAAAGTACAAAGATGTCGAAACTCACCTCATATATCACACATCGAGGTATACCTGATCCTTTAGCAATCTGCCTTGTTATACCTTCCTATTTACTTTCCCTTTCGTTCTTCAGCTTTACATCTCAATTAAACCTCAGTATTCTTACCTTACCCGACATACATCTTTCGTACCGATGCTTACCTTTGTACTAATTCATTCAATTTGTTTAATTCACAGACTTATAACTGAACTTATCATCAAGAGATACTTTTAGTCAATTCCTCTGTTGTACTTACATCGAATTACCTCTATGACAACCAATCCATTATCATATAAATACATACTCCGATAACGTAGCCTCAACGAAGGGGCTTACCTCCGTAACTTTCAATGTCATCAATCATTTTCTTCTGTCAATACCGTTCTTCTACTGCAATCAAGTGTTAGTTTAAGGAATCTCATTTCCTATGGCTTAGCTCTATCGCACGATCTTAGAGATGAAAGAATGGTCATTTTTCCTAAATGCCCTGTAGCCTCATGTTTATTAGTGTGGCGCGCAACACACCATAAACAAGACTCTACTAGACACGGCTCGTAGACACTTCCTATGACTGAATTGCTCTAATACCACTTTTGTCATGACCCGACTAGGGGCCATGACGGGTACCTGGAGCTAAGCACTGAGCACCACTCGTACCATTACCCATCGTATACGTCAAGCGTTCATTCATTAATCTTACACTCGAATCATAGGAAAACCATTTTTCACTTGGAACATAATTACCTTTATATACATAGGCCCTTCGGCTATCAAAATAATGTAAGTACAATAAGGACATCGTGAGACCATACTACCCACACATACGTATCTACAAGCCTCTACTAGAGTACTAGACATATGGACGGGATAGGACCCCGCCGTGCCCAAAATATATATACACAAAACAATAAGAAATGGCACCTCCGAATAATAGAGTGCTCGCAAGGCCTGCTAACAGCTCCTACGAGTCTGGATCTCCTCCCTGTTTACCTGTGGGCATGAACACAGCGTCCAAATAAAGCAGACGTCAGTATGAACATTGTACTGAGTATGTAAGGCGTGGATAATAACATGATAAGAGCATGAGGAATAGCATAAGATAAAAGAACCGTTCATTTCTCATAATACTTTTTAAACATTCGTCATACGTACTTACCCCTTTATTCTCCTAGAGATAGACTTGTTACATCCACATGCTTACATATGCAATAATTTATGATGCAGTACATCCACGTACCCGGTCATATAGGCTCGGTATCACCCGTACTCGGCCCTCTCGGGACTCGATGGTAACCGTACTCGGCCCTCCCAGGACTCGATGCTATCCGTACTCAGCCCTTTCAGGACTCGATACTATCCATAATTGTGCAGTGGGAGTGCTATGCATACATACATACACATACATAAAAATACATAAATGAAATCAACATCATCCTTAGCATTACCATACATCTATCGTTAAAGCATACATTAGAACATTGAAGGCAACTATGGCGATGTCGTGGTGACATGAGGTCGTGGATCCCCGATTATATTATGGAGTAATCATAATCATCATATCTCACCTTGAAAGGACTAACGTTTTAAGGTGAGTGTACACAAGAAAAAGCATCAATTGAACCATACTTAGGATCATTAACCTTATGGACATCGTACCTCACTTTAAGATTCTCTATACTTACTCATCGTCATCATTATGATCGTATTCATGACATATTTCTCATCTTTATCTCATAAGAAGCTCTTTATCAACGTTGACTCATAGTTCCCGGAATGTAAGAAAGTCATGGAGAGGTAGGGAAAATAATATCATAGGAATCATATAAGGATCATTAGCTTCGTAGGAATGTCATATCATGAGCTTTAGGACTTCTAGACTTAGATTCATCATCAGTATTGTCATGCTCGTACCGTATCTCTTTTCTTTATCTTGTATGAAGCTTTTTATAATTGTAGAGTCATAATTTCCGATATGTAGGAAAATCATGGAAAGATAGGAGGATTCATGCCATAGGAGTCATGCCTTAGAAAGAAGGGAATATCCTTACATACCTCTTTCGTTTAACAATTCTATCGCTTGAAAGTTCGTATTAACATTAGCTAATCGATTATAAAAACGTGCTTACTAAATCTAGAGAAAAATTGGGCAGCATTTCCTTTGTTTATACAAATTTCCTCATATCACATATCGACTCCCAAACATCTATAATAACATTCACAATATTATAGACAACAATCATCATTCATCTACATTATCCACATTTCACATTTTCACTTCAATTCCTCCATAATCGTGGTCATAGTACACTACTACGTTTTCTTGCATATAATGTTTACCCCATGTTCTTAATGTCATTTATAACATATTTACAATCACAATATCTTAAGAATCATGACTCATCTCAAGCTACTACTCAAAATTTCATTATTCTCATCTTTGTAACCCATTTTCTATATCGTTTCATAATCTAAGTATTTGAACCTCCCAATACCTTAAACAATATAGAATGATCATAAAACTTACCTTAGATAGTGTAGGAACAAGTTTTGGATGATAATCATTCACTTGAAGAAAAACACTAGCTTCAATCTAAAGAGTTTTCTTGACCCCAAGCAATCCTAGAGCGCTTCTTGCATTTGATTTCCTTGGTTTGATGAAGTTGGTCATAAACTTCTCTTCAGTTCTTGTGGATGAAGAGCAGGGAGGGTTTTCTAGAGGGTTCTTGTGGTGTGGAGTGAGAAAATGAAATGAAATAATGAACTTGGGTCCTCCTTATGTCAACTTAAAATCTGTCCCGACACAAACATACGGACCAACATATGGTCCGTATCTTTTATACTGGCCGTATGTCTGGCCGTATGTTTGGTCCAGTGAAGCTGCCATTCTGGGTACGGTTGAACATATGGCCAGTATGTTTGGCCGTACAATGCCGAGCCTTTTCTGAACTTTTTCTCGTCGACTCGTTTGATCTCCAATCCTTATAGTACCTTTTTAACACTTGTTTAACACCTCATTAACGATCTAAGGGACGTTATAGCTCTTCTCCAAAACATCATTTAGCTCTCATTAATTCGATACTCGTAAATCTTGCCCGACACACAACATATACCTTGCTTTCCTTAACAATTTTCTTCTCTTACCTCAAATGCCTTTGAAATATCAATTAGGATCCTCAAATGTTATTTCTTACTTATCGAGACATCGTATACTTCGTGCCCTTGGTTAGTCTATCCACTGTACATTAACGGGAAATTTTCAGAGGTGTAACAGAAAGTTAAGGTAGAAAGTACCTTACTGTATGTACAAATGTACCAGCAGGTATTCCTGGCAATTTATGGGGTTAGAAGTTGAACGAATCAAATCGACAAAATCTGAACCGAATCGGGGAAACATGCGAACACCAGATAGCGTCGATGGGCCATCGACATGTCAACGGACCGTCAAAACGCCTCGTCAATAGGTTTCTGCAAGCTGAAATTTGCAGGCACAATTCGATGGGCAAGTCGATGGACCGTCAACACTTTGACAGGACCGTTGACCCGGCCGTCGAACCGCCTCTCTGGAATATTCCAGTCCCAGCTATAAATATTCGGCCTTTGGTCATAATTTTTAGATTTCACCTCTCTCCAAGTCCTAAAAATTCTAGAATACTCTCCATATCATATTATCACAAATCCAAGAGGAATTGAAGAGTAAGCACCAAGAAATTATTAGAATCAAGTGCAAGGATGTTCAATAGGGCTTGTGGAAACCAAGAATCTCTTTGGTATTGAAGTAGGGTTTTCTCTCAAGTGGAGTATTTTCATCCAAATCCCATTCCTATGTGATCAAAGGTGAGTTTCACATTTAATTCATGTCACTAAGAATATTGGGTAGTTAAAAGGCTTGGATTATGGAAGAAAGTAGAGTATGAAGTTCAAATATGGAAATAGTGGAATTCTTGAATGGTAACTTAATTTGAGTCATAGTTCTTGACATACCATGAGTGTAATCTTGTTGTGAATGATGAAAATAATGTTAAAAGTGTGTTATATGAGAATGAATATGAAGTTGTGCTGCAATTATGATTATGGGTGACTTTGAAAGGGAATGTTAGGAATTGAATAATGTTTAACTTAAAGAAGTTTATCGATTGTAATATCGTGGGTGTTATTATCGACGTTTGGGAGTTGTTATATTATATGGAGAAGTTGTATAAAAAAAGGAGATGATGCCCAATTTTCGTTAGCTTAAGCTTAAGTATGTTTACGATTATCTAATCCTATTACGAATTCTCTTGAATGTAGAATCGTGAACATTAGATGAAAGCGATTAATTGATAAAGTTAGAGAGACTTAAAGGTATGTGAGGCTAGTCACTTATTTTCCAAAGGCATGATTCTTATATATATATATATATATATATATATATATATGGTGACTTCTTCGTGGTAATTTTCATGACCTTCTTACATTCCAAAAGATGAAAGCTAGAGAGTATTAACAGTTTCCCAAGAGATAGAGATGAGATATGTTTCGTGATACTGATATGATGCTATTATGATACTAATGATCTTGACATGATTCCTTGATGCTATTCATTGTTGATTCCCTCGCCTTATAATGCTAGTTCCTTCAAGGTGAGACATGATGATCACGACTACTCCATAATGGAATCGGGGGTTCTCGACCTTACGTTACCCGATAGAGTTGTAGTATTTAATTAATTTCTAATGCATGCATTATGATAAGTATATAATGATGAGATTACACCATGCCTAGTTGGCCGGACATGACACTGTTAAGGCGGGCGTCTTATGATTACACCGTGCCTAGTTGACCGGACATGACACCGCTAAGGCGGGCGGCTTATGAATACACCGTGCCTATGTGTCCGGACATGACACCGCTAAGGCGGGCGGCTTATGATTACACCGTGCTAGTGGGCGGCGTGCGATAGTTACCCGGACGCGGGCTAACGATGATGGTATATTTGATATGCATAATATGTGTTTTCTTTAAAAGTTAAGCAGACATAGTATTCGTCCAAAGAGGCAATTGACGTTCAAGTTTTATCTTCGCCTCATGTTTCATTATTTCTTTATTATGCAAGTATTATTCATGCATTACATACTCAGTACATTTTTCGTACTGACGTCCTTTTCTTTTTGGACGCTGTGTTCATGCCCACAGGTAGGCGGGGACGACCCATATTTATAGGAGCTACTGAGCAGATTTATAGGAGCACTCCACTACTCCGGAGGTGCTACTTATGGTCATATTATTTTGTGTATATATTTGGGTATGACGGGGTCCTATCCCGTCCTTATGTCTCAGTACTCTAGTTGAGGCTCGTAGATACGGATGCGTGGGTAGTTGTTGTCTTATGGATGCTTCAGTCTATATTCTTGTATATCTTTTTGCAGCCGTGAGGGCTTATGTATATTTATGTATTGCCTTGGGAATTATATGTGGCTAGGATGATTATGATGACTAGCGTAATGAGTGGTACTCGATAGTCACCTCCGGGTACCCGTCATGGCCGCTAGACGGGTCATCACAAAACAACAATTCTAGATAAGACAACAATTTCAAAGGGAAACAAGAGGAAATTGAAGATAACAATGGATATCGTACCGGATATTTGCACAATCTGGATTACAGAAACGCAAAATGCGTTCTTCAGCTGCAACATTCGATCTAAATGGGTACCGATCTAGAGTATCTTTATGAAAGAAACTCAAATAACTGAGCTTAGATGGGAGAATTTCTATAGATTTAGGTTTCCATTTTTGTGTGGTTAGTTGAACTGCACTTTCCCTTTTGTTTTTTTGTCTTGTGGACCCTTTGTTTTAATATTAATAAAATCAGCCCCTTTTGGGGCCTTTTTTTTAAAAAAAAATAAGTTATAATTATTAGTATGTTTAAGCATAATCTTGTTATGAGGGATAATAATGATGTTAAGGAATTGTTGTATACGAGTATATAAGGGGTTGTATTAAGTTGTTGTTATGGATTGATAATGAAAAGAAGCTTTGGGATTGAATTGAGTATAGTTTGAATGTAATATTTTGATTATGGAATTATTGTTGTTTTATTGGAGGGAGTAGAAGATATAGGGGAGATGTTGTGCGAATTTCGGCAGATTCTAAAGGGTTTTAGTTTGAAGCCTTAAGATAAGCATGTGACGATAAGCCTAACAATAGTATGAATTCTCTTGAATGTATATTTACAAGCTCGGAAGGATAAGCATTGAGTAGTTAAGGAGACCCAAAAGGTATGTTAAGGCTAGTCCCTTTCTTTCTAAAGCCATGATTATTTTCTTATGAACCCATACATGTTTTCCATAATATCCTTATTCACAAAAAGCTACAAGTTCATGATTCTCAAAGTTCTTATATTGCTAAAGATAGATGTTTCCTAGGATGATAATGATGATCCCATTTCTAGAAATTCCAAAGTTTATGGCTTTGATGCTAGTATGAGATTGTCGAGTTTATTTCATGAGTTTCTTGATTTTGTCCATTGTTTTTTATCTCATCTTATGTTACTTGTTCCTTCAAGGTGAGATATAGCGATAATGATTGTTCCATAATATAAATCGGAGGTTACCGACCTTTCGTCACTCCGATAAAGTAGTAGCTTTTATTTGGGTTATCATGCATGCTACTTATATTAAATATGTATATATGGGATATGGGGAAAGGGCAGGCATTATATACGCATAACCACCTGATCAGTTGATATATTATGATATCGTCCCGGACACGGGATTTATGGTTAAATGGATCGGGCCGTTCGTTCCTCGGCAACATATGTAATGATGATATGATATATAGAATGGGCTGCATGTTCCGCAACACTATTATGTTATATATGTATGAAAAATAATTTTTTTTAAAAAAAGAAAGCTAAGCATGCATGATGTTCGCCTCAAGAGGCAATTAGATGTACAGGTTATCCTTATCTCATGTTATGTTCTGTATCTCTTGTTATGTTGTTATTCATGCCTTACATACTCAGTACATTATTCGTACTGACGTCCTTTTTTGTGGACGCTGCGCTCATGCCCGCAGGTAGGCAAGGAGACGGATCAGATCAGTGGGTGCTTTATCAACGGATTCTCAGGAGCACTCCACTTACTTCTTAGCTGCAATCTATTGGTATTGGTATTTATGGTCACTTGTATTCTATGTAGAGGCTCGTAGACCTGTGTGTACAGTTAGACGTTTCATAGCCCTACCGGTTCATATTGTTGTATAATATTTTAGTAACCTGGTCTGCTAGTGATGACAGGCGTAGTTGTTGAGGATTATATAGAGATGTGCTATTATGTTGTGATATATGTCCTTATAGATTATGATATCCATGAGCTATCTTTATGGTCCTCC
Source organism: Lycium barbarum (assembly GCF_019175385.1). Classification (NCBI taxonomy): domain Eukaryota; kingdom Viridiplantae; phylum Streptophyta; class Magnoliopsida; order Solanales; family Solanaceae; genus Lycium; species Lycium barbarum. The sequence goes on from NC_083347.1 coordinate 30,081,420, forward strand.
CAAAAATGATTATGAGATGTATGCTTAGAGGTGCTTGGTATGTTAGCTCTGGCTGTCCGTCATGGCCCTTTGGTTGGGTCGTGACATATATATCATGAGAGAATACTGATAATATACATGTGATAACATCAGGGAGGACTCAAGATCTTGTCGCCCAGCTAGTGTATAGATGCGGTTATGAGGACCGCTCAAACTATATGCTCCTTCTCTGCCTCTACCACGACTTACTGGTATCTATGAACTCTGCCCCAGAGGCGCACCGACGATGAAGAACCGGTTGCTGACCCCGTGGGCTGAACCATACCTCTACCACCTTTCGATGGACAGTCACACATCATATGGCCTATCTGATCGCAAGCATAACAAGCATATGAACATAAGTGGCACTGTCCTGAAGGCAGCCTACCACACTGAGTGTATCGTGGTAAAGGTGGTCTCATCTGGACGGATCACCCCTATACTGAGAATGCGAATCTCTGGAACTCTAGCCTGGTCCGGAATAAATAGGGCGATCAAGTCTCTTGCCTACAAATTGAGGAGGTGCACTAGCCGCTGATGGCTAGAGTGCCTAGAATACTGCTGCCTCTGACCCCCTTTGAAGTCACTAATAACACCTGGAAATCTGGCCCTCTTATTGTAACCCCTACCATAATCACGCTCACTCCTGCACTTCTGCTGTCGTTCGTCCAGATTCTGGGCATGGGCCTGAATACGAGAAATATCCATACCCGCCTAAAGCGAGGCCATCAAACAATCATCAATCAAGTAGGGTCCCAATCCATTCACAAACCGATGAACGCGATCTCTCATATCAGCAACCATAGCTGGAGCACACCGAGCCAAGGAATTAAAATAAAGGCTATACTCCCGAGCACTCATTTTCCCCTATCTGAGGTTCAGGAACCTATCGGCTCTAGCCTGTCAAACCTCTAGCGATGAATAGTATCGGAGAAAAGCATCTACAAACTCTTGCCATACCAGTGGAGGTGCATTTGGCCTTCTAGAAGATACCCAGGTACTATACCAATGAACATCCACATCTCGCAATCTATAAGAGGCTAACTCTACTGACTCAATATCTAAAGTGTGCATTACCCGTAATGTCCTCAACATCTCATCTATGAAGTCCTGCGAGTCCTCGTTCGGTTTTGACACAAAGAATTCTGGAGGGTCCAAACTAATAAAACACAGACACTGGCACTGACAGCTCTATCTCCATGACCCATACCTTGCCGCTGAGGCTGAGCGGCTACTAACTGGGTCAGCAACTGAATAACCTCCCCCATCTCCTGACCTGAAGCATCCGGTGGAGGAACCAGGGGTGCTGGAGCTGGGGCTGAGGCTCCTCCATGCTCCTCTAGAGAGGGAGGAGTGTGAGAGGTCCGAGATGTAACCTCATTCTAGGACTCGTCCTCCTCTATATCTGTAAGCGGTACCCACTCAGTCCTCCTACCTGCCACTGACTTGCCCTTCTGGGCCGCCGTAGCTTTTCTCTTCACAGACATCGCTGAAAACATAACTCACAGTTGGGAAAGAAGATTCCTTATAACATGACTCTATCGCACGATCTAATATGAGATAGGAAGGTCAATCATTCCTAAATGCCCTACAGCCTCCTGTTTATAAGTGTTGCGCACTACACACCTACTCTATTGGACCTGGCTAGTACACATACCCTAGGACGAACTTCTCTGATACCACTTTTGTCACGACCTAACCAGAGGGACAGGACAGGCACCCGGAGCCGACCTACCGAGCATCTCTTAACATGATTCGCATTATCATTCTAGGTTGACCATAAAAGATAACCTATGAATATTATAATATATAAGGGCAAAAATCCACAAAAATAATAACTCATCTATATGATCATCATCAACTATGCCCCTATATATATATACAAGCCGACAAGGCCACTAAAAATGATATATAGAAAATTAACCGATGAGGTTATGGAGCATCAAGCTATATACATCTGCCTGCGAGCCTCTATAAGAGTGCATAACATCATAAAGACGGGACAGAACCCCGCCGTGCCCAAATATGTACACAAAAGGATAATACCACTAGAATGCAGCTCCGAAGCAAATGGAGCGCTCCTATGTAACAGCTAATGAAGCACCTAGGGATCTGATCCGTCTCCCTGCCTACCTGCGGGCATGAACGCAGCGTCCACAAGAAAAAGGACGTCAGTACGAATAATGTACTGAGTATGTAAGACATGAATAACAACATAATAATGATATGGAAGGTAACATGAGATAAGAGAGATAACCTGTACATCTGGATACCTCTTAAGGCGGATGTCATGCATGCTTAGTTTTTTTTTTAAATAACATTTTTCATACATGCATATATATATATATATATTGCTGCGGAACTTGCAGCCCGATCCATGTATCATATCATCCTACGTCTGGGGTAACATCATATTCTGCCTACTCCAGTGGTGTGCACATCTACGTGCCTGCTTGGCCGACTATAGCGCGGTGCTGTGTGAGAAAATACATACGTATATATAAAGCATGCATGAGAGCCCAAATAAAACATTGTAACTCAATCAGAGTGATGTAAGGTCGATAAACCTCCAATTTTTATTATGGAATCATCATCATCGCTATATCTCACCTTGAAAGAACAAATACCATAAGATGAGATCAACAATATTGAGTAAAATCAATAATCATGGACCAACTCAACAATATTATGAAAACATTAAGATCTATAAACTTTGGTATCTTTAGAAATTGAATCATCATCATCATTATCATCATCAATATAGAGAATATTTGTCAACAATGTCATGAGAACCTTGAGAATTATGAGCTTTTAGCGTTTCTAGGAAATAGGATATTATGGATATCATGTATGGGTTCACTATAATGGAATCATGCCTTTAGAAAGAAAGAGTTAGCCTTACATACCTTTTCGTCTCCTCAACTACTTAATGTTTCTCCTTCCAAGTTCACAAATCTAAATTCAATAGGATTCACACTAACGTCAAGTCTTAGAATACTCATAAGTTCAAACTAGAATAATTAATAAACTAGCGAAAATTGGGCAACACTTCCCCTATTTCACCTACTTCCACCAAATTCCAAATCAACTCCCAAACAACAATGACAACTTCAAAAATACCATGATTAAGAGATTTCATTCATATTATATCCAATACAATCACCAAAAGTTATTCTCATAATTAATTTGTAACAACAACTTCAACACAACCCCTTATACACTTGTATACAACACTTCCCCATCATCATTATTATCCCTCATAAGAAGATTATACTCAAAGCATTCTAATAATTATAACTCAAGTTAATTTACTACACAAAATATCCTTAAATTCATATTTGAACTTCCTTTTTCTCTTTCTTTCCTCAATAAAGTTGTATAACAATCAAACATCTTCAACAACATGCAATAGATGTAAAAACTTACCTTAATCACACAAGAGCAAGCTTTAGATCAAATTATTCCACTCGAGTGAAACCTCCAACTTCAACACCAAAGGAATTCTTGGACTCTACAAACCCTAGCGAGCCTCCCAACACTTGAATCTCTTGATTTTCACCTTTTAATCCTTGATTTCACTTGGGTTTGGTTAGATATGTTTGGAGGAAGATTCTATAGCTTTCATGGACTTGGGAAATGTTGGAAATGGGCTAAGATAAATAAGGCTCAAGTATATAACATAAACAAAACTGCCACCGCCTCATATATACGGTCCAATATACGGATCGTAAATAATTTACGGTCCGTATATTTGGACCGTAAATCCCCAAAAGAAAACACCAACCATTGATTCAATTCTATGGTGGAGATCATTGAATTTATGGTCCGTATAATATATACGGTTCGTAAATCCAACCTTAAATCCCAATTTTTTGCCGGAACGTATTCTCGTCGATTCATTGATCCTCTAATCCTTCCAATACCATCTAAACATGAACTTAACCCCTTATAACTATAAGATAAAAATTTCTAATCTCATTTAACCTTAATAATCCTGGTGTCCAAGACTAGAACCACTACCACACTACGAATCTCAATGTACAAAGCCACGAGGTGTAACACATACGATATTGAAATATTTGCACCAAAGTTTAAATTGACAGACAACTTTAAAGTAACATTCTGTGTAATATTTTAGCATATTGCTATTATGAAGGGAAAATGTAGTAAACATACCTCACGTAGAATTGATAAAATATAACTCAGATCTAAAGATTAGTGTCATGACCCAATCGGAGGGCCACGACGGGCGCCCGGAGCTAACCTACGGAGCACCTCTTAACATATCCTCATAATCACATCTAGGTGTGCCACATGGCTAACTCATATTTACCATGTACCAATTAACACAAATTTTCATCGAAAGTAGGCACCTTTATATAAACATCACTAGCAGTGCCCATATATACACAAGCCGGCAAGGCTATCAAAATGATATACAAAATATGAGCCGGTAAGGCTATCAAAATGATATACAAAATATGAGCCGACAAGGCTGAGGGATATCTAGCTATAAACATCTGTCTACAAGCCTCTATGAAGAGTATGTAACATCATAAAGATGGGACAGGACCCCGCCATGCCCATATATGTACGCAGCTCCGGATCAAAAGGAGCACTACTATGCAATCTCTGATGAGGCAGCCTATGGGTTGAGCCTGTCTCCCTATCTACCTGCGGGCATGAACGCAGCGTCCATAAACAAAAGGATGTCAGTACGGATAACGTACTGAGTATGTAAAGCAGGGTAATAACATGATAAGAGTATAAAGGATAACATAAGATATGAAGGCCATTTATATCTCTCGAGACGTTCATCATACTTACTTAACATTTTTCTAAAGAAAGCTTTCCATACATGTACATATAATGATACATACTCGATCATGTAGGTTCGGTGTTATCCATACCCGGCCATAAGAAGGCTTGGTGTTTTCCGTACCCAACTGCAGTGGTGTACGCACAATAGATATCATACCCAGCCATATAGGCTCGGCGTGACAACATAGCTTTATACATATATATTTACACATAAGAATACATAAGTGAAAACAACGTCATTAATATCATTATCACAATATCTTTCCTTAGAGGATTAACTATCGTAGGATGAGATTAATGATATCATGAGAGTATCAAGAACTACGAGCTTTAGCACTTCTAGGAATGGAGTCATCATGGAAGACATTATGAATTTCTTGTATAGGCTCACAACAACAGAATCATGCCTTAAGAAAGAAGGGTTAGCCTTACATACCTTTACGTTTCCTTAACTACTTAACGCTTCTCCTTCCAAGCTCACAATCTACATTCAAGAGGATTCACACTAACGTCAAGTCCTAGAAATGCTCATAAGTTCAAGCTAGAATAATTAGTAAGCTAGCGGAAATTGGTCAGCACTTCCCCTATTCTATCTACTTCCACCATATTCCAAATCAACTCATTACAATCCTTATGCACTTGTATACAACACTCCCTCATCATTATTATTACCCTTCATAACAAGATTACACTTAAAACACTCTAACAATGATAACTTAAGTTAATTACTACTCAAAATATCATCAAATTGTCACACCCCAATCTTGATAGGGCATGATGGGCACCCGACCCTTACCTAGAGCCGACCGAACCCGCTGGTTCTCGTTATACTCATAGTCTCACTGGACTCTTAAATCATGAGATGAAATGCATGATGAAAGCTTTTAAAAAACACATTCTTTCTGTCTTTCTGAAATCAAGTGAAATCTGTAATGTAATGCATAATGATATATCGGCTTACATAGCTGCTTACAAGGCTGACGTACTGCATACATGATTCTGTCTGCAAAAGTCTCTAACGTAAGGTATGACATCAAAACCTAAGTTGGGACAGGACCCCAACATACCCATAATGTATATAACTCAGCTCATACGAGAATACTCCGACGCGGCATCACTCCGAACCAAATGGAGTTTACCAATCCAGCTGATAGCCTGGAACATCTTACAATCAAACTCCTGGATTACTTTCCTGCAAAGCAATATAGGGCTGTGTAGCATGCAACA